>NC_142030.1:111089310-111397143 GCF_982192425.1 Myodes glareolus
GCTGTGATTACCATGAATAAAGAACTTTTTTGAACCTATAGAAGAGCAGGGCGGGGCAGAGCACATCTAGGAGGGGAAGATTGGACTGAATGCTGAGAGAGAAAAGGACAGAGTCAGAGAGCAGCAATGGAACCACTAAAGATAGATGCTGGAAATTTTACCCGGTAAGCCACAGCCACACGGTGATCCACAGATTAATAAAATTGGGATAAATTAGTATAAGATTTAGCCAATAAGAAGCTAGAGCTTATGGCCTAAGCAGTGATGTAGTTAATATGGTTTCTTTGTGATTATTTTGGGTCTAAGTGGCTGGGAACAAACAATCGCCCTCTCCCCTGCAACAGATTGGCTCCCACGTGACCAACTAAAATCCACTGAAAACCTGAGAAAGCTTAAAAAGGAATCCTAGACACAAAAGAACAGAGTTAAGCATGATTTGGTAGAAGCATTTTCTTGGGTGGACTCTGTTTGTTAGAAGCAATCAGAAGGACAGCTCCTTTAAGGGAGGATTTCCAGACTCAGCTGTAGCAGAAAAAGAAAAAGCCATGTCATTTTAAAATGCTGGATTTCTGAGTTGTGCTGCTAGCATGACCTCTGACTCTTTAGAGACGCAGAACATTTGAATGGGTTTGTGAGCAACATGCTAAGGCTTGCTTGGTGGCAGCATGGACCAGCTATGTACCTAAAAATGGATGACTGTGATTGTTCTCAGAGGCAGGGAGCACTCTGCAATGCTGGACTAGTCAAGGCAAGCAGAAAATACCATATGTACCATAATGATGCAGCTTATGATTTTAGGAAGCAATTAGCATTTTAAGAAGTGCTCCTGATCAGTAAAGAATTACAGATATGCAATAAAGAGAAATTCAGATGAAAAAGACCTCTAAATGGGTCACAGTTTTGGACAAACGTATGTAGGCTTGGGAGAGAGAAGAAAAGGAAAATAGACAGTTATAAAAGGAAGTAAATGGTTTAAAAATGGTAAAGTCTTTAAAGGGACAGAATACAGTCATAGATTAAAAGGTGTGAGAAAAATAAGACACTTAAAAATGGAAAAAAAGAAAAGGATAAATGGAAAGGCTCAAGGGTAGAAGGGTGCAAATATTTTAAATAATAGCAGAAAGTATGTATGTTTATCAATATATTTTAAAATATAGAAGTACATTTATATATTCTTAGTCAAATTATCTAAAATAAGAAAAGAAGTTTGAATAATGTAAACCTATAGAGAAATTTAATTGATAATTATGAAAGTCAAAAAATGCCATATATGGGAAAGTAAATAAATAAATCATCAGTCCATCTTTATTTTAAAAATCTAACAAGATAATATGCTCACAAAAATGGAAATTTAATAGATAACATGATTTTTAAGATTAATAAACCCTTGAAAGAAATTATGAGACAGAGTGTACCATGTGAAATGATTATAGGCAATTATGAAACTGAATATTTACAACAATTGAATATATAAAATAAAATTAAGGTCTCTCTAACACACACATATATAGTCATATACTTCTTTACATAGATATACTAAGGTGAAAATATTGTATTAATATCTGTAGCAGAGTTTTACAATAAGGTAAGATATAAGTGAACTACTCTTATGAAACTATGAAACATTACATGGTGAGTTTGAAATTTTCTGACAATCGACCAAGCCATTACTGTTCTTAGATATATGATATATAAAGTAACATTTTATTTTAAAAAAATGTAAAATTCACAGAGAACCTAGATTATGTATATTATTGTGATTACTTTGAGTTTTTTTGACTGTGAAGGAGCTTAAAACAGAGAGACATTTCATTGTATGGAATGCTAACATATTATAAAGGTATCTTTACTTCAGAATATGGGTCTAAGGATAAGGTGCTTTGGAAAAGAGGTTCAATTTTGTTTCCACAGAGATGAGAACCTGTGGGTTGCTTGCAGACTAATATTGTTTGATAGACCAAAGCCCCCAAAAAGGTCACATTGAATACGCCTCATAAATTACTTTGCCCAATAAACAACAAGAAGCAATATGGAAACAATGATGCCCATATTCTCAAATATTGTCTATAAATAGTTTGTTTGCATTTAAAGGGGGATGTGATATAGATTTGAATAATTTGCATTGGTATGGATCTTGGTTTATATATATATATATATATATATATATATATATATATATATATATATCTGCTCTTGATTGAGGTATTGTGTTTGTGTAGCTCATTTAAAATATAATGTAGAATAGTCAAGCTTATAGTCATGCTAGGTTTTCTACATAATAGAGATGTATTTCAGGTAGATAGATAACCCTCAAATATTTCAGAAGCCTTCAGAATATGGCATTTAAAATGTTTTAATAAGTTTGGACTATTCATGACAATAAAATGCATCTGTTCCTGGCAGCACCAACTACTTCAAGAGAAAGATAAGTATCGAAGAGACTCCTTGTGAAGTTGGTTATCCATTTGGGTAAGAAATTGCTCTTACCTGAACTGCTTTACAGAACTTGCAAGACCCAGAGAAAGTGACTGCTGAAGTTGCCTAAAGGTGAAATGGTCCTTCAATGTTCCTACTTCATGAAAGAATTTGCCAAACATTCTGCAGAACACAGAAGAAGTTTACTGACAAACTGCCAATATAGGCAGGACTGACTGTCTTTGAAATTTCCTGCTCTATCAAAAATTCTGCTGGATACTATGGGCCTATAGGCTGAAGATTGAATGTCTCAATGGTACAGAAGAGCTATGGGTGACTTTCCAGGCAGTGAGATGCTCTGTCAATTCTCGAGTTTTTGAAGTTGCTTACAATGCACCTCCTGTTTACTTAGGGAATATTATATCCTTCTGGAGTCCTTGATGGAATTGACAAGTAGACAGTAACAATATAGTTTTCCTTAGTTATGACAAGAGTTAAAGTAGATATAAATATTGTAACTGTTCTTTTTCCTTATATACGTTTTGTTATATAAAAGTTTTACCATGTTAAAGTTCAAAACTTTCTTTTTCTTTAAATATAAAAGAGAAGTGATGTGGGATTTCCTTCTGTATGTCATGATTATCATGAATAAAGAACTGCTTTGAGCCTATAGCAGAGCAGGGTGGGGCAGAGCAGAGCTAGATGGAGAGGACTTGACTGAATGCGGTGGAATA
Source organism: Myodes glareolus (assembly GCF_982192425.1). Classification (NCBI taxonomy): domain Eukaryota; kingdom Metazoa; phylum Chordata; class Mammalia; order Rodentia; family Cricetidae; genus Myodes; species Myodes glareolus. The sequence goes on from NC_142030.1 coordinate 111,092,460, forward strand.
GAAGGGCTGAGTCAGAGAGAAGCTATGGAGCTGGGAACTTTACCTGGTAAGCCACAGCCACGTGGTGATACGCCAGATTAATAGAAATTGGTTAAATTAATTTAAGACTTAGCCAATTAGAAGCTAGAGCTAATGAGCCAAGCATTGATTTAGTTAGTTTGGTTTCTGTGTGATTATTTCAGGTTTAAGTGGCTTGGAACAAACAAGTGGCCTCCTCACTACATGAGTGTATAGCAGAGACCATAAAAGAAAGAAAAGGTGTTTGCTTCCTATGATTACATTAAAAAGAAATGAACAAAATATCTCTTACGAACAATAAGATGCAAAGCCTACACTAGCTATTTAGTCAATACAAACATGCTGTGAAGGTACAAGAACCTGAATTAAATCCCAAGTGCCTATAGACATACCTCGGAGTGGAGGTGTGTGAATGTATCATCAATTGAGGAAAATAAAGACAAGGGGGTTGTAACTGGCTACCAGGCTAGTTAAACCAGTGAATCCTGTGTTTAGAGAGAGACTACGTTTCAACAAGTCAGAAGGTCCTGAGGACCCGAACAAGCATTTGTGCATGTGTCTATATGGATAAACACACAGAAAAACATATACATGAGAGAGAGAGAGAGACAGAGACAGAGAGACAGACAGAGACAAAGAGACAGACAGAGAGAGACAGAGATAGAGGGATCACAGAATATATTTTATTTAACATGCGAAGATATTTAAAAGATTAAATGGTTCCAAAATATACCTTCTTACAAAAAGTAAATAAGTCTTTTTCTTTAGTGCTATAACTTCTGGGATGAAGAGGGAAATGATGTATACATATGTACTGAAAATGTGGGATCACAGATCACAGAGAAACACTTGCTTACCAGTGATTTAATGAGTCCACTCCTCCGGCCTGGAACAAAGTGTCTTTGTTCCCAGGGTAATAGTCATTAAATTAATTCTCCCTAGTTTTCTGTCACTGTCTCATCAGCCTTTCAGCAGACTGAAACACCAAGCTTGTTGGGCTTGTCAGTTTACCTGTTAACTTGACACAATCTAGAATTACCTGGGAAGATAGCATCAACTGAGGAATTTACGTAAATCAGGTTATCTTATGGCACATCTGGGAAGAATTGTGTGATAATTAAATATTGAAAAAATGGCCAACCATCATGGGCGACATCATTCCCTTGGAAGGAGTCCTAAACAATTTAAGACTGGAGAACAGTAAATGGGAGCAAGCATCAAGGAGCATACAAACATTCATTTCTCCCTGCTTTTGACACCAGATATGATGTGAAAAGCAACCTGAGTCTTGCCTTCATGTGTCTTTAATGCTGGACTGTCACCTGGACTTGTAAGATTAAAAACACTTTCTCCACAAGTTGCTTTGGTCCATATTTAATCACAGCAACAGAACAACACCTCTTCTCTAACCTTCACTGCTACCTCGTTCTGCATTTGAGTTTTGCTTTAACACAAAACATTTCCATCATCAAAATTGGATTTTTAGCACTATTAGAGGTATGGACTAAAATCTAGAGAGCACACATTGAAATCTTCATGTTCTCATGACTCAGAGCAAAGAACTGAATAATGGACAGATGGACAGTGATAGAGACAATTTATTATGAAAGACTAAGGAACCTCTGAGAATGGCAGTGGGTCAATCAGCTGGGAAGAGCAAGGTCTCTTATGTTTTCCGAGCTATGAACATTTTAGGTCATTTGGGTCATAGCACTCCACCTCTCTGTCATTTGGAGATATGGCATTTTCTCATGCTTGCTGTTTTTAGACATACATTTCCACTCTTCCCCTGACTTTGCTTTCTTTCATGCATTTATTTTGATGTCTCTGGGCTATTTTATCTAGGTCTTGTTTTCCTACTGTTTCTCACATTTCTGTCTGCAGTTACTTTGATTCTTCTTGGAAATCTTTACAAATATAAATAAAAAAGATATTATCAGTCAATGGTATAATGAAAGAAGACTGTACTTTGACTGAATTATTCTCGACTGCTGTTTCTTTACCTCAATTCCAGGGTCTGCTAAACTTTCTGTTCTATCACCTTCTTGCCAAAACGATGACTGATGAAAACCTCTGAATTGAATACCAAAGTTTTCCTCTGAAGAAAACTGACTGGCCCACTATTTGATCTTGTAGGTGAAGGCACAAGGCAGTTTCTAGTTAAAGAACTCATTTTGATATAAAAACAAGTCAGGTTCAAAACACAAGAAATGAATTTACACAAGATCTGCTGCGGTATCATCATACTCTTTACCAATGAGCTTCATATTAAACCCAACTGTCTAACTAAGAAACAGGAATTAAAGTAAGATATTATTGATGCACTCATTTAGGACTTCTACAATAGGGCACTAAGCAAGTTCTTAGCTAAGAAACCATAAAAAAATCTAATGCATATTAGTCCTGTGATTAGCGCTGACTGCTAAGACAGACACTAACTGCTTAAAGCACGAGCAACAGCAAGCACTAGCAGGGCTCCACTGGGATTTCTTTACAGGCTTCCCATGCTGTGAAAATCACATCAAACTCCACGTCTTTCAGGAATGACAAGAACAGCCTAAGAAGCTCCCTGTTGCTGTTGTTTCTTTTTGAGTCCCAAATTCCTCACAGAGGAGACTCGAATATTGTGACTCGTTACACAGGTGTAACAGTGGACACCATTGTGTTGTCTCGTAAAACTTTTCATGCCATGTTGTGATGACACTTTCTGCCAGAATTTCTTTGCTTGAAGGCACAGAAAGAAACTTAGGAAAGCCAGTGGATACACTGTGATAACCAACTCTGTCTAAACAACATTACCGTCTCCGGTCTGTTTATGACAAGCCTTTTCCTGGGTGTCGGCAGAAGCTGGCATGTGAGTTTGAAGTCTGAGATGTGCTCCGCCTTCATTAGCACCTCATAACTATCCATTTTAATACATATTTAGAGGCATAACAAATCTGAAAATGAAAGGAAAGGCAGACATGAAATTTGAACCAAAAGTTTCAAAACTCTTTTCTGTATATACAAACAAGATTTATAATTTTAAATTGTAATCTTGCTCCATGGTTCTGAAAACAATTTTAGGGCCAACATGTTTTTAAAATAATAAGAAGAAAAACAATAGAAAGTTTGTGAGAAGTGCTACAGTTTTAGAGCAACAAATGTGTGAGATCAAGCTATGTATTCACACATGTCGGTTTAAATTATACATGTGCATGAAACTTTGCTATACACATGTTTTCACAGTAGATTGTCTAAAAAGGTAGATTTATTTAGACTTCAAAAACAAATCTGTGACCTCCTATGATGGCTAATATTGTCTTCCAAGTTCACAGATCCTAGAGTCCCCTGGAAAACTGTTATCCGGACATGTCTATGAGAGAACATCTAGACTCAACTGAAGTGGTCAGACCCAGCCTAAACCTTGCTTGCTCCATTTCATGGGTTGGGGTCTGACTGAATAAAAATATAAAGGCAGCCAAGCACTAGAATTTATGGCTCTTAATATTATGACTGTGGATACAATGGGATCAACTGCCTCATGTCCCTGCTGACGCAACCTAGACCCTCAAACTCCAAGCCAAAGGAAACCCTCACTTCATTGAGTTGCTTTTATCGGGCATTTGTGAAAGCAACAGGTGCTACCTTAGAAGGTTCAGAACTGACTGGAAGGTTCTTCAACTTCATGCCAATTAGTTAAGTTCTGGTTAAATGACGGTTTTGGCTTTGTTGAAGTGAGCATGCCTTCTGAGTTTGGAGCATTATACATTATAGTGCATATGTACAATCTTTCTTGCTTAGATTTACTCACAACATAAATTAATTTCATTTCCATATTGTATAAAGATAAGAAGAATGCTTCAGATGAAAACTTGCTGTTTAGTGTCTCATTTTATCAGCAATTCAGGTATAATTACAAAGTGAGAAAAAATAGACAAAAATAAAAAACTTTCTATGAAAAATAGGCCATTTCTATACCCTTGGTTTGACATGTTGTTACTGGGAATATAAAGTTAAACACAAGAGAAATCTGTACTCTTAGTTTACTTTTTAGACCAAATAAAAACTAAAAAGACAAAAATACCTTTATTTGTTCTTTTGTACAGTATCTTACATTAGACAGATTTAAAATATTTGTGATGATTAACAAACATGTTTTATAGCACACTAACAAGTAATACTACAAGAAACTGTATACTTCTAGAAATTACCATTCATACATCTGCCATTCACAATTGTTGGCTGTTTAAAATTCACTGATAAAGAATTAGTGTGGATAAATAATTATATTTAATATATGTAACTAAATTTACTAGGCATCCTCCACACAAGTATGCAAATAACATGCATCATTGGTATAAAAAAGCTAAAAATCCATATAGAAAGTTGTTGGTTACTCCTACAACACCCATGGTGTTATTCTTACAATGACATATTTAGTCAGTCTGGGCATTGTTGTAATTTGCAAATTCACATCTAGATAAGACCATCTGATGCTTCTCTCCTCCAACAGCTGACAAAGTAGATTCTGGTACCCAGAAAGTCAAAAGTCATGGAAAAAGCTTCAGGATCAATTCCAGGTTAATTTCTCCACATCCCTTAGGAGGTTAGGGGTAAGTTCTAAAGAAGATAGAACGTGGGGTATGTGTTTAAATACATTGCATTGATATATAAAATTACAAAAGAATAAAAATACAAAAGAAAGTTGCTATAAGTACAAAGGTATTTGTTCTGTTCATGAAAATAAAGTCAAATATTATATTAATGCAGGATTTATAGGTTGTTCTAGAAAATAAGAATAATAGGACAAAACTGAAAGGTTAGAAAAGGTTATAGAGAGTTAGAAAATATCTGTGAAATGATTTTCCAGTTGCGTATTTGTGAAGACTGCAAGAAAGGTTCTATGTGCTTATGAGAACTTGGACATTAGTATCAAAAGCACATTTAATTAAAAATATAAGAAATGCATGGGCTGGTGAAGTTGCTCAGCAGGTAAAAGCACTTAGTGTACATGCTGATTACCTGAGTATGATCCCTGGAATGCGTGGTTGGAGGAGAGAACCAACTCTGAAAAGTTATTCTGACTCCACTACGCACTGTGGCATATACATGCCTGCATACACACACATACACTTACATACAACACACACACACAAACACACATAAATATCATCATAATAATTAACAATAATAATAAATAAATAAATAATAAAACATTGGTGTTCATTAAAACATCTCTTCCAGCATTGCTATCCTTTGCACATGAAAGTGAAGTAGTGTGTATGGTATATGGGGTATAGATGTAGTGTGTGTTCCTGTGAGTGTCCAGATTACTTCCAGTGTCTTTTCTCGCATTCCACCTTAAAATAGGGTCTCTTACTTTTCATCTCTGGCTCTGTCAGGATAGCTGGCCTTGTCAGGAATCCCCATCTCTGTCTCCCATCTTCCTAGAGAAGTGAGGAAAACTGTGCCAATGTCTGCTTTCCAGGATCCAGAAATAGGCAGCAGGCTTGCACAATAAGCCTTCTACTCCCTGAGCCATCTCATAAGCTCAGGGATTTGAATATCTTAACCTTTTGTAAAATTAACCAAAAAATAAAGATTGTGTGGGGTTTTATGTAGAATAATTTCCTGTGATTCACATTATTTTATAAAAATTTTGAACACTTATATGACTTAATATTTATTTAAAAATAAAGCTATTTTGCAGCTATGTACTGTCCTGTGTGTGCTTGCTTTGGAAGTTTGCAGATGGTTACTCTGGTTAACTAAGTTAGCCAGTACGAACATTGCAAATGTTCATAATTGGAAGGCATTCCAGCAGAATTAAAATCTGAAAGCAAGTAGATTTAATTTTATGAATAGATTTACAGAATGTCCAGCTAGTTTCTTGAAATCTTCTGCAATCTTTGTAGCTTCCACTATTCAAAGAATTCCATCCATGATGCATGAGAAAAGCAGGAAACACACTCATATTAGTGAACTTACTTTTAATTTTTTAAAAAGTTATCATCAGTCCTTAATTTCCCAAATGAGCTATAGAGAATATAATAATTGCTTCAGAAAAGGTAGTTTAGTGACCTGATAAACCTCTTAAACATTCAGAGACAGAGCTCACTCTGCTGCTGTTCTCAGAGGAGTATCAGTCTGAATGTCCTGATGGTTTAAAGCTTGGAGAAGAATGCTTATCTAGCATGTTTGATTCCCTGAGTTTGGTACCCAGTACCACATTAACCACATGTGATGATATATGCCTGTAAACCCAGTACTCAGGTAGTGAAGAGAGGAGAGCTGGAAGCTTATTATCACTCTCAGCTCCATAGTGCCCAAGACTGGCCTGAGTCATGTGAGACATTATCTCATGGATAACAAAGAAAAGAATAAAAGAGGAATTGCAAACCAGAAATTAGGAGGAAACTAGTTTCTTTTGTAGTATCACAGAGTCAGAAGACTTTTTGTGGACAAAGTATCAAAGCTTTAGGTCTGACACTGTGAATATCACATTGTGGCCATTATGTTCATCATTTTGTCTCCTTTCAGATTATTAGGTACAATGCTGCCTACACCATGGCCATTGTAGTCCTGTCTTATAAGAAGGAAAAAGGCCATGTTGCACTTTAAAACTGAAATATAAAAAGAGGTTGCTTTGGTCAAATGTATTTACATTTGCTCAGATTGCAGTAAGGTCCTTTGTATTAGAATATGATGCTTATGTAATAGTTATTGGAAGATTAAGGACTGTAATAATAGAGCTTCATATATCTTGAATGTTCCTGAAGAATTTCAAGGATCTAAAGCATTATACAAGGATATAGCTCCTTGAAATCAGAGGTGAATTCCAAAGACAATCAAAACAGCTGGAGTTGTCCCTCAGAACAAGACACTTGTTGAAGGCCATGAGAATTAACAACAGTTGTCAACTAGTGTTCAAATGTCACTCTGACAAAGGAATGATTCCTGAGTGGAAGAGAATCCTGTTCAGGCAAGGCCTGTAGGACCATTGACTCTGGAAACTGTTGTTCACATTTGCTAGGCAGCTTGGTGTATCCCCAATGCTTGCATTGTAGTGCATAATCTCATTTGATGTTTTCATATAATCTCATGACTGTTTCTTAATCTTATGGGCACATATATCTGCGGGTGGTCAGGAAGATGACTTTTTATTTATCTGTTTAATTTTCATATATAAAAACTATACAAGGACAAGCTTCATAACTAAATCTATGGTCCCACAAGGACTGTAGAATCTTAAATGTCCACTGTGTTCATTTTTCTCAGACTAACTGCACATAATTAGCTGACTTTCACCTCAGAGCAAGTGCAAACTAGGTTAAAGGTTTTTTTTTTTTTGTAAATTGTTCATAAACTTAAAACTTTACAGCTACACACAAGGTCAAAGTTGCAGATGTCTATTCAAAGTTGCAACAAAAGGCATCCTAAGAAGAGTATGAAAATTTTTTGCTTGCCAGTCTGTTGACAATAGACCTATATCTCAAAGTTTGTCACTGGGCACTGAATCACTGCATTCTGGCCAGTCATACTTCTTATACCTTGAAACCCTTGTCTTGCCATGGGAAATGGCTCAGCTCCTTATTGTTTCCCATAGGAATGTGTTTTTGACCAATTAGAGGTAACTCCCAATTCTTTTTATTGCTTTAAGTCCCACGAGGGAAAGAGAATTTTTATGCGAGAGGAGAAGAATCTAGGAAAAATTTACTGCTACGTCTCCTTAGCCTCCTTATTTTACAGGGAAAGATGAGTATATTATCCACCTGTTCCACAGCCCCACAAGGCAGACCATCAGATGCGACAGGGAGACAAGTTAAGGCAGGAACTCAGTTTATTACTGTGAGCATCAGCTTATTTAGGTTAAGTGACATATTGTGATGTGGGGTACCTCCATCCAATGAGATATAGCCTAGCCCTCACTCTGGCTGGAGGGGCATCTACCAATTTTTGCTGTCTTATTCTCACTCAGTTCCCTCAAACTAGAGCCAGGATTTTCTCTGTCCTACTGGCCTTGAGGTACAGGCTGTGAGATAATAATTGAAAAGTAGGAAAGAAAAATTAGAAAAGAAACAGAAGAATAAAGAGACTTATTTGGAACACCATGGAGTGAAAGCATTCATTTAGCTTCAGATACCCTAACAGAAAAGTTCCCATTGCTTTCTGTAGCATCTAATGTGAACCCTGAAGAGAAGCTTGGGCCTGGACTCATTAGACACTCACAAAAAAGTGCCAGAAAAATACTTTCCCCAAAAAGGGTAATTCAGTTTACCATATTAATTCTTTTGCCCATCACAGAACTTTTAATCTTTCCTTTCTTTTGTGCTTCCAGTTGTGCTAACTCATTCTGTTTTTCACAAGGATGGTGTAGACTTGTGTAAGTTAGATTTTGTTGCTGTGGAATGATGCTAGACAGAACAAACTAAAGGCAGGGGAGTTCATTTTGGACCCTGGTTTCAGTCCATCATGGTAAGGAAGGTGTGGCTGTGAAGCGCAGGTCTTGCTGAGGTGGTGGCCTGTCCACATCCCTGGAGGTAAGACGCCAAGAGCAAACTGTCAGAAACAGGCTAATATAGCCCGAGAACCTGACCCAATAATATACTTCTTCCATTTAGCCTCCCTTTCCTTATTCTTAAAATATATAATTTATTTTTAATTAAAATGGTATAAAAATTAATAAAAAAGATTATGATATAATTACATTTTCCTCTTCCCTTTCCTTTCTCCAAGTGCTCCCAGGTAACCTTGCTTCCACTTTGCAGTCTACTAAATGCATAGGCTCTATCTTTTTTTTATTTTCACTATTTTTTCTGTCAGTTATGCTTAATTTTTTTTTGCTTTATAAATTATACCATTCAAAATTTCCACCTCCTCCCTTCCTTCGATTTCCTTCCCACTCCACCACTGCCCCTCTCCACCCCCCTCCAGTCCTAAGAGAGGGCAGGATACCCTGCCCTGTGGGAAGTCCAAGGCCCTCCTCCCTCCATCCAGGCTTAGGAAGGTGTGTATCCAAACAGATTAGGATCACAAAAAGCCAGTACATGCAGTAGAATCAAATCCCAGTGCCATAATCATTGGCTTCTCAGTCAGTCCCAATTGACAGCCACATTTAGAGAGTCTGATTTGATCACATGTTCGTTCAGTCCCAGTCCAACTGGCCTTGGTGAGCTCCTCTTAGATCAATGACACCATCTCAGTGGGTGGATGAACCCCTCTCATTCCTGATTTTTTGGTCATCTTCTCCCTCTTTCTGTTCTTTAGCAGGACAATGGGAGCTCAGTCCAGTGCTCCAATGTGGGTCTCTGTCTCTGTCTCCATCCATCGACAGATGAAGGTTCTATGGTGATATTCAAGATATTCATCAGTGTGGCTATAGGATAAGGCCAGTTCAGGCACCTTCTTCTCTACTGCCCAAGGACCTAGCTGGAGACATCTCCTTGGACACCTGGGAACCCCTCTAGAGTCAAGTCTCTTGCCAATCCTAAATGGCTCCCTTAATTAAGATATCTTCTTCCCTGCTCCCATATCCACCCTTCTCCCATCTCAACTATTCCACTCCCCAAAACTCTCCCCACTCCTCCTCTTCTGTCTTTTCTCTCCCCCTCACCTTTTTCTCCCACCCTGCCTCCACCCCCCTTGCTCCAATCTTTTTCCTGGCGATCTTGTCTGCTTTCAATTTCCAGAAGGATCTATATATGTCTTTTTGTTTCACCTTATTATTTAGCTTCTCTAGGATCATGAACTATAGGCTCAATGTCCTTTGTTTGTGGCTAGAATTCACTAATGAGTAAATACATACCATATTCATCTTTTTGAGTTTGGGTTATCTCGCTCAGTATAATGTTTTCTATTTCCATCCATTTACATTCAAAATTCAAGATGTCATTGTTTTTCTTTACCACTGAGTAGAAATCTAATGTGGATATGTGCCACACTTTCTTTATCCATTCTTCCACTGAGGGGCATGTAGGTTCTTTCCACTTTCTGGCTATTAAACATAGTGCTGCTATAAACATAGTTGAACAAATGCTTTTGTAATATCATTGGGCTTCTCTTGGGTATACTCCCAAGATTGGAATTGGTGGATCCTGAGGTAGGTTGACTCCCAGTTTCCTGAGAAACTGATATACTGATTTCCAAAGTAGTTGCACAAGTTCTCATTCCTACTACCAGCCATGGATGAGTATTCCCCTTACTCCACATCCTCTCTAGCATATGTTATCATTGGTGTTTTGACTTTAGTCATTTTGACAGGTGTAAGATGGTATCTCCATACCTATTCAGTATAGTTCTTGAAGTTCTAGCAGTAGCAATAAGACAACATAAGGAGATCAAGAGGATTTGAATTGGAAAGGAAGAAGTCAAACTTTCATTATTTGTAGAAGATATGATAGTGTACAAAAGTGACCACAAAAATTCTATCAAAGCACTCCTACTGCTGATAAACACCTTCAGTAATGTGGCAAGATACAAAATCAACTCAAAAAAATCAGTAGTCCTCTTATACACATCACCTTTCACATGATACACAAATAGCATAAAGTATCTTCGGGTAATCTAGCCAAGGAAGTGAAAGATCTACAAGTGACAAGAACTTTAAGGCTTTGAAGAAAGAAATTAAAGAGGATACCAGAAAATGGAAGGATCTCCCATGCTTTTGGATTGGTAGGATCAGCTTAGTAAAAATGGCAATTCTACCTAAGACAATCTATAGATTCAATGCAATATCCATCAAAATCCCAACAAAATTCTTCACAGACCTTGAGAGAACAGTAACCAAATTTATATGGCAAAATGAAAAACCCAGGATAGTCAAAACAATCCTACACAATAACAGAAATTCCAGTGACATTACCATCCCTGACTTCAAACTCTATTACAGAGCTACAGTAATGAATGAAGCTTAGTATTGGCATAAAAATAGAGATGCTGACCAATGGAATAGAACCGAAGACCCGGATATTAATCCAAAAAGTTATGAACACTTAATTTTCAACAAAGGTGCTAAAAATTATACGATGGAAGAAAGAAAGCTTTTTTAACAAATGGTGCTAGCATAACTGGATGTCAACCTGTAGAAGAATGAAAATAGATTCATATCTATCACCATGCAAAAAACTCAAGTCCAAATGGATTAAAGACCTCAATATAAATCTGTCCACACAGAACCTCATAGAAGAGAAAGTGGGAAGTTGTCTGAAACACATGGGCACAGGATACCACTTTCTATATATAACCCCAGTAGCACAGACAATAAGAGCAACAATGAATAAATGGAACCTCTTAAAACTGAGAAGTTTCTGTAATGAAAGGACACTGTCATCAAGTCAAAAAGGCAACCTACTGAATGGGAGAAGCTCTTTGCCATCTCCACATCAGACAAAAGCCTCATCTCCAATATATGTATATATATATATATACAAAGAAACTAGACATTAAAATTCTGAATAACCCAATTAAAAATGTGGTACTGAACTGAACAGAGAATTTTAAACAGAAGTTCAAGTGGCCAAAAGATATTTAAGGTCATGTTCAACTTCATTAGCAATCAGGGAAATGCAAATCATAGGCTTTTTCTTTAAATATTTGTGTGTGTCTGTGTGTTTGTGTGTGTGTGAATGCATTCCTAAGTACATAAATACAACCACTTTAGTCTATTTCTTAAATTAATGTCTATGTTATCTAGGCTGGCCATTTGGTATTGGATAATCAATTGGTATGCTCTTCCTTGGGGAAGACTATATCTCTAGTTCTCAGCATTCCTTAGTTGACTGTAGTTATTTGTCTAACGTTGATACCTCTTGAATTTTTCTGCTTTAATATTAACTTGTCTGTTGGTGTCATCATTTCTCAGGTCATATAAAATCAATCATGTTGGTGAGATTTTATGGGTGTAGCTTTTGACATTGCTAGCAGACATAATCTCATAGTAAACTTCTTGATACCCTGACTCTTATAATCCTTCTGCCCACTATTCAGCAATGCTCCCTGAGTCTTACATGATAGAGTAATGCTGTAGATGTATCCATTGGATAAACTTCTCCCAGATTTGGAATTTTATTTTTTGTAACTTATGTAATTATCTCTGTTGCAAAGATAAGTTTTCTTGATGAGGTGTGAGGAATACACTTAACCATGGACATAAAAACAAATATTAAGAGTAAAGTTAGAGATTATTCTGGCTTTGTACAGTGATGATTGTAGATTATCCTCCAAGATCTATTAGTTCACTAGCACTGGGTTTTTGTCTAGGTTTCCAGTACTGGACATGTTTTGCCTATGGTTGAGCAGGTCTCAAGTCCACTTAGGGAGGTGCTGGTTACCACCAAGATATTTGTCATTACTACACTGTTTAGGTTTTTTTATGCTATGCTTCTGGTTAATGTGATTCATAGATGAAATAGCTGGGCAGAACAACTGGCTGCTTTCCTCCTTTGAAAACTTGCTTGGTTCCTTCTGGTAGCGTAAAAGCTAGGTGTCCGGGAGGAGGTTTTCAGGAAAGCTCCAGCTCAGGTCCTCAGGCTTTGAAGTGTTTGTTATCTCCAAGAATGGAGGAGAAGGACAGGCAATCAAAAGAAAACATAAAAGCCTCACTTTGTTTGTAAAGGGTTCCACAATCTTCCAACAAAATGTCATCACTGTCAAGGGAACAAATGTACCATTGACAGAGTCTGAGGAGACACATTTCATATTCCAACCAGAGCAAGAGTATAATCAGTGAAGGCTCAAAAATCAATGCCTCAAACTTACAAAATTATTCTGCAAATGCTTGTAATCCGAATGATATCCAAGCACAAAGAGGAGAATGGAAAGTTTATTCTGAAATGTTAAACTACTAATTATTGCTTCGCTGAAATCAGTAGGATTTTCTGACCTTTCAGATGCTTAGCTTTATGCTACAAGATAGAAACCTATCTGCGTAATGGCTGCACAAGTACGTTGTATTTCCAGCCAACACATATTTGGTACTAAAGAAATACAAAACTCTGTGTAAGCTCCTGAATTAGGAACAACAAAGTCCTCTCCACTAGCTGTGGTTGTGACATCTTTTAACATGCATTAAAGGGACCATGACTCCTAAAAGTTAAATTCTATATGCAATTTTGTTGAAAGCTATGATTGAAGCTTCTACTGATATTAAATAAACACTGATATATGGTGATTTTTCCAGCTCTCCAATACCTGTGCTCAATATCAGTGAAAAGAATCTTACATGTTTGTTCCTTTGTTTTGTTTTAAGGTTTATTATTTAACCTGTTTTTTCACTTCAAAAATATCTTTTCTTGAGGTTTCTTGTTTGTCTTATAATCAGCAACCATAGTTGTCAAAACTGAAAGTACGACCCACCGGTAAGTGGATGAGAGTGGGTTCATATTCACCAAGAAAAATTTCAATAGAACCCATGGGCAGATTCTTGGCAGTAGTGACATACAAACCATACGGAATTTAAAACTCTTTGGAAACTGTGGAAAGTTCTACCTTGTGATAAGTGAAATCTCACATAGTTAAAATAATAAAGAAATCAGCATCCAGTAAATGGATGATGAAATTTATATTCAACAAAACACATGAGGCAGGAAAGATTGTTTCATTGATGAAAACCAGACCAAACCAAAGCAAGCAAAGAAAAACTTGCTTTGTAATTAAAAAGACTTGAGTTCAAACACTAGTATACACACACACACAAACACACACACACACACACACACACACTCACACACACACACACTGTCTGTGGTGGCACCAGGGAAGTGGGGATGCAGATGCCTGAGCCTCATTGACCACACAGGCCCAGCCTAACTGGATAAGTTATCTCAGAGCAGGAAAAGAACACATTTCAAAAATTATATGGGAAAATATTGAGGAAGACACCTGAGTCCTGTTTTTAACCTTCACAGACACATGTGGAACATACATCTACATATAATTACACTCATATTTAAACATATAAGCACACATTTGAAGGAATATAATTCAAATTTTGATCCCTTTAGTCTAAGCTGGGAGCTGTGAACTTTACTAATGGTTCTCCTGATTCTAGTATTACAAAGAGCTCAATAAGAAACGTGGCAGCTCACACTGGTTCTCCAGACTCTGTCAGAGGATAATCTAGATAGTAAGAGTCTCAGGGAAGAGCGTAGAGTGGATTGTGGAAACTGCTACCAGCTGGCTTGTGTACACTGAATTGTGTCAAGATCAGAGCTAGATTGTTGGAGACATGTTCATTTTTATGTTTCTGTGAATAGATATAAAGATCACCATGGTCACCTGTTTTCTGTTAAGTGCACAATTAGACATTGCTTTAAATCTGGTCACTTTGCAGCAAGTTATTTCATTCATCTGCATCTTTCCTTAAGCTAGGGGTCTTAATACACTTTCTTTACTATGGGACCAGTCTTTATCAAAGATAATTTTATTTGACCTGATGCTTGATCTGTGATAAAGCCTTACTGCTTTATTTTAATTAGTGAACAATGGCACATTCCTTTTTTTATTTCTTTATACATAGAAACACACACAGAGAGACCCATACAGACATACACATATAACTTTTCTATTTGAATCAAGGTGTGTATGTATGTGTGTATGTGTGTATGTATGTATGTATGTATGTATGTATGTATGTATGTATGTATGTGTGTATGTATGTATATTGCCTGACAGGCCCAGGCCCCTATTCCTGCCTCAGCCTCTCCACTGCTAGGATTGCAAGCCTCTGATATGGTGCCTCACCTGCTGTTATATCCAACATGGCTTTTCTGAGACTATTTAGGCAGTGTGTAATGATTAGCTCTCCATTTTTAATGAACTTTTCCCCTCTATTGGTGTAAGGATTAATTTAGCTATAAATTTAACAGGGTCTAAATCACCTATAAGTCAAACCTCTAAGCATGCCTCTGTCCACTATGCCTCACTTGGATTTAACAAGAATGATTTCCCTGAATAATGGACTAGAAGCTGTAAGGTGAAATAAACCATTTGTGCTGCAAGTTATTTTTGATCATGGTGTCTTATCACAGCCATAGAACCCTTAAGTAAAAACAAATCACCAAGGAATGATAGTATATATTTTGATGTATTTCTTTGTATTCAGATTTGAGTTAGATATTTACTATGGTTTTGAGTTCCTAGGCTAAGGGCTTTGAAGTAATTCCTTACCTTATTTATAAGTTGCACTATCTCCAGCCTTAAAATAGTTAAGTTCTAGTTTTCACATCTTATGGTGTACTCTGAATTCTATAAGCCCCCCATAGACTTATGTGTTTGTGCACTTAATCCTAGCTTCTCTCACTGTTCTAGAAGGCTGTGAAATTTTCTGTAGGTAGAGCGTGTGGAGAAGGTAGGTTATTAGGGGTGGATTTGGGGTTTTGCAATCTATACTCTCATTCCAGACAGTAGATATAATGTGACCCACTTCCTCATGCTCATACCCTTTCACTGTAATGGTATGTTCTTTCCCATGCAGTAAGCAAGACAAACCTTTTCTGATTTATTTGCTTCCTGTCATGGATAGGATCCTATACTGTATAACATAGTAAAAGTTTGTTATATTATTTTTTGAGTCCCAAAATAAATAAAGGAACAACTTTTTTCCCAACACTGTAAGATTATTTTTAAAAAGCAATATTTGCATTTTAAGTAATTTAAAACTCCGTTGTTCTGGTAGATAAAGGTAGGAGAGCCAGAGATTGGCCCTGATTTGGTGTCTTTTACATTGACTGGTCCTGATGACCAACAGAGAATCAGCTGAAGCAGTCAACTGGAAGTCATAACTTTGGGAAGAAGAAAGTGTGTCAGTCCCAAGGGAGGAGCAAGTGATAGAGATTCCTCTGTGTACATGTGTACAAAGGTTTGGGAGTATGGAATCCAGCCAGGTAAGGCTCAGACAAAGTGAAGAAGACAACACCAAGGGTGTAACATGAAGGGGCCTATTTATGGGGATTCTGTCCTGCCCAGTCCCTCAACTGGCAGGTCCAAAAGAAAATCACACAGAGATCTCCATAACTTATAAAACTGATTTACCCATTAGCTCAGGCTATTTATTAGCTCTTGTAGCTTATATTAACCATTATTCTTATCTATGTTAGCCACATGGCTCAGTACCTTTTCCAGCAGGGAAGGTAACATCTTGCTTCTTTGGAGTCTGGACAGGAGTGGGAGGAATAGGCTTCCTTCTTCCCAGAATACTCCTGTTCTCCTTGCCCCACCTCTACTTCCTGTCTGGTTGACCTGCCTATACTTCCTGCCTGGCCAATCAGCGTTTATTTAAAATATGATTGACAGAATACAGACAATTCACCCTCACCACCAAGGGTTTGCAGGACTGCTTTCCAGATGAGCACAGAGATTTAGTGTGAGAGGGAAAGGTCTCAATCCTTATGGGAGCCTTGTCTAGGGAGAGCATGACATGAACATAGACACTACCTGCTGCCTTACCCACATCATCAGGCTTCCACATCTCAGGCTTGGCTCTGTTCCCTCAGCTACAACATTCACCACTCTGGAAACTTGAATACCCAACATTCATTGAAGTTCTAAACTGAAAAAAGAAAAACAACATTTTAGTCAAAATACAAGTGGAAGGAGCACCGTGAATGTGCAAGATTCAAACTGGGTGTTTTCTGAGTAAGTCAGACCAGACAGACCTTACTCCTGAGGCAGAACAGAATTCTGATTCACTAAACATCAGAACAAATGGCTGGATTTAGCAGGGCACACACTAGCATTTTGTCTCACACTGATTTGTTGCATTTATTCCTGGCTCTTATTTGCACTAAGAAATTTTAAATGAAGTTCTTCTGAGACATATATTAATATATGTAAAAAAACTTACTTGTAAACTGTTAATGACTCAGATACTCAAAATTGAAAATCAAACAGCCCAGGACTGAGGAGCTAGTCCAGTGTGAGTCTGCTACGTGAGTGTGAGGACCCAAATTCTGATCCCCATCACCCCTAAAATGCTGAGCATGGCTATATGTGCCTGTGGGGAGAACAAGGGCAGCAAAACTCCAGAGCTTAACTTCCAGTCTAACTCCAGGTCCAATGAGACAGCCTGTCTCAAGGGAATAGATGAGGGATAAAGCAAGACACCTTAAGAACTTCTGTATACAAACCACACACAGAGAGACGGGGACACACACATAGCCCTTATTTAGAGCACTACTTGGGTCCTCTGCTTTATTTAATTATGTGAATATGCATGAGGCTTTAGGGTGTCACTAGGATAATTTCTCAATTTCTGATAAGTGTTGAAATTCAAGTTGTTATCATTGAAAGAGAAAAGTACAAATAAAATGAGAAATGTTCCAAGGGAGAAGATGTCTCATGATTTTGTATGTGTGTGTGGTGTGTATGTGTATGTTGTGTGGGTGTGTTGTATGTGTCTGTATGTGGTGTGTGTGTGTGTGGTATGTGTATTTGTGTGGTGTGTGTGTGTGTGTGTGTGTGTATGATTTTACAGCACAAGACGTGTGGACTATGCTGATTTCCAGCGGATTCTTGCCAGGGCAGCAGTACTATATCCTCAGCCAGGACTTCTTGTTGAAATTAGGTATAGTAGGTCACCATAATAGCTATCACAAAGGCAAAGACCCTCAAAAGTTTCCATGGGAACATCACTGAAAGTTACAGCTTAGTAAAAAGGAAAGAAAGACATCTGAAGCTGACTCAGACAGGAAAAATCTTGCTTCACAAGCATAAGGACCAGAGTTTAGAACCTCAGCATCCACTAAAAGCTAGGTGAGTGAGCATAGCAATCCCAGCATTCTGGAGGAGGACATGGAAAATCCATGAAGCAATATAGCTTGCCAGACTAGTTCCAGGCATATTGAGAGTACCTGATTCCATATATATAGTGGAAATAAATTAATAAAATTCTGGATTTCAACTTCAGGATCAAAATGCACGTGATAACATGAAGGCCTGTACACATCCACACTGCACAAGTCCATATACAAAACTGTAAATATACACATGGGAAATAAAATGTGTGCAGTATGGGTATGGGTATGCAATGTGACCTAATGCATGGAAACTTGAAGGTAACTCATAAAATGTCTAAAATAACCCAGCAGTCTGAGGAGAGTTGGAAAGCAGATGAATTCAATGTTCCACCAGTGCAGGCTGGAGTGAGTTGCAGAGTGCTAACAAATGTGAGTTCTGATGATGTTTGCTTTACCTTTTGGCTTTGTCTACGTTCAGCATGAGCTTGGGAGTATCTACCAGGTATGTGCTATGGCTGCTTATTACCTGCTGCCCAACCATGCTTGAAGTTTCCATCCTTTAGGATCAACTAATTACCATGATCATTGATCTCCCATTTGAAGAATGAAAGCAATGTTTTTGTGTCAAAGCATCCTAGATAAGAGTCAGGTGGTGGTAGCCATGCAGATTGCTTGAAGCTGGGCTCATGAAGGTGTTAACTGGCAGTAAGTGGAGCTCTTTGGTTCTTCTCTGAGGATTTTATAACATAGTGTTCACTAAGGATTCTGGAGCAGTCATTCTCCTGTGAGAGAATATCCTTCCTCGGAAAATGGAAACAGCATTGACTTCTTTCCTCAAAAGTTATAATAACAAATCAAAGTGCAAATCTACCAGTGTTTGCCTTGGGGGAACCAATGACTATTGGGCTTATGTATAGAATATGGGTGAGGAATTATTGACAGGAACGTGGATGACTGCAAATCAGCCAGATTGGAAAATCTTTTCAAGCTTTGGAAGCTGTCTTCTTCATAACCACCTAGATGGAATCCTTCTCATTTATCCTCCCCTAGCACACATCATTGTAGCACCCCTTGATGTCACTTACAATTATGGCAGAACAGTGCACGAATATCTTGGAGGTGCTTCTGAAATCTCAGATGAAGGACCAATGATCCTCTTTACCCTCTTTCTCTATTAGGGTATATCAGTTGTCTTGGTGCCCTCTAGAAAGCTGACACAACTGGTCTGTTGAAATAGGTGTGGTTTGCTTAGAGGACTGCATCTTACACATTCTACTTCACCATTTAGGGGAAACCATTTATTCCTCTTATCCCTAGATTTTCCATCCTTACAGTATTATTAGCACTTTCTCTGTCTATATCTTCTCCAGAAAATATTTCTCAAAGAATGTTGTATAAGACAAAGTGTCACTGTATTTAGAAACTCTCAGTTGAATTAACTCAAAATGCTTTTCTAATAACTAACACAGAACATTGGTATCAAGAAGTGGAATCATGTGGGTCTCCGTCTGTATCGCCATCCATCATCGGATGAAGGATCTATGGTGATAAGCAAAATCTTCATCAGTATGGTTATAGGCCGGACTGAGCCCCCCATGGTCCAAATGAGGAGCAGAAGGAGGAAGAACATGAAAAAAAAAAAAACAACTCAGGACCGCGAGGGGTGCGATCACCCACTGATACAAGGGGACTGATCTAATGAGAGTTCACCAAGGCCAGTTGGACTGGGACTGAACGAGCATGTGATCCAACCAGATTTTCTGAATGTGGCCGGATTCTCTGAATGTGGCTGGTCTGGAGCCTTTCTGAAAAGCCATTGACAATGACACTGGGACTTGTTTCCTCTGCATATACTGGATTTTTGGAATCCAGTCTGTTTGGATACTCACCTGCCTGGACCTGGAGGGAGGGGGGAGGAACTTGAACTTCCCATAGGGCTGGAAGCCCTGACTGCTCTTAGGGATGGAGAGGGAGGAGGAGGGGGAGGGAGGGAGTGGGATGGTGTTGGGAGGAGGGGCGGAAATGGAAACTTTCATAATTTAATAAACTTTGAAAAAAAAGAAGTGGAATCATTTTGGAAGTGATTTCTGGGAGGAATATGGAAGATTTGGGGGACACAGTGAAGAGAAGCACTAGAATTCTGTAAGCTGAGTTCACTGGGTCATTCTGATGGGAGTGAAGAAAGCCAGAAATCTCAGAGTCATTTGGACAGGAAATGCTGGGCTCAGGGAGTGTCAGACAAGGAAATAGACAATCAACCCAAAAACTAAATGAAGTCAAGAGTCCTCTTGAACTGGTAGAGAGGATGAGTGGAAACAAGTCAGTGTTCTTTTTTAAAATGCTATAAAATGAGTTGCTGAGATGTCTTGGCAGTTAAAAGTACTTACTATTCTTCCAGAGGACTGGAATTTAGTTCTCAACACCAACATCAGGTGACTTACAACCTCCTTTAACTCCAGCTCCAGAGAATCAGATGCCTTTTTTGGGGGCACTCATTGCTGAAAGCACACACATGCACACAAACATGCACATAGACATTTTGCAGAGAGGTCGCTTGTTTCCTGAGCACCCAGCTAGCTTAGACCCAAAATAATCCACACAGAAACTATATTAGTTAAAACACTGTTTGGCCTATTAACTCTAGCTTCTTATTGGCTAGCTCTTACATCTTAATTTAAAACCCATCACCATTGATCTGTGCATCACCACAAGGTCGTGGCCCATGAGCAAAGTTTCAGCACTTCTGTCTCCTGTGGCTCCACAGTGTCCCTCTCTGACTCTGCCCTTCTTCCTCCCAGAATTAAGCATAGCTTTCCCTGTCTACCTAAGTTCTGCCCTATCAAGAGGCCAGGGCAGTTTCTTTATGCATTAATGATAATCACAGTACACAAAGGGGACTCCCACATCATATACACAATTACTCACACACGAAAATAAAAATTATACAAATTTTAAGTTGTAGAGGGAACAAATCACAGAGCGCTAAAAAGTAAACAGATATTCTTTCTCAAATTGAACTTTTTAAAAGTATTTATAACAAGATATCAAGCTTGTCTTAAAGGTAGATTTATATAATAACCAAATATCTGAGTTTATAAAAAATCTCATTTTGTAGTACGAGTGAAAGAGTGATATGAATCCATCCTCTGGTGTGTTATTGCCGAGACTCTGTCTCAGAACAAACACATCTCACATGGATGGTGGCAGATGTGAAAGAGCCTCATTCTCTACTACTCATGAAATACTCAGTGTGACTCCTCCATGGAAAGCAAACCATAACATAAAAACCCTAAAATTATATTTCAATTCGGAACATTACTGAAATATTAATATTGGACTTTTCATCGTGCTGGGCCAAATGAAAATGCTGGTAAGTAAGACAAAACAGCCCATGCTCCCTAGTCAGCAGCATTTTCTTACACACTATGTATTTGAGGCAATAAGTCACATCTATCTATTTGTCTCATAATTATTAAGACACTCTGCTTTTTGTTAAGTAATTTAAGCAGGGGTCAGTTATAACATGATCATTTCTTGAACCACAGTCTGAATCTTAAAATCTATAAGAATGCTGTGCCAACATCTACAATGGGTTTCAGAGCAGATTGAAGAAATTGATTACTTACCAGGAGCCAAGGTGGACCATTGATCCCAGAAGAGAAAGGACTTTTCCATGGAAGTGTGGAAACATGGGAAGATCACTGGAGGAGCTTCTGTAGGATTATGAGCTGGTGGCAACTGCACCTGGCTTAAAATCCTGCTGTTTCCTCTTCTGATGCCTTTGATGACAAGCAGTTACACTGCTGTATAATAACTTTACAGGAGACACACATACCACATTCATTTATGCAGGTAGTGACTTCAGAAGATTTTCTGCCACATCATAAATTCTTGATAGAAATTTTTAAGTTAATATTGCCTTCTGGGGCTATCATCATGACAATCAATACTAATATGTAACAAATCTTGTAACTGAAAATTTTATATATTATGCCATGTTCATTAGTTCCTAAATATAAAACATATACATTTTAATACTGGAGATATATTTGCTGCAAATATATGTGTGTATATGTGTGTGTGTCTGTTTGTCTGTTTTTAAGAGAAGTCCTTTATTTGTTTCTTTATGCAACCATGTCTGTTGAAGTGTATCCTTCATTTTCTCCTCTTTTAACAAGTGGTGATAGGGTGACTGGCTGCTGGTAATGGGCTGCCTGAATAGGCATGAGGATTCGAGTTCAAGCCACATGCATAAACAGATTTGGCACCCCAGTGCAGGAATGGGGGTCGAGACAGGAGGAGTCAAGCACTTGCTGTCCTCAACTTAGTGAACTGACAAACTCCCATTTCAGTGAAAGACCTGTAACAAAAAATAAGGTGAAGAGCTGGTGAGGAGGCAATTGCTGACCTCTGGCCTTTACATGTACACACAAATGTCTGTTTGCCGGGATACTCATATACACACCCAAAAGTGGAAAAGTATACAACCAAAGGTGAAAAGACAGGGTCCTCTGACAAGAGAAGGGAGATGGCAGGTCAGAATCTGTCAGGACCAGCATGGTGGATCACTGAAGAGAGGATAGTGTGAAGACGCTAAAGCACGGCTTCTTCACCAGTAGGCCTTCATCTACCAGAGCCCCTCTTCCAAGCATCCATCAGATATCTTCACACCGTGGTAGGAGAAATAATAATCATTTCTCTTAAGTATATTGCACACTTAAAAGTCTGATATAGTGTTGGCATGTGGAAGATGCTGAGCTGTTTGTTCTATTGTATTAAGAAAGACTTTTAATCACCAACATTCTCTAGATTTTTATGACTTGCCATGAGGAATGAAGAGGACCAGCTGGGAATGAGCAGGACCTTTTTTATAAGAGGAATACTTGTCTCCAGAGCATGGCTTGTGCGACCATACACTGAGTAGCGAGAATGTGCTATAGAGACTGCCACAGACTCATCACAGTCACCCTGAGCCCCTCACTGTACTCAGTCCAAGTCTGAAAATAACCTTTAGGAAGCGAGAGAGATGACTCCACTGGAATGCTGACCATACACACGTGTGGACATGATTGCTGATGCCTACAACACACATGAGAAGCTTGCTGCGGCAGCACAAGTCTGCAGTTCCAGTGGTAGTGGCACTGGAGACAGAAAGAACTGGATCCCAGAAGCTGACAACATAAAATTCCCAGGCCATCAGGATACCCTGTCTCAAGCACTAGTTGTGAAGTTGTGCTCTGACCTCCACATGTATGTAGGCAGGCACCTGTGAATCTACAATCATGTCCACACACATGAATCAAATACTAGCTTCTAAACATATGGAGTCCTTATGCAACTTCTCATAAGGTTTGGAAATGGAGTCCCAACACTTCAGATGTAAGAGACAAATGGGTGGACCCAGATTTCATGGCAAACATCTTTCTCTCTTATGATTTGGGATCACACAAAAGAGCTTTACTAAGTCTATTTTAACCAAGAACATTAAGATTAAGACTATAAACAATCAAAACTGGGAGGACCAGATGCTGAGTTGGTTTGGTTCTTGCTGGGAGACTTGAGTTTGAGCCTCAGAATCCACATTGAAAAATGCCAGAGTGGTGTTGCATGCTTGTTATCTCAGAACTGGAAATGCAGGAGCAAGAGGGTCTCTGGGGACCTGTTACATGCATGAAACAGTCTGTGAGGCTGACAGTAGGGCTTGATCTCTAAGAGTTGTAAAGTCTCAGGACCAGCACTAGATTTGCTTTCTCTCTGGGAGCAGCTGTGTCACTAGCCTTGACTGAGCACCAGAGCAAGCACAGTGTGAGGGCCTTCTTTACTGAAGACGGAGCTCTACACCGCTTGCGTGCTCACTTCCCTGGTATCCCACATCGTCTAAATCTCCCAGTTACCTTCGGCTCTGGGAAAGTCCTAAGATTGGTATTTGGACTCACTCTAGCTCTACTTAGACTCTTATAACAATTCAAATCTCCCTGAAATTATCCACAGAACAGTCTTGTCTAGGGCTCAGTGGCTGGCACTCCAGCTTTTGAGGTGAATGAAGCCCAGCTGCCAGCAGCGGGACTGTTTTTGTCTTGTCTTCCCTCCCTTAGGTGAAATGTCATAGGTGTAAGGGGAGGAATAGGGAACAGTCTACTCAGGAGTGGATGAGATCTGTTGTTTTACTAACTAACCTACTGCTGTACTAGATGGTAGTCAGTTAGCCACTCACAGCAGATGAGTTAGAATTATTTGGAGTACCTTGCTGTGGTAGTTTGCACTATGGGATAACACAAGGTCCAGTTCCTCACACTCCTACCCACTACGTCTTAAATTCTCTCTCCGAGTTCCATCCTGGACCCTAGCCATCCTGATGAGATGACATATACAGTCAGCTTTGGCACTATCCACCACTGTGCTGGAAAAGTTCAGGCTGCACATCACATTACTACACCAGTTGTTACAGCCACTGCGTTTCCTAGTCCAGATCTATTTACATTGCTTGTAGAACACAGATATTCAGGGTCACCACTGTAGAAGCATCTAAGAATCTTTAGTCTCAATTCTTGCTCTATGTCATTTCTAATCCCTTAATATATAGAAGAAAAAGATAAAAGGTACCCCTTTTTTCTTGTGTGTGTGTTGACACAAAAGCACCAGTGTGCTTGCAGAGGTGATAGGTCATCTATATGTGCTATTCCTTATGAACACCATTCACCTTTACTAACAAAGTGCTTCTTCTTGTGTTGAAACTCTAAGCAGTCTGTAGTATACGGACAGTGAGCCCCAAGGATCTACCCATCTCCACCTCTGATTTTGTTTGTTTGTTTGTTTGTTTTGTTTCTAAATAATCTTTATTCTTTTTTTTTATTTTTCCATTCAAAAATTTACACTTTCTCCCCTCCTCCCATTCCCCTCCCGCTCTCCACTCACCATCCTCCTTCCCCCTACCTCTTTAAGAGAGGGCAGGGAACCCTGAACTGTGGGAAGTCCAAGGCCCTCCCCCCTACATCCAGGCCTAGGAAGCTTTGCATCCAAATAGACTATGGTCCCAAAAGTCAGTACATGCAGTAGAAACAAATCCCAGTGCCTTTTTCAATGACTTCTCAGTCAGCCCCCATTGTCAGCCACAATCAGAGAGTCCAGTTTTGTCACATGCTCATTCAGTCCCAGTCTAGCTGGATTTGGTGAGCTCCCATTAAAATAGGCACACTGCCTCAGTGGGTGGACCAACCCCTAGTGGTCCTGACTTCCCTGCTCATCTTCTCTCCATTCTGCTCTTCAACTGGACCTTGGGAGCTCAGACCATTGCTCTGATGAGGGACTTTGTCTCTATCTCCAAGGTGAACCCAAGGAAAAGCATATATAGATCCTCTTGGAAATTGGAAGCAAACAAGATTGCTGGGCAAAAGTTGAGAGCATGGGGGTGAGGGCAGGGGTGGGAGTGAGGTTGTGGGGAGGGGAGAGGGGGGAGAGAGAAGTGAGAAGGGAAAGACTGGAGAGAGCTTGGGGGAGTAGGAGAGTGGAGATGGAGGAAGGACAGATACAGGAGCAGGGAAAAAGATATCTACATTAAGTGAACCATTTTAGGGTTGGCAAGAGACTTGGCTCTAGATGGGATCCCAGGTGGCCATGGGGATGTCCCCAACTTGGTCCTTGGCCAGCAGAGTAGAGGGTGCCTGAACTGTCCTTGCCCCACTATCACACTGATGTTTATCTCGAATATCACCATAGAATCTTCATCCATCTCCACCTCTGTAAATTTGTAGTTAGAAGCCTGTAGCAACACACCTGGCTTTTTACATAACCTGGGTATTAAAATCAAGTTCTCAGCTTCCAAGGCTATTACTTACTGAGCTCTCCTTCAAGCTGAAAGACATCTATTGTGAGCATGGAAGACATCCATGCTTTCTTTCTTCTCTTCCATGAGTCTAAAGCAAAGTGCATGCTCTAGAATGCTCAATGCCTCTCATCCTCACATCTAATACTGTGGTACTACGAATGAGAAATGGCCCTCACAGGCTCATGTATTTGAACATATACCAATGAGAAATGTCCTTTACAGATTTTTGTATTTGAACACTTTGTCCTGAATTGATGGTCTGTCTGGGGGTGTTGTAGAACCTTCCAGTGGAGGATTCTTGCTAGAGGAAATACCCCACAGAGCCAATGTTTCCTGTCCTTACAAGGAAGTCTCACATGCTAAAATCACCAAGGAAAATTATTTTTCTGTTGATATGTTACTTGGAGCCTTATTCACCCATGTCATGGCTGATAGCTCAGTCTTTTGCCAGACAATGATGCGCCCTAGATATTTATTAAGTCCTCTTTTTGAGGAAGGGATGAACCATCTAGAAAAAATGTGTCTGACATTGTAGCTCATTCTTGTTCCTGGAAAATGTATCTCAGCACACCCTTTTACACATGTCTGAATCTTACATTTCTATGGAAGGGCTACCAGGCTACAATCAGCAGAGCTGAAAACATGAAGAGGGCACTATATAATTGAAGAGAAAGACTCTTCTTATGTTCTGAGAACACAAGAAAGCTAGGCTCATTACCCATATCAGATATTAGGCAGGAATTTGATTTCCAGTGGTACAAAATCATACCTAACTTGACAGAGAGAGAGAGAGAGAGAGAGAGAGAGAGAGAGAGAGATAACGGAGGAGCTGAATGACAAAACCTAGCATCTCCACAGTCCTTTAGAGACTCAAAACAGTAAGTAAAGACAGGCAGTTGTGACATCACTTGCTTTGTTAAGTGGAGGCAATCATCAGACACTGTTGGACATGGTATGTCATGCCATTAGTCCTGGCATTCAGGAGACAGAATCAAGTGATATTCTATGAGTTCCAGCCTGATTCGTATAGAATGTTGCAGGACTGTCCAAAGTTTCAGGCCAGTCAGAGCTATAAAGTGAGATTCTCTGGGGACAGGTGACAAAAAATAAGAAAAGGGAATAATTAGACACAAATTCGATAATTGTTTTTTTCTTTACGAATAAAGCAGATTCATACCCTTAGTAATTCACACCACCATGGCATTGACAGTGCTGCACCTGAGCTGGCTAATCCCAAGTGTTTGGGGTGGTGTGTAGCATGGAGGTAGAAGATATTTCAACAGTCAAGAGAGCTTGGTGCTCTTGCAGAGGAATGAAGTTTTCCCAGGCCTCATGTTGGATGACTTATGACCTCCTATAGCATCAATTCAAGAAGATCTAACACCTCTGCTTTCACAAGCATTCACACTTACGTCTAGACACACACACACACACACACACACACACACACACACCCCTTTTGCAACTTTTAAATGTTTAAAAGTTTTTAAAAGGACTGAAGCGATGGCTCAGTGTTTAAGAGTACGTTGTGCTCTTGCAGAGGGCTTTGACTCAGTTCCTAGCTCCTATATGATGATTCAAAATCATTTGTGAGTTCAGAACCAGGGGACCCAGTTTCCTCTTCTGGACTCACTAGGATGCAGGCAGACATACACATGATCTATATGTGGGCAAAACTCATATACATCAAAAGAAATTAATATTTATGAATTAAAATAAAATGATAATTAACTGAGTGAATTAACAGAGGCTGAAAAGTCAATATTATTAGTTGAAAAATAATGTAGCTTTTAGTCAAAGTCAGGAATTAAGAAAGACAATGGAAACATCTGTCTACATATTTATTGCCTATTTATTTGCAAGGCACATAACTGCTCTATCTTCCGTGGCTCGGGAGTTTCAGTCATAGAAGAGGAGAGAGGTAAGCACTCACTGAGGCGCTGAGTAGAAGGCAGGGATAATGACAGGATAAAATTTCTCTCTTTGTAAACTGCCTTTACAGTGCCTTCAGTAGATTGCACTGAGCAGACAGCTCATAGAAGCAAACCAGAGCAATTCCCAGGTTCAAGATGACCCTGCTAACACCAGAGTCAGTGAGGAACAACGAAATGAGAATGCAGTGGGTGGGTGTGTGCTTCAGCTAGTTACAGCAGATCAGAAATATCTTCTCATTGTTCCCTCAACTCAGGGCGTGTGCTGCTGTTTGCAGGGCAAGCAACAGAAGATAAGACAAATCTGTAATTACTGCTTGACCCACTCTGCTACGTTTCCATTTTCATGAAACGCCACAATTCATTATTTGCATTGGTATGTACAGAAGGATGGTGATGCCTTGTTGGTATTCATTTATTCAGTCTTCTGTAATCTGTATTTAATGAAGCACCAGATTGCGGCATAATAACCCGTTTAGAAAGATTGTGGCTGCATACACAGGGGTTATTGCTTGCATAACCTGTACTTATTTTTCATTACAAACCTAAAAGTGCCAAGCATAATTCAAATAAACAAATGAAGTTAGCATTTAGCAGTTTGAAAAATGATAGTGTGAGTTTGCACTGTGCTAGGTCCTGAGTGTAAAGAAAAAAAAAAAAACAGAGTCCACCCAACTTCTCCCAAATTGCTCAATAAAGTTCTTTTAAGTGCACTGTGAAATATGGATGATAAAGCAATCTATGATCTGCTTTGTTGAGCCCTAACTAGTCCTTTAATTACATTGACTTACCTTGAGAGGAACTTCTGCCTTAAGTCAGCCTCTGTGCTCAGAAGTCTAGACAGATCTCTCTAGTGCAGGAATGCTGCTGAATGTGTATCAGTGTCCTGTGAATAAGAAGGTAGGTGCCCTACAGCATCATGTTACATATGGTCCTCCATTAGGCCCCTGAACAGCAATACAGTGCTTCCAAGACTTAAGCATATACAGAAAAATCCAAGATGAGGACAGCACTGGGAAGTTTTCAAATAAATACCTTTATTGAATTAAAAACACTGCACCTTTTACTTAAACTATTTTACTAAATTCATTGTGTCTTCCTTCTTACTCTTAGATACTGGTGATATTGCCTGATAGACTTGGAGCTGGGGAAATGGTAGGCAGAGAGGAACACTTGGTGCATAAGAATGAGGACTTTAGTTTTGATCATTAGAATCAAAGAAAAGTCATGTGCAGTAGCACACCATACCTGCAATCTCAGCCGTTTGGAAACAAGATTACTATGTTAAAGCAAAAAGGCAGAGGTGGATACAACACAATGTTGAATACCCTTCTCCATGGAGCCTCTGTCTCCACGCACAGGTACATGCACGCACACCACACCCACATGTACATAGTCTCTATCACCTCCCAGCACAACTCAAATAGAAGTGACAGAAAATAGATTATAGAGTTGAGGTTTTTCTGTTTTACAGAACTGGCGGAGTGCTGTGTAATCTCAGTACTCCAGTGGCAGAAGCAGGATCAGGAGTTCTAGGTCACACCTGGCTACAAAGTGAGGTAGCAGCCACTCTGAAACCTGTTTCAGAAAAGTAACCACAAGAAAGAACTTATCATTCACTCAAAAAATTAATATTCATGTCAATTTTCAAGGAATTCAAAATTCTTTGAAA
This sequence comes from Myodes glareolus, assembly GCF_982192425.1. Lineage (NCBI taxonomy): Eukaryota > Metazoa > Chordata > Mammalia > Rodentia > Cricetidae > Myodes > Myodes glareolus. The sequence goes on from NC_142030.1 coordinate 111,121,620, forward strand.
ATCCTGTCTTGGAATTTCTTATTCCCAAATGATTTGAAATAAAATCTTCCTACAAAAGTGATTTAGTGTTATAGCATTAATGACATTTGTACTTTTTGTCCAAGTTTGACTATAAGAGTCTTATCATTTTTAAGTCACCACTACCATTTATTCGTTCTACTTTTGCAATAATTTAGTAGATAGTGGAACATTTTCCTGGCCTCCTATTTCCTTTATGCAACACTTGTGTTTTATGACATGACATGTCAATAATACCCATTATTATATCACATACAATAGCCTTTATTTATGTAAGAAGAATACCAGCATAAATCATTGATTCGATTTCTATAATAGTGATGTTTTGCATATTATAATCTGAAGACTAAGATGCAAAAGTTTAATTAGCAAAGCTATTAGTAGATTCTAGGAATTTGCACTTAGATATTGACAATGAATGAGCTCTCCACAGTTATATATGACTGAAGACTATTTATAATAACCAAAATGAAATCTACAGATGCCTCTAATTCAGTGATAATTTCCATCAATATTATTAATTCCTTTTAAATGTAACTTACATATAACTTAATTTTATTACATATTATTTGTAACATATCATTATTCCTATATTACATTCATAGTCAAACTTGTATAATATTTAACAATATTATAAGCATAATATATATTTATATTACTTAATATTTGCATATTATTTTTGCATATAATTTCAATATGCTATACATTCTTTGAAAATAGAAAAGTAATACTTTAGAGTGACCCCAAAGCTAAGTGACAGAGGTAGGATAGGCAAAGCCTAACTTTTCCATAACAGATGTCAAATATTTCAGTATGAAGACACTTAACTGCAGAAAAAAACATGACAATATTTAGTCGGGACCAGATCGTTCCAAAGAATGAACAAATGTCCACTAGTTAAACACAGGATCTGAAAGGACAAGTGGTTATGCAGTCAACACAGGTATGTGTGTCTGTTACCAGGACATTTGAGGTTCTCCTTTGTCTGTACTTAGTTTAAATAAAGGAAACTAAAAGTGGACACTGAAGGAAGCTCAGGAACCATCTTATTGGAGTTTGGGTGATAAGCAACAGAACAGGAAAGATGCAATCTTGGCAGTTGCTAGGAAGAGGAAGGTAGACAAGGCAAGAAAATCATGCATTCTGTTAGGATTCTAGAACAGGGAGATTTAGCAGTGGAGGTTAAAAAGTAGCCATAAGACTGGGGGAGATTGAAAAAGATTAAAATTGACTAGGAAGTCAGGGAAATGGAGTTTATTAAGACAGGGAAACCCACCCCCCCAATGATCAGAGAGATCTAGTGAGCTGAGGGGAAAAACTCAGAAAGCACTGGACCTTGAAGGGACTGATCAATTAGAAGTCATTTAAATGGACACCTTATCTACCTCCCTTGTTGTTGTTTCTTAGGTGAAGCCAAAGTGAGGAGGATTTTGCCATCTTTCTCTGCAAACTGCCTTCTCTCATGGTAATCTTGTTGTGCTTTCTACATATATGGAAGCTTTACTTTTGTCATTAATACAATCTTCACAAGAATGTCTCAGTCAGTATTAATGATAGATAATAACATAAGAGACTATATTGATCCTAAAATAAAGAACCTATAAAGAAATTTCGTTTTATCTTCTCTGTCTCCTTCTGCTTCTTTCACTCCTCCTCTTCTTCCCCTGTCCTCCTTGTATGGGAGAATTGTCTGTATTCTGTCAATCATGTTTTAAATAAACGCTGATTGGCCAGTAGTCAGGCAGGAAATATAGGCGGGACAACCATACAGGAAGTAGAGGCAAGGCAATGAGAACAGGAGCATTCTGGGAAGAAGGAAGCTCTTCCTGCAGTCCTATCCAGACACCAAAAAAGGAAGATGTGACCTGCCCCACCAAAAAGGGTACCGAGCCATGTGGCTAACATAGATAAGAATAATGGGTTAATATAAGAGCTGATACAAAGCCTGAGCTAATGGGCCAATCCATTTATAACTTATGGAGACCTCTGGTTGGTTTTCTTGGAGGCATACTGGCTGTGGAAACTGAGCAACTGAGCAGGACAGAAACCCCATCATGTTACACCTTCTCCTTTCATCATTCATGCTTAAGAGATATATGTAGTGTGCATATGTGGTGAACAGGACAGAAGGTGACATTAAGATGTCTTCCTCATTGGTTCTCTATCTTTCTATTGCTAGACTGGTTTTCTTGTTGAGCCCAGAACTCACCGTTTCCTTGGAACTGACTGTACAGTGATCCCTTGAGATCTACTTCTTTCCATCCCTCATTCAAGATTTTTGTGGATTCTAGGGATCTGAACTCTTGTCCTTAAGTTTGAACAGCAAAAACTTTATCCATTGAGCCATTTTCATTCTCCAGTGAAATGTTTATTGCAAACGGAGAAGGGTTATTCGTTTAATCCTTATGAAAACTGTGTGAGCCATTTTCTGTTATTTTATTTCTATTTTGCAGAGGATAAGTTCAAAATAGTGGGAGATATGTGACTTGTACAAGTCATAGAGCTTGCACTGTGATCTAAATGTGTTTGACATTTGAAGGCAAGCATATTACTATCTAACCTATTCCTGTGCCTTCTGAAATTCTCTGGATTTTGGAGAAATGGCCTTGGTGTGGGAAATCTTTCTGTATATGTGTTGCTTTATTGGTTAATGAATTAAGAAGCCACTTTGGCCTGTGTAAGGAGAATAGAGTTAGGCAGAAAAACTGAACTGAATGTTTGAAGAAAGTAGGTGGAGTCAGTTAGATGCCATGTAGCTGCCAGAGGAGAAAGACACAAGCCGGAAACTTGAAGGTGGCCACAAGCCTCTCAGTAAAATATAAAATAATAGAAATGGGTTAATTTAATATATAAGAGCTACCTATCAATAAGCTTAAGTGATTGGCCAAGCAGAGTTTTAATTAATATAGTTTCTGATTGGTTAATTCAGGTCTAAGAAGCTAGAACAAATTAGCAGTCTCTGTCTACAGAATGGCATGCCAATGTGGTTTAAAAAGTTTGGGATTGATGCCCGCCACCCACTTCAGGTCCAGATGCTTGTGTGCTTACTCAGGGTTTGGAGGAATGTAGCTGAGACCATGCCCACCATTCATTGTTCCCCACTAGGGCTGGCCACAGTATCAGGTCTGATAGGAGTGCACATACAGTAGAGCATGGCAGATTCCCACTACTGTACACAGAGATATTTTTAGGCCAGAGTATACTGCATGGAAGATTTAATTTTTACTCAGATAAAGAGGATTTATTGCTTCATGCTCCTTCTCAGAGTTAACGTGGTAAGTGTAGCTCTTGCATGGCAGTCACAGAGCTGGCGGTAATGTATCCTCCACCATACAGAAAGACAGACAGAAATGGAGCCAGCATCTAGGGCTGTTGCAACCACACTGCTTATCATTTTAAAGTGCCCCTGGTCAGAAAATAATTATAGATATGCATAAAGACAGATTCAGATAAAAGAAAAGACCTCTGAATGGGTCACACTGTTGGATAAATGTATGTAGGTTTGATAGACAGAGGAAAAAGAATATAGACAGTTATAAAAGAGTACAGGTAATCGTAGATTAAAGGAGTAATATAATAAAATAAATATTAAACTTGAAGAAAAATAATAGAGTAAAGAAAATAGACCATGTAAGGATTGAAAATACACAGAGAGTCTGGATTATGTAAAGTATTGTGTTTTCCTTGAATTTTCTGACTGCAGAGAGATATTGATTCTGGTGAATGCTAAGCTAAATCTATATATGTATTTTAAAGGTAGTTTGACTTCAAAATTTGAGACTAAGGATATGTTGCTTTGGAAAAGAGGTTCTGCTTTTTTTTTCCCCCACAGAGGATGAGAACCTGTGGGTTCCTTTCAGACTAATGTGATTTGATGGACCAAAACCTCCCACAAGGTCTCCATGAAAACCCTCAAAATTACTTCACTCAACAAAAAGCAGGAAGCAGTTTGGAGAAAACTATGCCCAAATTTTCTAAATGATAATTTATAAATGTTTGTTACTATTTAAAAGGGGACATGCAATAGATATTCACTGGTATGGATCTTGATCTATTGATACAAATAAATTTCTCCCCTTGATTAAGGTTTTGTGTTTATAAAGTCCATTTAGAAATATAGTGTATATTTAAGAAATACAGGTTACTAGATTGGCATCTATAATAGTCAAGCCTGTAGTTATATTAGTTAGGTTTTCTTGATGTACAGAGATAAATTTCAGATGGATAGGCATTCTTCAAAAATTTCAAAGACTACAGAATATGGCATTTAAATGTTTAAGAACTTAGGACTTTTCATGACAATGATACATCTGCTCTTGCCTGGACTCCTCGACATGCAGGATCCACAGAAAAATGACTGCTGAACTTGCCTAAAGGTGAGAACATCCTTTGGGATTCCTGTTTCACGAGTTTGCCAGACATTCTGCAGGACACAGAAGGAAGCAGCTGATGAACTTTGCCAATACAAGTTGTAAGAAACTTCAAATTTCCTGCTTCAAGAAAAAGTCTACTAGATACTATGGATTTGTAGGCTGAAGATGGGTGCCCCAATACTACAAAAGAAGTTTGCATGACTGTGCAGGCAGTGAGATGTCTCTGTCCTTTCTAGAGTTTTGAAAGTTGCTTATAATGTACTTCCTATTAACTTAAGTAAAATTATATCTTTCTAGGGGGACTTTTATGGAGTTGAAGAATAGATAGTAACAGTTATAGCTTTTCTTAGTCATAATAAAAGATAAAGTAGATATTAATATTGTAGCTGTAATTGTTGTTTGATACCTGCTTTGTTACATGTAATTTATTATGTTAAATTAAAAACCTTTCTTTTTATTTGAAAAAAAATGGGCAATAATGAGAAGTCCTTCTTTATAGGTGTTACTTTTATTGATTAATGAATAAAGAAGCTGTGTTGGCCTGTAATAGGACAGAATAGAGCTAGTCAGAAAATTTGAACTGAATACTGGGAGAAAACAGGCAAGTCAGTGAGGTGCTATGTATTTGCCAGAGGAGAATGATGTGAGCTGGAAACTTATCAGTAAGTCACAACCCTCATAGTAAAATATAAAATAATAGAAATGTGTTTGTTTAAGATATAAGAGCTAGGTAGCAATACACTTAAGTTACTGGCCAAGCAGTGTTTTAATTAATACAGTTTGTGTAATTATTTCAGGTAGAGCAGCCAGGAATGAATGAGCAACCTCTATATACATTGCCTATTATGAATGATGACAGTAAGCTTAATTTTAGGCTTATTGATGAAAATATTAGCAACATATACATACATATATATATATAATAACCTTATATGTATTTTTGGTTCCCTGTTCTCAAGTTATCTGTGCTTTCTGAATATATGATGTGAACCTATTACTCCTTCAAGTTCAATAGGAACTAATAAATATGACATGGATTCAGCTTTTCATTGTATATACAAAAATGTCTTTTGTAATATTTTCTTATCAATAACACTTTGAAATCCATATGCATTGATTTAGCTTGCAAATTCTTATACTTAAACTCTCATTGAAATTAATTTTTATGTGAAATAGTGTCTAAAGTGGATGAATGTTGTGCTTTGTCTCATGCAATGTTTGATAGCTAAACACATGGTAATATCTGAGACATCTGACCCTCTGTCTTTGGGGCCACCAGCAAAGGAAAATGTATTTTCCACTCGTGGTCTTTAGCATAATATTCTCCAGAAGGAAGATTGGTTTTGGTTGTCTCTGATATTAAGTAAATCAAGCCACTGACACACCATGCAAGGTAGGAAGAGAAGCAAAAATAACCTTCCTCAAAGCTTAATTAATGTTTTATTACAAACATGCCAGGCAAAATGGGCCCCTGACGCACTAGTGTCATGACTGTTCTATAGGTAACCAACCATTTTCTAATTGTCTTGGAGGTTCCCACTTCACAGAAAAAGAATTCTCATCTGGCAAGTAAGCCTGGTCAAAGGACTATGTCTACAATGGGGAAGGGTAGTTAATCAGCACAAAATAGAAAATGATATTGTGAGTTAGACTTTTCCACAGCAAGCCAGCAGAAACCATCTCCCTGCCTGAGTTCCCAGGATGATCCTTAATGGTATTACAAATTTACCTTCCATGATCTGTAAACACAGTCAGTTAACAATCTTTTCCTGGTACCATTAACACTGTAGCAATTTCTTGTTAAGAAGATGAAGAGGGCAGAATGTATCACACATTCTCCACCTACATTGTTAGCAAATTGGTGGTCAAATGTCAGGCACAAACTGGACATCTAATGATTTTCTTTGTGCTGAAATAGAATCTGATCCTTGGAAAATAGAAATAATGTTCTCTTTTCTATTCTATCCCCTGTCTGGGAAAGAGTACAGGGTTGACTGAAGACACTGCTTAAAATTCAGCAACACAATTATCACAAATGCTGGGCAAAGCAAATCTTCAAAACCAGAAAATGAGAAATCCAGAGAGTAATGACTAAATCAATAGTACCTATAACCTGGGATGGGGAAATACCTTACCCATAGTGTTGATAGCTCATTGTGACACACAGAGTCTTACTCAATGCTTAGACACACACACACACATACACACACACACACACACACGTTACCCAGCTAAATTGGTTTAGAAATACAAAGTAACAGAAGAGAAAGCATGCTTAATCCAGTACTTGAGTGAAGGCAGCTAATAAGCCCTGTGGTTGTAGGCATTTTTTATTTGACTAGGCTGTACAGACAAGAGTTGTATAGTCATAGCTGACTTTCATTGAGAACACTGGGCTGATGCTGGTGAGAACACGTTACTCTTCATTAGCCCAGGGACCAGGTAGGCTGAGTGAGGCTGCAGATGGAATTTTGCATGGCTGTAAGTATGACAGGAAGATAAGAACTGGACGGTAGCTGAAAAATACTCTTTAGGTAGTAGTTCAGTCAGTAAAGTATTTGATGCAAATATGAGGACCTGAGTTTGATTCTGACAGCTAATGTGAAGTTCCAGAGTGACTCGAGCTAAATAATTCCAGTGTTGGAGAGTTCTAGGCCGGTGATATAGAGTATCCACAAAACAAGATAGACAACACCCTGAGAGAAGAAACATCAAATTATCATCTGGCCTCTACACATATGCACGTGCATGTGACTTGCAAACATTGTATACACAATACTGTGTTCTGAATACAGGTATGGTAACTTAAAAGCTCTCTACATGGTAACAAGGCAAAAAAATGGGACTCCTTGCCGAACTGTTGACACTTAATTTTGTTTGGTTAATATGTATTAAATTGTGGTATGATGCCTTATTACAAAAAATTTTTAAGACTTGCTTTTATTCATTTATGGGGGGTAGGAGGGAGTTATAGAAGTACGCATGTGGGGATGTATATAGAGACCAGAAAAGGTCCAGGTTCCTAGGCTGGAGTTCTACATGGTGTGGACTGAACTTCTATCTTCTGCAATAGCAGTGAATGATTTTAACTGCTGAACCATCTCTCCAGTCCTCTTCCTAATATTTTGTAGAAAAAAAGAAGAAAACAATCATATTGTATAAATAAATAATACACTATGTATTATTACTAAAATGTGAAAATCATCTGTATCAAACATGATGAACCTAGACAGATATAGAGGTTTTTGATCCTGCCCACTGGCCTGGCATTTTAGCTTACTGAGGCAGAGGGCACCTGGGTGAAGGAAACAGAAGCAAACGCAGAAAGGGATAAAACTGTCTCAGCTCCAGGCTCTACTGCAAGGCGTTCTGACAAGTTCGCAGAACTCTGTGACATCTTTCTCAGAAACATGTTGTCCCTCTGGTTGGTTCCAAGCAACCAGCCTTTTCCTCGTCTCCACATGAAACTCCTAGGACAATTCCATTTCTTGAGCTCCAGTCTTCAATAGAATAATTGTTTGAGTAAACACTCTTGATCATTTGGACCAGGGCATTCTCCTGGCTAAGGAGTCAACCTTAAGAAGGCAGACTGCCTCTAAGCCATAGTACAGATATGGATGGATGGAATAATCAGATGTTTGATGATTTTTGATGAGTACTTTGATTATTATGCTTTTTGTCTCCTGAATTCTGATTCTAATGTGAAGTATAGTACCACAATGAAGTAGTTTGTAAATCTGCCTACTTCTCTGAATCATTGAGAACATTTCGATTCCCCTTTTCTTCTGCCTTTCCTAAACATGCTTTCCTTAAAATTGTGTGGTCCTGATATTTCAAAATTTCTTACTCTTTCTCTAAGGCCTCCCTTTCCACCATATGAATACTTGTCCAACACATATCTGACCTACATGGCCGCTTAAGTGACATGTACATTTTTCCTTTTCTCCCCTACTCTGTCCCATCTTTTCAACAGTTTATGAGATTTATGGCTTTCGTTACCTGGAATTTTTCTTTTCTAAACTCTAATAGAATTGTCTTTGAACTTTGGCTTGCATTCATTCTCAATTTATTACAGTGACTAAGAAACCCGAGAGGGGACCCCAGTTAATCCTGTATGAAGATTACCAAAAGGAGGACACAAATATCTCTTTAAAATATCCCCATTACTTTCAAGATTGTTATAAAATTGATTGCAGGGGATTGCAGTGAGCTGGGGGTGAATGGCTAGTCTATGGGTTATGTTCTTAGACAAATAAATGTCCTTTATTCCATCATGTATATACTTTGCAACAATAAACTCTAACTAGGACACCCGTGTGCCTGGATAAGCAGCTATATTTTCTTTTAAAAAAAAACCCTCTTAGTATCAAAAAGGGCTGTTTTTCAGGCTTAGAGGGGATGTTTGCCTGGTAACAAATCCATCTGCAAAGCTGTGGGTTCTGCCTGCAAAGCCTTCTGGGAAATGATATTCATTCCTCAATTTCATCTCTTATCACAAAAAGGAACGGTTTAGCTGTGTCTGAAAGATTAACAGGCATATCTATATCGTTTAGAATGTCAAGATTTATTGAATATCAGTACATTCATAAGCTAAGTTAATATTTTGGTTTCAATGCACCAATACCTCCTGATTACATATTCTTAGCCAATGGAAGGCACACGTTATTCTCTTTCAACCTTAATCACTAATATGGATTCTCAGAAGTCTCTGATACAGGGTGAAAACAGGACACTGACATGAACTGTTGGGAATAAGGAGCTAATTTAGAAGAGTGGTTAATGTGGTGTACATGCAGATAGACAGCATGGTAAGCACATGGAGGAGAATCAGCCCTCACAGATTTCATTCTGGAGGCTCTGAAAAAAACACAGCAGAGTCAGGATCCCTTCTTTTAGCTTTCTGAAGAAGGGGTAACATTTTAACAGAAGCCTGAAGCCGAGCTGTCAGATTCCCAGTAAGCAGGATAGGGGACCAATGGCCACCAGTAGTCAAGGGTGACCCTATGATCCATCTGGGTTGCTAACTCACTTCCCCAAGTGAGAATTTGAGGCACCTGGAAGTTTGTTAGCTACATATTCTCTGACAGCACTCTCCATAGGTTACTAATCAGATTATTGTGTGGCATATAGCAGCTGTCAGCCCAGTTATTGAGTTTTAGGCAGTGAGGTAAGTAAGCTACAAATAGTTAGCCAAGTGTTTAAGGTGCCAAACCGAGGGCCAGAGCAGAGAGATAATAGAGCTGCAAGAGAGTCACTACAGATGGCCAGGTGAGGCATTAGCATGAGGAACCATTCATAACACTGACAGGAAATTTGGAAATATCATTTATTTCATGGTTGCTAAATATTAGAGGTTAAACTGTTTCTTCTTTTGGCATTCTTAGACTCATGATAAAAGAATTTCAGAATGGATTCAAACAGCAGTTCGAGGACATTATTACTAGTTTAAAAGAAATTCCCAAGGCAGACAAACTATAAATTTTAGTAACTTCATGAAGGATAATGGAGTAGTGAAGGGGGAAGAAAGTCACATCATTTAATGTAAAAAGGGATGGAAGTCTGCAACTTGGTGCCACATAGCCACATGGTCAGTTGAAGACCTTTGACACAGGGTAAAGTATTAGGAAAGCAGACATAGGACAGAGATGGAAAGAAGAAAAGGGAAAGATATGCTCAATAATTCACATGAAGAAGATGTACAGAGCTGCATTATTGTGTCCCTGTGGCCGATTCTAGGTAGCAGAAACTATGGGAAGGAAATTACATTATTTTTCTTTAAAGGGATAATTAGTCTATTCACCTCTTTGGCGTGTCTTGAGATGAGCTCACTATTGTAGGAGTGGCCCTTGTCTAGATGATTGATTAGACAGCTAGCAGGTTAAGTTTCTAACTAGTTCAGAGAAAACATCCCATTGACTAGAAGGGAATCAGGGAATCATTTACACTAATAGTCTTTAATGCTGCTGCTGATCAGAATTCTCTAGGTTCATGGCTGCCAACGCAATGGTTGGTGGAAGATGCAGAGTTGGTTCAGGCTAACTGTGCCAACTCAAACAAGAATGGTGTTTAGATAAATTCTGGGGATACAGGAATACGTCACTTTTCTCTTGTTTGACTTGCTAGAATTTTTTTTTGTCAACTTGGCAGAAACTCAAGTCATTTGGAAGAGGAAACCTTAATTGAGAAGATGCTTCTTCCATCAAAGTGACTTGTAGTCAACTCCATAGGGCATTTTCTTGATTAATGGTTGGCTTGGATGAGTCCAACTCTCTGTTGGCACCACTAGGCAAGAGGTCCTTGGTTTTATAAAAAGTAAGTACAGTGGGCATCATTCCTCTAGGGTCTCTGTTTCAGTTCCTGCCTCCAGGTTTTTATCCTGACATACCTCAGTGATAGACTGTGACTAGGTTGTATGTGCCAAATAAACTTTTTCATAAGTTTCTTACAGGTGTTTATCACAGCGACAGAAATGAAACTAGGACACCTATTAATGCCCTGACACATGAATAAGGGGATGTGATGATGGCTGGCAGATACCACTGTTTACCAGTGTGAAGAGTTCTTGCCTTTCTTATTTTAAATTTCTGAGATTTTTAAGAAATGGTCTCACCTAGCTTAGAGTGTCCTGCATCTCCCTATGAGACAAATAATTACTGGAAATTTCTGATTGTTCAGCATTTACTTTAAGTGCTGAAATTGGTACTTGAGTGGTACTTGAGTTCAAACCCATGACCTATTACACACTAGGCAGACAAACCACCAACTGAGTTCCATTCTCAGGCTTGAATAGGTGTGCCTCTTTTCACTATTTGCTGCTCTGATGTATTTGATGAACTCATAGGCCTGGTTTTGGTGCACCTATGTGTCCACCTGTTCCTGACTTAGTCTGATGAGTCCATAGGTGATAATAAGCAAGCCATGGATTAGCCTGTCCCTCAGGGTTAATGCTAGACAGAGAATAGTTGTTTACTTGCTCAGACACATTATGACTTAACATTTCCTATGAAAAGAATAGCAGCTGCTGCCTTATCAAATAGCATTAAGTAGGCAAGGCCCACCATTAAAGTTGCTGTTCTGTACAATAGGAGGTAACTAGGAGCAGGCTCAGACTGGTTCCTACAGAGTGCATAGTTGCTACCTCATCCCCATGCCTCCATCTCTGTGATACCCGATTCCTCCATCTTACCAGCATAGGAAGCTCACAGTCAGTTGTGTCAGAAATTAAACCAGGGATCAACATTTCAAACAGAGCCATATTATGAATGAGTGCTAAAACTGAGGATGAAAATGAACTATAATTTCACATTTGCAAGACTTGAAAATTGGATCTGGCTTTATCCCTTTTGACTCTGTGATGTGGGGCTGGTCACTAGACACTGAGGGCTCTCTGGATTTCCCCATCATCTGTATGATAGTAGCCACATTTTCTCCTAAGTGACTAAAATGTCTCTCAGTTGGATGGTACCTGTACTATCTGCTTCTGATTTTGCTTTCTCTAGCCAAGTGATAAAGAATGCACCATTCAAGTGCTGTGGAGATTGTTGGTCAGTCAATTGTTTGTCTTGGGATGACAAGAACCTGGGTCTCCAGAACTCATGTGAAAACAAGCAGGTCTGGTGGTATGTACTAGCAAGCTTAGGACTGAAGGCATAGAGGTAGGTGCAGCACTTATGTCCCTTCCCAGCCAGTCTGACATACATGGTGAGTTCCAGGTCTATAGGCCCTTGCATATATCACCTGAGAAAGAGAAGTGGATATTGTCTTCTAGGCTTGACCTGCACATTCAAACAGATGCAATAACATGTACACACAGATATGTATGCACAAGTATACATGTACATTAATTTTAAAAATGTGCTACTCAAAACGTCACATCAGTAACTATATAGCCACAGTCATAAACGGAGCCATCACTGGAAATCAGGAAAGATGGACACCTTGTTAAAGAAGACCGCATCACTCTCCTGATTGAGTCATCTGTATTAGAATCTAAACGCACCTCAGATCTTCAAGTCTCTTTGCAAGTCCTCTTCCTACTGTGCACTTAAAGCCCTACACAAACTGCCACCTGCCTGCAGGGCCCACTCCCTCCCTCTCTGCACAGATGACATGACAATATTCACGTTCACGTTTCAGCATGACAAATTCTCTCTAAGAAGCCTACCTTGGACTTGGCTTAGTTGTCAAAACAGTTTCCTCACATGAAATGACTCAGTTGGTAAAGTATCATGCAAGCAGGTCGGCGCCCACAGATGTGAATTCATTCCACATTGACCAAAGGTCAGAGAGTTCAGGCCTATTCTTGCTCCTTCAAAGTTATTGACAGGAGGTTTGACTGAAGGTGTGGCTACTAACAGAATGTTTTGACCTAGGATGTGTTTACTTGATCTTTGTGTATTTGAGAAGGTGAGCACTTAGTATCTTCCTTGCATTTTGGTAAAAATGTCTTTTGTCTTTCCCCTCTCTTTGGATTTGGGTATATAAATCCGATGAAAATAAGCATGAGCAGATTCAGTATTCACTGGATTACCCTCTTGATTCTATCCCGTCTCTGTCTATCTCTTTTGTATATCTGTTTTTTTTTCTGTCTAACATTTCTAATCCATACCCCCTACACTGGAATATATGAACCTGTTGAGGCTGGACCCTGACACAAGCATGAATACTTGGGTTTAATCCCATAGAGCCTACATTCCAAACAAAACCAAGATTCAGTGACATACATTTAAAATATCAACCCTGGAGACATAGACAGGCAGATCTCTGGAACTCATTACACAGCTAATCCAGCCTAAAGAGTGAGCTACAAGCCAATGAAAGAACTTGTCCCATAAAGCAAGATAGACAGCACCCAAAGAAGAAGAGCTGAAGCTGTCTTCTGACCCTCTCATGAATCTACACAGATGTGCATATGTATACACATACACTCACACACTTACATACACATGAACATGCAAATCCTGCTCTCATGTAACATCATGTTATCCTAGTATCAAGCCAACCTGTATTTCCAACTCATCCTTCCCTTATTCCCTCTTCTCTTGTCTACGAAATAAACCATAAGAAGCCTTCCTTTATCCTCAGAACTTGAGTTGATGCTGGCATAGACAATGTGTTTTACCCAAGATTGGAAAAAGAATAATTTAAACCATGAGCAATGACACAATCTGTATAATGACCAATTATAATAAAATGTTCTAACCTTCCTATAGAAACAATTATTTCTCTCTATTCATGTGGATGGATGGAGGAATGGATGGAAGTGAATGGATAGATAGGTAGATATAGAGAAATGATAGATGATAGATAGGAAGATAGACATACAGATGATAGATATATTGGAGAGAGATAAAGTCTTTTAAAAGGAGACCTACATTTAATGTCAGCATGTTACTCCTTGATAGTATTATCTCATTAACAAAGCATAGAAGTAGCGAAATTGAATGTTCTGTGTTTATTAGAAAATTAAAAAGTTGCTGGGGAGACAGTTTAAATAGCAGAGTACTAGTTTCACCATCATGAAGACCTGAGATCAATCGTTCAGAATACACATAAACATCTGGGTACACATTCTAATAATTTTTGCATGTTGATGGCAAAGAAAGGGGGATCCCTGTAGCATGCTGGCCAGCTGAGTTTAATCAGTGAGTTTCAGGACAGTGAGAAGCCTGTGTCAAACAGTGAAGCAGATGGAATCTCAGTAATAACCGCTGAGTTTGTCCTATGACCTCTGTATGCACTTGTACATTCCTGCATGTACATCAACATGTACACACCATATATGTACACTACCACAAGAAAACACAGACATGCAAAACACTGTAGGCACATAAGCACACACACATGAACCACCACAAGAAGACCCAGGCACAGATGTACACCTATATTCACAGCAGCACACACACTCCCACAAGAACAGACACAAAAGCTAGAAAGTAACAGTACTATTTATAACAGCAGTCACCTGATCTCTGGTGGGACAGCCTGTGGATCCTCTAAGATGAGTGACAAGATACATAGAACTATATTCTTCATGTCACTACACCTAGAGTCAGTATCGTTTTCCTTCCAAAACTCGTAGGCTGCATAGCCCAAAGACATGGAGTAAGGCTGAGTGGGAAAAGCTGAAGTGAATTACACAAGTTTGACATTGCAGTTCTGCAGTGACCGCCAGACCAAATATAGTCTTCAGGGTTCTTTTTCATTAAAGTGAAACTGCCTGGTTTAAAATAGTTTATCCATTGAATTAATCTCCTGCCTGTCTCTCACACAGGGCAGACACGGCTCTCTGCATCCAGTTTCTCATTCTGAAACACTCTGATTTTTATTTGTATGCATTCTGAGTAATGAATAATGATCTTCTCTGCTTCTGGCATGCCATTCTCCCAAGCAGCTCCTAGCATTTTGTAAATGTTAACTCATTAGACCGTACAGCATCCAGGGTCATCTATCACCCTGAGTTAGGTCAAAAGCATCATATTTCACATTTCACACATGGAGAAGTTTTAGGGACTTCAACCCAAGGTCACTCACAGTCAGCATCCAAACAAGAGAAGACAAGGAGTAGAAATATTAGCCCAGAGGCAGGCAACCCTGAGTCTGCCCTCTGACTGCACTGTGCTGGGTCTGGGGACAAGCGAAGCAGTGATGCCTGCGAAAGGCTCTCCATTAAGATCCAACCGGAGCTGGAGGATTCGAGGGAAGTCAATTGTTTTCTCCCAGAAAATGTGATTAAAATGAATAAAACAGAACTCCTTAGTTCCATTCATTTATCAAAAGCAGCTCAATTCAGCTCCATTTAACCTGAAGCTCTAGGCACGTTGTGAGGCTCCTGCTGATCAGGACATCCAAGTTTCTCATGTTTTCCTCACCTAGGCTTGTCTCAGATGCAGGTGACCTGATCTATCCACCCAGAAGAGTGGACTGCTCAGTGTGTACCCTAATTCCCTTATGACTTTCTAATGATATCAGGGGAGCGTGATGCATTTGTTAACTCTTCAGTTTTCCTGTCCCCATGACCCTTCTTGATATACTTACTGTTCTGGTTGGAATATTAAATTCCACTTAGGCTCATGTGCCTTAACATGTGGTCCCCAGGTAATGGTAATGTAAGGAAGGCTATGGAACTTCTAGGAGGAAGTGTCTTAGTGGAGGAGGTACTTCACTGGGGACTGACTTCCGGTTTTATGACCTGGTCCCTTCACTTTCAGCCTCCAAACTGCAGATGCAATGGGATGAGCTGCATCATGCTCCTGCTGCCATGCCCTTCCCACCATAAAAGAGAGTATCATTTTTGAACCATGAACCAAACATATTCCTTGCCCCTTAAGTTCCTTTGCTAAAGATGCCATTTCCCAGCAAAAGTTCTACAATCCCAGTAGTGTACCTTGCGAAGTCCACATATTAACCTCTTCTTTCAGAGGACCCAAATTAACTGATGCAAATGTCTAAGATCTAGGAACGGTGTTTCAGTACCTTCTCCTAGCCAAATATCTTTTGTTGGGTGTCCAGCTGTATGCAGCAGGATTTAGAATTCAAATCTGATGATGTGCATGTTCCATAATGTCATCATATTTGCATATAACCAGGAAATTCCCCCTGTACACTTTAAGTCATTAGACTGATTAAAATACTAATTGATATGGGATTCTCCTCTGTATGCTGTGAATATCATTGGTTAATAAAGGAACTGATTTGGTCCCAGGAGAACAGAGCTAGTTGGAGAAAACTAAATGGAATGCTGAAAGAAAGGAGGAAGAATCAAAGAGAAGCCATGTAGCCCCGCCAGATGGAACTTTAGCCAGTAAGTCACAGCCATGTGGCAATACACAGATTAATAGAAATGGGTTAAATTAAGATGTAAGAGTTAGCCAATAAGAAACTAGAGTTAATGGGCCAAGGAGTGATTTAAATAACACAGTTTCTGTGTGATTATTTCTGGTGTCTTGGCGGCCGGGAAACAAACAAATGGCCTCTCCTCCAACAACTAATACATGTAAATATTAAGCAAACAGCTGTTGTATCCTATTGTGTAGGGTATGATGGCAAGAAAATGTGTTTATCTGTTCAGCACAGACTTTTTGAAATATTTTCCTTTAATGGTTGGATACATAGATAAGGATTCTGTGATTATGAGGAGCTGAGTGCTTTCTGCATTTGGAGTCTCAGTGTTCTTTCAGTATCTTAGCTTTTATGCCAAGAAGATGCAGATCTGCTTATGTTTCCCAATGTATTGAGACAAGGCAGCAAAGGATGTGCCAAGGATAGTATACATCTCTCGGTGTCTCAATTTCATATCCCATTCTTGCTGTTAGGAATATGTGTCAACATCAAATGAAACATGACAGAAATCACATCAGTCATGCCACATGTGAAATACTTCCCAATTAGATTAATTTTGAGACAAGGTTGTGTTCAAAATATTTCACTAATGCGTCGACTACACTGAGTATCAATTTTCCATGGCAGTATACACTGTCGCATCTGTGTAAGTAGAAGTCATAACAGCAGCAGGAAACGAAACTCTTTGTTATCCAAATCATTAACTCCATCTTTTTCTACTGTAGTGGTTAATCTTGACTGTCATGTGGACTGAATTTGTAACTCAGAGATAGACCTATGGACTCGCCTGTGAAGGTATTCACAGAAAGGATTTCCTAAGAGAGGAAGACTACACCCAAAATGAGCAGCATCTTCTTTTGTAGTGCAGATAAAGAGGTGGAAGAGAAAGCTGTGGTGGTTGCTCAACTTTGCTTCCTGCTAGTGAGTGAATTTACTGGTATTGCTACTTCTCCATCTTTTTCTGCCATCAAAACCCAACTTCATCAGGCTTCCAACATGATTGAAAACCAGCATCTGCCTAGGAATCTTTGAGGCTGTCAGCACCAGACTAGGACATCTTTATGAACTGAGAAGACAACTGATTCATAGCCTCTTCAGAGAACAGACAGCCCTTGTTGGATTGCCTGTCTTAGGCAGTGATAACCTAACTAGGAAAAGCTTCGACCTAGTAGATCTGGGATTGACTCTGACTGAGATCGAATTTGGACCCAGGCCTTTTCTTGAACAAACCTCTATCACAAAGGTCCTTCCACAAAAGGACTTTGATGGCTATTGCCATAAGAAGAAGACCAAGAAGGAGTGGGAAATAATGGGAAGAAGAGGAGGATAGTTAGTGACTGAGTAAGACTTCTGAGCTTTCCCTATGGCCTACACACACACACACACACACACACACACACACACACCACAATTAGCTTCTATTTCCTTTAAAGGAGAGATTTCTTCATATTCTGTGTATACTGTTGAAGGGCACCCCCATACTTGAAAGACCCCCATGTCCATATACTATGTTAAACTCTGCTGAAACTTAACTGAGCCATAGGGGAAAAAAAAGGCTCCAGGCTCAGCTAATGACTCTGTGAAATTTAGCTGGGCCATAGAAGGAAAGTCCTCCCCCCACCCCCCACCAACCACCCTTGGCTCCACCAATGCTAAAACAGGATATTTACAGGTTGCAGACTCAACTGACTAGGCTGAGGAGAGGGAGTACCCCACCCCCAAGGCATTCTATCTAAACTGTCAACTTGCTGCAGGGTTCTCTATCTAGCTTTGTGGTTTTTCAGGGAAATTCGGGAAAAGACATGGGGCCATTCCTTCGGTGAGCTAAGCCCGCCAATTTGAGAACCAATGAAATGCTTGTTGCTATGCAGCCTCTTATGTAACTCTTAAATCCCTATAAATACATAATGTGCCTCAGCCTGGCATGCTCAGTCAGCTACGCTGCTGAAGCATCCATGGGCACCTGTGTATATTAAATAAACTGCCTCTTGCTCTTGCATCCCAGTGGACTGGTTCTTGGACAGAGGGCTCCAAGTGAGATCCCCTGACATTTGGGGTCTTTCACTGTGGTATCATGTCTGTTTAGCCAGTTTACTTTCCATGAATTCAACGTTTCGCTTCCGTTTCTTTCCAGTTATTTACTCACAGAAATCTATGTGTAAATTCTACAACAGCTTTAGATTCTCTACAGATAGTTTCTTCATCCTCTCCTATTCTTCCCCCTTTCTTCCAGTCCCTTCTCCCCTTCAACACTAGAATTCCAAGCAAGCATCCAGCTTTTTTTTTTACATATGTTCTAGGGATGGAATATTGAGGTCCTCACAATATTGTTTCAAGGCAAGCACTTCACCAAGTGAGCTGTCATTTTAACAGTATCTAATCACTCCTTCTACATAACTCCTTGGTGGCAGCAATCATGTGCTCTCTTATCCTCTCCCCATTTCTTTAGGCTTTTCTCCTAGAAGGTTTAGGAAAAGATACATATTTGCATTTACATACATAATTTATCTATCTGTTTTATATACATGTATTATATAAGTGCATTTTTTTTACTCTGAAGTGTCTTTTTTATTAGAAGAATAAAACAAAGTCCTCAACTCCTATATAACCCAAACATTTTTTTCAGAAAATAACTGTTCTATTAACCACTTTTTCTCAATCCAGAAAGCCCAAGTTATTAGAAGTTACATGGTGCTGTGACTAAAAAGCAGTGTACTATAATTCAGTAATCTCTTGGGTGAAAATCCCATAGTAACCATAAACAGCACCCAAGGGCAGTCTGAAAACTGATTTGCATCGATCTAGCTACAGTTTTATACTATTTGTGTCTCTATAAACAGCTAAACTAAAACAGAGGAGCAAGGACAGGAGAATTCAGGGATCCAACACTGTTTTATTTATTTATTTATTTTTACAAAGGGTGGCAGGTGTTAGTTAGGGCCCCTGGGCAACAACAGTGAAGGACATCACTCTAGATCACCTGAGATTCATGGCTTTCATGGCTTTTACTTTTGAGGGACTAGGTTGTCTCCCATCTCAGAGAATGTGTAAGGAAAGCTCTAGATGGTTTATGCCGTTCAGTTCTTGGTATGATTAATCATTCCTTTTTCCTCTCTTCATCTTCCCCTTTTCTTTCTTTCTTCCTTCTTTCATCCCTTTCCTACCGTCCTTCTTCCCTCCCTTCCTTCCCATCTGCCAGCTTGTGCTTATGTCCTTCCATTCATCTCTTTCTCTTCCCCTTTCTTCCCAGTGTCTCTCTGTGTCTCTGTCTCTGCTTCTCCCTCTCCTACTCTGTACTTCTTTCCTTTACTTCCTTCCCTCCTTCCTTCATCTGTCCTCCTCCTCATTCCTCCCTGTCTCCCTATCTTTCTCACTCCACCTCCTTCTTCTGCTTTTGTCACTAGCCATATTTTTCCTAGCGTCTTTTGCCTGACATTCCAAAGGAATTCCTATTCTACTGAAATAAACAGGGTTTTTTTTTCATTATTGTTATCACATTGAAAAA
This sequence comes from Myodes glareolus, assembly GCF_982192425.1. Lineage (NCBI taxonomy): Eukaryota > Metazoa > Chordata > Mammalia > Rodentia > Cricetidae > Myodes > Myodes glareolus. Next base: position 111,141,357 of record NC_142030.1, read on the forward strand.
GTTTGCCTTAATTTATTCCATTATAAAGTCATTCACAATATTTGCCATATCTGTTATAGACATAAAAAGTTTGTTGTTTTGTGTCTTCAAGTCTCATTAATAGACCTCAACCTATTAGTGCAAACTTTGTTCTGAGGAGCCTGCTACCTTCCCTGTCATGTAAAATAGTATATATCATAATTACATGATACTTTTGAGGACTTTTCAAAGGGCTAACATTGTTCTTAAGAGCTTTGGAAGCTTTGATTCCCTATTCGAACATCACACTAAACATCACTGTAAAACAGATGTTGTTCCAGGCATTGTTGGTGCATGCCTTTAATCCCAGCACTCGGGAGGCAGAGGCAGGCAGATCTCTGTGAGTCTGAGGCCAGCCTGGTCTACAGAGTGATTTCCAGGACAGACTCCAAGCCTACAGAGAAACCCTGTCTTGAAAAACAAACAGCAACAACAAAAACCCAAGCAGGTGTTGCTACCATCACTTCATACTAGGATCCAAAAATGTGTAGAGGGTGGTTTTCTAAAATAATAGCCCATGTGGGAAAGTAAAACTGGATTTGAGGTATGAAACATTTTGGGAATCAAGGAGGGAAGGCTTGAAATGGAGGTGAGGCTTTGCTGTCCTTGTTGATGAAGAAAAAACAAAAAACTCCCCTGGATATTATTATATAGCTAAAATTGTTTACAGGGAGCAAATATATTGTTCAGTAATGACCTTATCAAGGACAATAAGCAGATGCCTTCATAGGACCAAAGTTACTTATACCCCAAAGGCCCCACGTTTTTCCTCCTCACTAGCCCTAATCTGGCCCTTTAAAGTCTTATATATTTCCTTAAGAAGCTCACTCTGCAGGCAGTGGTGTCAGTCTTAAATAGCAGAGCCGAGGGAAGCATAGGCAGGCAGGTGTCTGTGACTTTGAGGTCAGTGTGGTCTACAGAGTGAGTTCCAGGAGAGCCATGGCTGCACAGAGAAACCTTGTCTCAAAAACAAATCACTAAAAAGGGTTCGTTCTCATCCTCCCTGTAAACCACTTCTCTTGAGCAATATTGAAAGGGGAGTGTGGGGAGGCCCTTCTGAGACATCTGTAGGCTTGTGACACAAGAGTTATCAAAATTTTATACAAAGTCATTGTAACAAAACATAGCTGGGTGTTCCTGACCAAAGAGTCTTCTTTCCAATCCCTCTTTCAACTTTTAATAAAACCCACCCACTTTACACTAAGCTCTCATTGAAAGTCATTTTTATTTCTACTGAAACCACAAATCCTGCTATTGCTTAAATAGTGGGCCGTAAGGGAAAAGGGAAATCTTCAGGCCATAGTAGGTATGGATTGCAAGTGCACCTCTATCCTGTCGCTTTATCTTCATCAAACTCCACCATCAAGACTTGAAGCTCCTCTGACCTGTAGAATTGAATAATGAATATTCCCCTAATTCTTGTGGCAAAAATAATGAAATTGAAATTCACTAGACTTCAACCATATCGCCATCACTTTTGACTGATTGAATGATTTTTATTGATTATTTATTATCAAGCACACAGTCTTCTAATCTATGTAGTTGACATAGATATAAATGAAGCAAAACTCTTGCTTTCAAGAAAGGCATTGTGTCTGGGATAAAGAGAAAGCAACTGAGGAAAGAAGAGGATGTAAACCTTATTTTGAGCAGTTGAGTTGCTCATTAAGAAGGATTGCTGCTTTTCCAGAGGATCCAAATTTAATTACCAGCTTCTATGCTGGGAACCTCACAACTGCCTGTAACTCTAGTTCTAGATTGATGCCCAGTCTGACCTTGGTGGCTCCTGCACACGTGGAGTGGCACACACACACACACACACACACACACACACACACACACACACACACAAAGACCCTCTATAAGTACAAAATTAATCTTTCAAAAGGCAATGGAAGAACAGGAATCTACCAGATGAGTTTGAAGAGTACATTATGAAGAGTGTTAGTTGACACCCGATGTACAAAACTTTGTGGTAGTGGCTAAGAAGCAAAGTGATTAATGTGAGCTGTTAACTATACTGGGCCCTTATTCCATGCCACTACATTTACATGTATGTGTTTCTAATCCAACATTAATTTGATTAATCATATTTAAAAATAAAAGTTATGAGTAGGGTGAAATTCAGTGATGCATAGGAATCATAAAAGTGAAAGCCTGGAATTCATACTCTCTTGTTGCAGGCACTACGTGAATGATGGCCTTCTTCTTTTCCATGTTTTCTTTCACAGAGGCTTTGGATTGAAGGGATTTACATACCATTTGTGTAAGGCATAAATACAAAAAACAGTGCCTATTAGATAAGACAATCAATCAAATTTAACAATGCAGACCATCTGTTTTATGGTTTTCAAGGTATATGGAGGTGGCAGGATTGAAATGGGAAGTGCAGCGGAAAGGTATGCCTTTGTTTACAGATTCCAGCTCTCCTTGTGCAATGTAAACATTCTCTCTTCCATGTCTTTGGAGGAGTAAGGCATTAACCAGTTATTAAGTCTCTGAGTACATTTACAATAACGAGAATCTACTAAGCACTGTATCTTAACGCCTATAACAGCAGCCTGCCAAGGGTCTCCTTGCTCAGCCTTGATGCGGGGGTAGGGCGGGTCAGTCCTGCCTCAACTGAATATGCCAGGCCTTGTTGACTCCCCACTGGAGAGGCCATACCTTTCCTGAGGAGTGGATGATGGTGAGTGGGTTGAAGGTAGTTGGGAGAAGTGGGAGGAGAGAAGGGAGAGGGAACTGTAGCTGGTTAAGTAAAAGGCATAAAAATAAATAAATAAACCAAAAAAAACCCTACAAACAAAAAAACATAAAGAAAAACAGGCTTTGAGGAAAGTTATGGGATGACAAAAAAATATGCCCTGAGTTCATGGTGATCTTGGAGACACACTGAAGAGTTTTTGGTTCTCAACAGACGACTTGAAAAAGAGAACTTATGGCTTAACTAAGCTTATCTCTGAAGATTTCCATCCTTCTTTTTTTCCCTAAAGGCTTAGTTGAGGTATAATTTTAATATTGTGTAATTTTTTCATTTAATGTCAACAATTAAGTACTTTCAGGAATTTCACAGCTATCACCTTCCTCACCCCCTTGTTGCTGGAGAAAAATACAATCAGAAAGGACTGGATAAGATCTTAGAATGCATGCCAACCGTCTGTTGTATATTTATGAGAGATTTCAATATAGATTAGTTAGAAAGATACGGGAACTGTCGTCTCTTCCCATGTTCCAGGAATCCTGAGCTATTATTTATTTATTTTATTTATAAATAAAATTACTCTTCCTTTTGTGTTCATATTCATTTTATGGAAATCTTTCACATTTTAATTATTTAATACGTGCTACACTTAATATTTCATCTGAGATTGTTTAAAGATATTGTGATATTTCTTCAACATTTTTAGATGTAACATTCCTTTACCATCAGACCTAAGCCTTCAAATATGGACATCATACAAGATAGGGCAAAGTTTAAAGTTTGTTATTAATGTCCCTTTACTTTTCTAATTTTTTAATATTTAATGTATAATTTTTTATTATTTTGTGACTGTATGGAGTTTGTACATGTGAATGTAGTGTGCATGGAGATCAGAAGAAGGTGTCATATCCCAGGACCTAGCATTGTAAGTGGTCAGCCACATGACATGCATGCTGGGAACACAACTCAGGTTCTTTGAAAGAGGAGATTAACTGTGGAGAGTTATCTCAAGCACTAAATTTCTCTAACATTTGGTAAATATGGCTGTATCCACAGACACAGAATTTTTTTAGCATGTTCATGTGTTTGTTTGGTTGTTCCTTAATATATTTTGTTTTTGCTTAGATGTTCACAGACATGGGAATTAGCTGTTGACTTTAAATATAGAAAGAAAAAATTCTTACCCCTACCTGTTCTTGTTCTAGTGAGGAGGGAAGGAAAGCTTGCCATTGACTCAGGGATTGAGTTTTCAATCTTCTCTCCTAAGGAAAAGTGATGTGTGGTTCTCCTGCTGCCAAAGGTAGGTGTGTAGTCCCTTGGTAGAACATGGGATTCAGGCTGAAAATGATTTACAACCTTGTAAAACATCTCCTGGATTGTCTTATGTTTGAAAATGTCTGACTCTGTTTGAACCTGTTCTAACCCTCTAATCTTTTGTTTCACATAACAAAACTGTGCTTACTAAGTCAGAAAGGAGAGAAAAGTTTGAACAGCAAGGCCAGAGGGCACAGGGACTAGAAAGATCTCACCAAAGCAGAAGCTATTGATTAATAAAATAAAGTATTGTATTATAATACAACATACAACATAAAATGTATGCATCTATATACAAATGGATAAATACAAATACAGTGGATGAGATGATGTTCTAAATATTCAAACCAAATGAAGCAAAATAATGTATTCATACACTATTCTTCTCAAAGGATGTCAGAACTGACCTCCACCCCAAGGTGCAGGCTTCACCATGTATCCTTTCAAACAATAGGAGATCCTTCACTGTAGGAAGCATAACAAACAGGTATCAGTCTCAGTGGTGCTCTCAATATCAGTGCTTGCTGTGGATAGTAGGGACCTCTCAGAGGATGTGATAAGAGTATCAGATCACAGTAATTTGTTTCGGTGGCTTTCTTTCCTTATTAAATTAAAGTTTTTGTTATACAAGTCTTTCACTTGCTTAGTTAGAGCTAACTGGAGGTATTTAATTTTTTTGAGGTTATTATAAAAGATAATATTTCCCTGATTAGTTTTATAGTATGTTATTTGTATATAAGAAGGGTAGTTAATTCTATGTATTAATTTTGTATCATGCTAACATTAATAGCACTTTAAAAGGTATATGAATCCTACTTCTGTACATATATGAAAGGAACTTAAATGGATTCATTTTAAAATGGGAGTTACAATGTTCCAACTAGATATCTTATGACACCAAGTTAAGCATTCAGTGACAGGAATGGGTTACAAGTTGTTTAGTCATTGTTCAAAGTGTTGCATAGACCTACCCTACCCTAAAATCACAGTCCATTAACAAGAATTTTGTCTTATCTACAATGACCAATGGTAAGATCCTAGTGATGATGACAGAGTGTACTTTTCTCATTGAACATTGGAAACAATACGGTGCCCATCTAGAAGCTTTGCCTTTACTGACTAGCATTCGTGGTGCAGGGAGATACTCTGAATACTACTGGAGGAAAAAAGGTCGTAAATAATAACACCCAAGTACTAACTCTGTGACCTACAACAGTGGTCCACCTGTTAAATAGAATTGTATAACAGGGCCACAAATGTTATGGATACAAATAACCACATTTTATTATATTTAAGTCCTATCCCCTGAGCTGGAACCCACCCTTGGCACTGCTATTGTGGTCAAGAACTGGAGACCAGATAGGTCATGGGCTCTAGGGAAAACCTGCTACAATCATTTCTCTAAAGGAAAACAGTGACAAATAACTTACAATGACATACCAATATAACCATAGGTTAGGTATCATTCAACTCTCATCTGACATGTAGTAGATGGTAATTAATAGAGGGACCCACAACTGGACAATGTACAGTGAGTGATGTTAATGGAACTGATCAAATTCTTTCCATCAAAGCTCAGAGGAAACAGAAAAGATTGCAAGAGCTAAAGTCAGTGGATTACTTCTAGGAAACGCTGTCTTCCAGACAGAAGGCTGATACTTATGTGAATTCCCAGGAGTATGAGAGATTATACAAGATTGACACAGGTTCAAACTATGCTGGGGCTAGCTCCAGTAGTTGACAGGTCCCAAGATGATGTAAGGAGTCATCAGTGGAAGGATGAGACTGGCTTGATGTTCAGGAAACTCTTACAGCCTTACTGACTGACAGACAGAGGAATTCTATATTTTTCAAAATTCAAGAGAGCCGAGACTGATTCACAATGTTCCAAAACATAGATTTTATGAATTTTTGTTTTTGAAAATATGTTTTATTTTCTCTTGCATATCTTTTAATTATCATTAATAAACAATGAGACCATAGAGTTATATTCTACAATGATCTTTCCTGGAATTTCATAATCATAGGTAAACAGTTACCTTTTATAACAATTTTTCCTAATTAACCCCATAACCTACTTTTTAAGTATTTAGAGTCTTATGTCAATCTGCTCTCAGGCTACTAGCTTCTGTGGTTGAAAGGATACTAGACCAAAACAATCTCCAAGCCAGCCCAGAAGAAAGGAGGAATGCTACTAATTGCAAATGACTTCTTGGTTAGTGGTGAGGATTTTTGTTCACTTTCCTTTATCAGTGATTGGATTTTGTCTGGCTTTGAACAACCATATATGATGGGAATAGCAAAAGTCATAAAGTCAGTCAAGCTTCCTGATAAAGATCCAACAAAACAATGCAGTGTGAAAGCTGCCATGCTGCTTTTGGTTTTGATCTCCACCTGTTGGATACCCGAGATACTTATTATTTCTAAAATTTGAGAATATTGGATTATTGGAAAATTTCTTAAGAATAATTTATTGCGCTTCTGTGGGGTGAGCTGGCTTCGGGCCCTAGCAGGGTCCCGCGAGGAGGAGCTTGGGCGTTCCCCGACCCCATAGACGCCCAGGTCGCCCTGCAGTGCTGGCTACCCCCTCCCGCCTGCCATCCTGGCTCCCATCCAGCAGGGGCCCTGACTTCTAGCAGAGGACCATCGGTGGGGTGAGTTTCCTTCGGGCTGTGGCAGGGTCCCGGTGAGGAGGAGCTTGGGCGTTCCCCGACCCCATAGACGCCCAGGTCGCCCTGCAGTGTTGGCTACCCCCTCCTGCCTGCCATCCTAGCTCCCATCCAGGTACGAATTCCTATATTTCTCCCTTCTCCCTGGGGCCATAAAATTTCCCCAGCTCAGCTGCCTTGCAAGCTGGGCCTTGGCTGTAGGCGCAGCTTGGTTCGAGGCAGTTCCTGGGTCCTAAAGGCCTCCCTGAGGACAGGTGGTCCAGGTGCCAGCTCAGCCACATTCCTGAGCAGCAGGGGCCCTGACTTCTAGCAGAGGGCCTTCTGTGGGGTGAGCTGGCTTCGGGCCCTGGCAGGGTCCCGGCGAGGAGGAGCTTGGGTGTTCCCCGACCCCATAGACGCCCAGGTCGCCCTGCAGTGCTGGCTACCCCCTCCCGCCTGCCATCCTGGCTCCCATCCAGCAGGGGCCCTGACTTCTAGCAGAGGACCATCGGTGGGGTGAGTTTGCTTCAGGCCATGGCAGGGTCCCAGTGAGGAGGAGCTTGGGTGTTCCCCTACCCCATAGACGCCCAGGTCGCCCTGCAGTGCTGGCTACCCCCTCCCGCCTGCCATCCCAGCTCCCATCCAGGTACGAATTCCTATATTTCTCCCTTCCCCCTGGGGCCATAAAATTTCCCCAGCTCAGCTGCCTTGTGAGCTGGGCCTGGGCTGTAGGCGCAGCCCGGCTCGAGGCAGTTCCTGGGTCTTAAAGGCCTCCCTGAGGACAGGTGGATCAGGTGTCAGCTCAGCCACATTCCTGACCAGCAGGGGCCCTGACTTCTAGCAGAGGGCCATCGGAGGGGTGAGTTTGCTTCGGGCCTTGACAGGGTCCTGGTGAGGAAGAGCTTTGGCGTTCCCCGACCCCACAGTCGCCCAGGTCGCCCTGCAGTGCTGGCTACCCCCTCCCGCCTGCCATCCCAGCTCCCATCCAGGTACGAATTCCTATATTTCTCCCTTCCCCCTGGGGACATAAAATTTTCCCCAGCTCAGCTGCCTTGCAAGCTGAGCCTGCATTGTAAGCTCATCCAGGAAAGAGAAAGTGCCTTTGCTTCAATAGCCTGCCTGAGGAAAGGTGGGCATTCTGTCAGTGAAGTCCCTGCCCAAGAAGGGAACCTGACCCGGTAACAGAAGTTCCAATAGAGAACATTTGAAGTAAGAGATGGGCAGATGCCAAGGCAAGACCTCATCCAACAATCTGAAAAACAACATGAAAACACCAGATCCCAAGGACCCTACAACAGAAGGGCTTGAACACCTTAACCCAGAAGAAGTGGAAAAAAGTGCAATTATGAAAGCAATAGAGTCCCTTAAACAGGATATGAATAACTCCCTTAAAGAATTGGATGAGAAATATAACAAAAAGTTTGAAGAAATAAGTAAATCCGTGAATGACACCCTGAGAAACCAAGAAAAAACAATCAAACAAGTAAAGGAAACAGTGCAAGAATTGAAAACTGAAATGGAGGCAATGAAGAAAACACAAACGGAGAACCGGCTGGATATGGAAAACCTAGGTAAACGAACGGAGACTACAGAATCAAGCATAACCAATAGAATACAAGAGATAGAAGAACGAATCTCGGAATCTGAAGATACCATAGAGAAAATAAATGCTCTGGTCAAAGAAAACGGCAAATCCAACAAATTCTCTTCACAAAACATTCAGGAAATCTGGGACACAATAAAAAAAACAAATCTAAGAATAATAGGGATTGAAGAAGGAGAAGAACTGCAGAGCAGGCCCAGAAAATATATTCAACAAAATTATAGAAGAAAACTTTCCCAACCTAAAGAACGATATTCCTATGAAGGTTCAAGAAGCATACAGAACACCGAATAGACTGGATCAGAAAAAAACATCCCCTCGCCATATAATAATCAAAACACAAAACATAAATATTAAAGAAAAATTTTAAGAGCTGTAAAGGAAAAAGGTCAAGTAACTTATAAAGGTAAACCTATCAGGCTTACACCGGATTTCTCTATGGAAACCATGAAAGCCAGAAGATCCTGGATAGAGGTACTGCAGAAACTAAGAGACCATGGATGCAAACCCAGACTACTATACACAGCCAAGCTATTGTTCACTATGAATGGAGAAAACAAAATACTCCAGGATAAAAACAAATTTAAACAATACGTAGCTACTAATCCAGCCTTACAGAGAATATTAGAAGGAAAATCACTACCGAAGGAATCCAACATTCCCAACACGGCCTACAATAACTCGAACATCTAGCGACCATTCACAAGCACAAATCAAAGAAGAAAAACACATACACTCTACTACCTAAAAAAAAAAAAATGACCGGAGTCAACAACCACTGGTCATTAATATCACTTAATATCAATGGACTCAATTCACCTATAAAGAGGCACAGACTTAGAGATTGGATACGAAAACAGGATCCAACATTCTGCTGTTTACAAGAAACACACCTCAACCACAAAGACAGACACCTACTCAGAGTAAAGGGTTGGGAAAAGGTTTTCCAAGCAAATGGACCAAAGAAACAAGCAGGCATGGCCATTCTAATATCTAATAAAATCGACTTCAAACTAAAATCAATCAGAAGAAATGTAGATGGACATTTCATACTCATAACTGGAACAATTCATCAGGAGGAAGTCTCAATTCTGAATATCTATGCTCCTAATATAAAGGCACCCACATATGTAAAAGAAACTCTTTTAGAACTCAAGGCGGTCATCAAACCACACACACTAATAGTAGGAGACTTCAACACTCCTCTCTCACCAATGGACAGGTCAATCAGACAGAAACCAAACAGAGAATTGAGAGATCTATTGGAGGTATTGAATCAAATGGACTTAACAGACATCTATAGAACACTCCACCCAAATAGGAAAGAATATACCTTTTTCTCTGCAGCTCATGGAACCTTCTCGAAAATTGACCACATACTCGGTAACAAAGCAAACTTCCACAGATACAAAAAAATATTAGTAACTACCTGTGTCTTGTCAGATCACCATGGACTAAAATTAGAATTCAACAACAATGCTCCCCCCAGGAAGCCAACAAACTCATGGAAACTGAACAGTCAACTACTAAACCAACCCTGGGTCAAGGAAGAAATAAAGAAAGAAATTAAACTCTTCCTTGAATTTAATGAAAACAAAGACACAACATACTCAAACCTATGGGACACTATGAAAGCAGTGCTAAGAGGAATGTTCATAGCACTAAGTGCCCAATTAAAGAAAGCAGAGAAAGCACACATTGGAGACTTAACAGCACACTTGAAAGATCTAGAAAAAAAAGAAGCTGTTTCACCCAGGAGGTCTAGAAGACTGGAAATAATCAAACTGAGGGCTGAAATCAACAAAATAGAAACAGAGAAAACAATCCAAAGAATCAATGAATCAAAAAGCTGGTTCTTGGAGAAAATCAACAAGATTGACAAACCCCTATCCAAATTAATCAAACGGCAGAGAGAGAACATGCAAATTAATAAGATCAGAAATGAAAAGGGGGACATAACCACAGACACAGAAGAAATTCAGAGAATCATTAGATCTTACTATGAAAGTTTATATGCCACAAAGTTGGAAAATGTAAAAGAAATGGACATTTTTTTAGATAAGTACCATATACCAAAGTTGAACCAAGAACAGGTGAACAATCTAAATAGACCTGTTAGTCGCGAAGAATTAGAAGCTGTTATCAAAAATCTCCCTACCAAAAAAAGCCCAGGACCAGATGGTTTCAATGCAGAATTCTACCAGAACTTCCAGGAAGAGCTAATACCTATACTCCTTAATGTATTCCGCAATATAGAAACAGAAGAGTCATTGCCTAACTCCTTTTATGAAGCTACAGTTACCCTAATACCAAAACCACACAAAGACACAACCAAGAAAGAGAATTACAGGCCAATCTCACTCATGAACATCGACGCGAAAATTCTCAATAAAATACTGGCAAACCGAATCCAAGAGCACATTAGAAAAATTATCCATTATGATCAAGTCGGCTTCATTCCAGAGATGCAAGGCTGGTTCAACATACGCAAATCTATCAATGTAATCCATCATATAAATAAACTGAAAGAAAAAAACCATATGATCATCTCACTAGATGCTGAAAAAGCATTTGACAAAATTCAACACCCATTTATGATAAAGGTGTTGGAGAGACTGGGGATACAAGGATCATACCTAAATATAATAAAAGCAATATACAGCAAGCCGACAGCTAACATCAAACTGAATGGAGAGAAACTAAAAGCCTTTCCACTAAAATCAGGAACGCGACAAGGCTGTCCACTCTCTCCATACCTCTTCAATATAGTGCTTGAAGTTCTAGCAATAGCAATAAGACAACATAAGGAGATCAAGGGGATTCGTATTGGAAAGGATGAAGTTAAACTTTCGTTATTTGCTGACGATATGATAGTTTACGTAAGTGACCTCAAAAACTCTACCAAAGAACTCCTACAGCTGATAAACACCTTTAGTAACGTGCCAGGATACAAGATCAACTCCAAAAAATCAGTGGCCCTCCTATACACAAAGGATAAAGAAGCAGAGAGTGAAATCAGAGAAGCATCACCTTTCATGATAGCCACAAACACCATAAAATATCTTGGGGTTACTCTAACCAAGGACGTGAAAGACCTATTTGACAAAAACTTTAAGTCTTTGAAGAAAGAAATTGAGGAGGATACCAGAAAATGGAAAGACCTCCCCTGCTCTTGGATTGGGAGAATCAACATAGTAAAAATGGCAATTCTACCAAAAGCAATCTATAGATTCAATGCAATCCCCATCAAAATCCCATCAAACTTCTTCACAGACCTTGAGAGAACAATAATCAAGTTTATATGGCAAAACAAAAAACCCAGGATAGCCAAAACAATCTTATACAATAAAAGAACTTCTCGAGGCATTACCATCCCTGACTTCAAACTCTATTATAGAGCTACAGTATTGAAAACAGCTTGGTATTGGCATAAGAACAGAGAAGTCGACCTATGGAATCAAATAGAAGTCCCAGATATTAACCCACAAACTTATGAACACATAATTTTTGACAAGGGAGCTAAAGGTATACAATGGAAGAAGGAAAGCATCTTTAACAAATGGTGCTGGCATAACTGGATGTCAACCTGTAAAAAAATGAAAGTAGATCCATATCTATCACCATGCACAAAAATCAAGTCCAAATGGATTAAAGACATCAACATTAATCCATCGACTTTGAACCTGATAGAAGAGAAAGTGGGAAGTAGTCTACAAGATATAGGCACAGGAGGCCTCTTCCTAAGTAGGACCCCAGCAGCACAGACAATAAGAGAAACAATGAATAAATGGGATCTACTGAAACTGAGAAGCTTCTGTAAAGCAAAGGACACTGTCAGTAGGACAAAAAGGCTGCCTTCTGACTGGGAGAAGATCTTCACCAACCCCTCATCAGACAAAGGTCTGATCTCCAAAATATACAAAGAACTCAAGAAACTAGGCACTAAAACTCTAATTAACCCAATTAAAAAATGGGGGTACTGAACTGAACAGAGAATTCACAACAGATGAACTTCGAATGGCCAGAAGACACTTAAGGTCATGCTCAACCTCCTTAGCGATCAGGGAAATGCAAATCAAAACCACTTTGAGATACCATCTTACACCTGTCAGAATAGCTAAAGTCAAAAACACCAATGATAGCCTATGCTGGAGAGGATGTAGAATGAGGGGAACACTCATCCATTGTTGGTGGGAATGCAAACTCGTGCAGCCACTGTGGAAATCAGTGTGGCGGTTTCTCAGGAAACTGGGAGTCAACCTCCCTCAGGACCCAGCAATTCCACTCTTGGGAATATACCCTAAAGACTCCCTAACATACTACAAAAGCATTTGTTCTACTATGTTCATAGCTGCACTATTTGTAATAGCCAGAACCTGGAAACAGCCTAGGTGCCCCTCAATAGAAGAATGGTTAAAAAAGGTGTGGAACATATACACATTAGAGTTTTACTCAGCGGTAAAAAACAATGACATCTTGAATTTTGCATGCAAATGGATGGAAATAGAAAAGGCTTTACTGAGTGAGGTAAGCCAGACCCAAAAAGAGGAACAAGGTATGTATTCACTCATAAGTGGATTCTAACCATAATTAAAGGTCTTTGAGCCTATTATTCGTGATCCTAGAGAAGCTAAATAAGAAGATGAACCTGATGAAGATTATTTAGCTATCCACCAGGAGGTAGGAAATAGACAAGAGTCCCAGGTAACCTCGGGTGCATGGGGTGGTGGGAGGGTTGATGGAAGGGGAGAATGTTAGAGAGAAGGGAGTAGGGGAGGAACGGGGAAAGCTCGGTGGCCTGGGATGGGGGGGGGGGAGGGAGGAAGGATGAATATGGGATCAGGGAAGAATATATTTCAAGTAAGGGAGTCATTTTAGGGTTTACAGGAGACTTGATTATATATGGGATCCCAGGTCCAAGGAGAGATCCCCCAGATTGTTCTCTGGACAGAGGAGAGGGTGCCTGAATCGGCCGTGGCCCATAACCGTACTGATGTATATTTTGCTTATCACCATAGATCCTTCATCTGGCGAAGGACGGGGATACAGTCGGAGACCCACATTGGAGCACCGGACTGAGCCCCCCGAGGTCCAAATGAGGAGCAGAAGGAGGAAGAACATGAAAAACGAAATCAGTACTGCGAGGGATGCTATCACCCACTGATACAAGGGAACGGATCTAATGAGAGTTTACCAAGGCCAGTTGGACCGGGACTGAACGAGGACGTGATCTAACCAGATTCTCGGAATTTGGCCGGATTCTCTGACTGTGGCTGGCCCGAAGTCTTTCTGAAAAGCCATTGACTATGATACTGGGACCTGTTTCCTCTGCATATACTGGATTTTGGGGATCCAGTCTGTTTGCACACTCACCTTCCTGGACCTGGAGGGAGGGGGAAGGAACTGGAACTTCCCACAGGGCAGGAAACCCTGACTACCCTAAGGGACGAAGAGGGAGGAGGAGAGGGAGTGGGGGGAGTGGGAGGGTGTTGGGAAGAGGGGCGGAAATGGAAACTTTTATAATTTAATAAAATTTACTTTAAAAAAAAAAGAATAATTTATTGCTTCTCAAAGAGGTGCTGCTTCTAAACTTCCCCAGCAGATTGCCATGTCTAAAGCAATATATTTTTGTATGTGTATGTATGTTCACTCACTTTTTAAAATTTATTTTACATATCGACCATATTTTGTCCTCCTTCCTCTCCTCCTAGTCTCTCTTTTCATCTTCCTCCTACCTCTTACCTCCCACTTTTAGGTCAATATCTTTATTGATCTGACTATTTTCCTTGTACCTTGGAGGTTGTGACACACATAGAGAAGTGAAAGATCTCTTTACACGACTAAGAGATATTCCTGAAACATTTCTCCCTGTATTTATTCAGGAACAATATAATCAAAGAAAGTAAACTTAAAAATGTCAACAAGATTCAGTGAACTATAGGAATTGGCCAGAGATCAGATTACAAGTATTTTATCACTCTACACTCAGGCAACTACTAGACACACACAGCAAGAAAGTTAGACTAGTTAAAGCTACCTCCGTCCTATAAAGAGACTTATATCGTTGAGCAAAGAATGATGTAGAAAGATGATAAAAAAGAATGATATGTCAGATATTCCTATTGTAGAAAATGCAAGGCACATGCAGAGCCATTGTGATGTCCATGTGGATGTGTTACTTTGTGCACATACATGCTTGTAATCCTAAGGATGATGGGAACTTTCACTCTGAATTTCCTGTGAACTTCAAAAAGGACTCCAAATATCCAGAGAAGAACTCACCCTGAAGGAAGACTTTTGGGGGTTAAATAAAAGCCAGCATTCTGCAGGAACTTGGGAAAAGTGTTCCCATCTATCAAAAAGAGTCATTTTCCTTTCCTCTGGCAGAAAGTATATAGGGCTACCTGTGGCACCTATTAGCATATCAAAGCTCATTCTGATCTCCTGGTTTCCTCAGTATCACAGTGCCTGTTTTACTTTTTAAAGTTTATGCTCTGCTCCTAGACTTTCTTAAGTCCTTCCTCTAATTAAACTCCCTCCAGTTCAGAGGCTTTCTTCCTCCAATGTTAGAATTCCTTATTGCTGTGAATAGACAGCATGGCCACAACAACTCTTATAAAGCAAAGCATTTAATTGGAGCTTACTTACAGTTCAGAAGTTTAATCTATTATCAGCATGGTGGGAAGCAAGTCAGCATAAAGAGAGGAGCTGAGAGTTCTACTCTGGATCTGTAGGCAGCAGAAAGACAGAGTGAACCACCAGGCCTACTTTGAGCTTCTAAAACTTCAAAGTCCACGCATCTCCTGTGACACACTTTCTCCAACAAGACCACATCTCTAACAATGCCAATCCCAAAGAGTCTATGGGGGCACTATTTCCATTCAAACTATCATACCTAAATACTTATTTTTCTTATAATCCTGATACTTTAAAAATTCTCTCTTTCTCTCTCTCTCTTTCTAACACACACACACACACACACACACACACACACACACTGTTGTGCAAGCTTTGCTTTTAGATGATTGTTGCGTTCTTCATCTTTCACTCTCCATCATATTTTTATTTTTTTTTCTCTTTTGTTTTTGTTTTTCAGGATGGGGTTTCTTTTTGTAACAGTTCAAGCTGTTCTGGCCTCGAACTCACAGAGATTCACCTTCCTCTGCCTTCTTCCTTCATGCTGGGATTAAAGGCATACACCACAAAGGTCTGGTTATATTTTTATTTTTTTTTTTACGTCAGCATGTCACTAAACTTAGCTTTCAGTGATTATCCATCCTGACTGACCGACAAATCATAGAAATTCTACTGGCTCTGCCCCTGTGGCACTGGATCATGAGTTCCTGCTCAGCTTTTTCCTGGGCTAGGCATCCAAACTTGAGTTGTTAAGCTTTTGTACCAAACACTTTACCTGTGGAGTCATGTACCCATCCTCCTTTCATCATTATATGTCCTGAATTTTCAAATGTATATTGATGAGAGAGAATGAGCTAGAGCCTGTATGTCTCCTGAGCATATAGATAAGGGGATGAATGGACTCATTCAACAAGTGCTCAGCCTTTTGGGAAAGTTCTGACTGGAACCATAAATGACAACAATATTTAAACTGGACAGTAATAGAAATCAAGTCATTAAGATGAAAAGCTGATTCATTCACATCCTTAAATTAAGGACCCAGGCACACATCAAGCCATATGCCTCTGTCCCCCAGAAAACAGTCTGCAAATATGTTCAGCCCAGAGTTTGGAACAGAATCTAAATTAAACAATGAATAACCCTAGCAGCAGAGAGAAAATATCAGATGCTAATTCAAGCACCCTTGTGGATGAACTTTCAAATAAATCTGTTTTCTTAAATGTTCAATACAAATTTAACTGTATTTTTTAATAAATCATTGTACTGATTCAAACTGATCATTCAGCTAACAAGGCTTTGATCTTTAAGCAACAAAGTATCTCTCCAATGTATCCAGGCAAGGAACCAGGGAAAGCTTTAGTTAGCTCTATTCTCAGGGCACTGAACATTTCAGGGGCTGTAAATGCAGAATGATAGATTCCTGGACCCATCATCTGGTCACTATGGAAATGACCACTCCCCTGTATTTTTGAAGTATGACTTCTTTAGTAGCCTTTCCTGCCACTGTCTTAAGACCAATCTGGTTTCTTAAAAGTCAGCAACAGACATTCCAATGCCAAAAGAAAATAGCGTTCTATGAGAGTTGGAAACGATTGCCTAAAGGGAAGCATCTCACTTGGTTACTTTTTCTTCCAAAGCCAAGAGTTTGTATTTGGAACATAGGAGAGGTAGGATATTCATCTCAGCTTTAATGACGTTTCCTTGTGGCCAAGTGTGTGAATTTGGCAGACGAGCACATGAGCTTAGAGAATGCTCCACTCGGTCCCTCTACACGTTTCCTGTTTGTTCCTGGTTTGTCTCTGTCTTGATACTTAGAGTGCTCTGTTGTGCCCAACTTGTTTCCATATCCTTTCCATTTGGACTCCAAAAACTGAACAGGCAATCAACCAACACCTTGCTTACAGCAAAGCAAATGGTGTCATTACATGCTCTTTGGTGGGCCTCAAAGAGACAACCCCAATCTACTAACTCTAAATAGTATCTTTCAAGAAAGACAAGCGGAGACAAAAGAGATGAATTCACACTTATTTATGCTCACAAACTCTATTGATCCAAATGTCCACATCTGCAAATCCTCAACTTTTAAAATAGAGAAGAAACATAAGTTTCCTCATTTTTGGAAAGCTCTATTTCTGTTAGAATATGTTTAGATGCTTTTAGATGTTTGTGAAAGATCACTTACTATAAACAGTCTTTTTTTTTTTTCAGGAAAGAATGGAGAATCTAAGATGCCATTGGATTAGAAAGTGGTTGATTGATTCAACACCCATTATTTTCATGAAGATGGGTTTGTTTTATTCATAATGTGCTTACCTTGAAGCTTTGTTGAACAGATGCCTCCTTTGCAGATATATGCTCATGAATGTATACAAGATAGCTTCAGAAGACCGATTCTGCTCCTGTAACACCAGGAGTAGAACAAACTTGTTGGGATTCAGATTCTGGGTCCCCTCCATATGTACTGAATTAAACACGCTGCTGAGTAGATGTCTAGGTGTCTGGAGAAAGGGGGGAGCACATGGATAAAAAGGGTGTGTGTCAGGTGTCTTGTTTCTCAAGTGCATTCCATTCCATCATAGTCACTGAACCTGGAGCTCATTGATTTAGATACACTACAAACAATGACTTTTCAGGATTCTCTTGTCTCTGCTTCCCTAACACAGGGTTTAGAGAAATGCACCACACTACCATCTTGTTAAAATACGTCCTGAGAATTGAATTTGCATCTTCATGCTTGTAAGGCAATCACTTTACTGACTGAGCCATCTTCCATACCCTAGCCATCTATATTTGCACAAACATTCTAATTGAGATTGACTACTGTTCTGATATAAACGATATTATACTGTTAAGAAAAATAGGTAACATGGCAGAAAGGGTATGTCAAATAGCTAAGCTAAATTTTAAGGTACATTCATTCATATATCTCTGGGTACCAGCTCTTCTGGAAAATTCTCCCAGTTCTATTGCCTGATTCCACCCTGTCTTAGTTGTACATTGATTGAACTCCTATGACCCTTGTTTTGTAACTATTTAAATCCCTAGCCTAAAATTTATGGACTCCTTGTGTACATGTTTGCTTTCCATAAAAGGCCATCCTTACGATGTCATTAATGTTGATGTCTCATCACTAGGACATCTGACAAAAAAGAGTTGGTTGAATAAATGAAAGAAAACTGTATGAAAATGAGTCAGTAAAATTTCCCCTTTTCGATATCCATGGCCCACATTGCATTTCTCAGTTTGAAGTTTAGCGGCATGAATACAAATGAGGGAATAATAGGCTTGCCTTTTGCAGGGGTTTTCCACATGGAAAACATAAAGATTTGACAACACACACACACACACACACACACACACAAAACATTGACAAGTTCAGTGGGTAAAGTACTTGGCAGACAGTATGAAGGCCTGGACTTGGTGCCCAACAACCTGGTAGGATACCACCTGGTTGGAGTTTCAGCCACACTTACTTGTGGCTCCCAGACTGAGGTGCTCCTTTAGCAGAAAGTAACTGATCACAGCATTTGGGAGGCAGAGGCAGGCAGATCTCTGTGAATTTGAGTTCAACCATGATTTACACAACAAGGTTCAGGACAACCAGGGATTGAGATTCTATCTAAAAAGAAAGAAGGAAAGAAAGGAAGAAAGAGAGAGAGAGAGAGAGAGAGAGAGAGAGAGAGAGAGAGAAGAGAGGAGGGGGAAAAGGAAAGAGAGAGGAGAGTGAAGGAAAGAAGGGAAAGGAGTAAAGAAAAAAAAAGGAAAGAGAAAATAAATAAATCACATAACTCCCTTATGATCCCTGCAAAGAAAGAACCAGGACATTTTCAACTCTCAACCAAGGGCAGGATGCTGCTCAAATGCTCAGGCCCTCCTCTTGGATTCCTAATGTAATTCATCCAGTCAAGAGCTTCTACAACTATTTAGTGTGGCCACACCTCTTTCAGCCAGTGCCCTCTGCGACAAGGAGCTCTGGTTTCTTGAAAAGTCACATTTGAGTCTTCAAGCGCACAATTAACCCATTGCTTCCCTCCTTGTCTTTATTATATCAGCATATAGTTCTGCCCAGGGAACAACAGCCACTCCTTAGGAGATGCTTGCACTGACAGCTGCCTTACCCACACCATGTGCCAGTATGAGAAGCGTTTCTTTTGTTCACAGTAGTACAATGGTGACATTTAAAATCAACACTAAAAGCACCTTATAGGTATATAATAAGTTGTCCTTGTCTGTTGCTTTATGGCTTTAATCATGCTCTAAGATCTTAATTGGTAACCCAAGGAAGCTTAATGAACCAAAAATACATCTAATTCAAGCAGAATCTGCAGAATGTATCCAGTTAGCCAAAGGGAATAAGGGTTAGCCAAAGGCAGCGTGCTGCATTTATTGAGTTATTCAGCGGTGGTGAAACTCATCATGAGGACTGTCATTTGTCATCCCTGGCACCCATGGCAGGCATCACAAATTGATCAGGGAGCTTTTGGTGCTGTTCAGAGACAGGCTCCTGTGCATAGCACTGAGGCAGTGACCACCCCTTTATTAAATGTGTTATTCAGAGGGAAATACATCTGATGTCCCTGTCTCATTCTGAGGTTTTAAAATAAAGAATGCAGAGCACATAGCAAGGGCCTCTGGACAGGGGAGGATTGCCATAAAGAATGGTGGCATGGGGTCCCCTGTGTGGCCACACTACAAATGATCTGTTCCTTCAGCTTGTAAAACAACAGCTCTGGTTTTGATTACCACACAAATGCAAGGAAAGGTGGGAATTTGCCATGACATTTCCCCAGGACTCTTGGTCTATGGCGCTCTGCTTTTTAGGTGTTTTCATCCTCTTATAGGTTTAAAAAAATGTCTCTGCTTAGCCTCTACCCAGACTCCTCAGCTTTCTCAGTTTAACAGAAATCCCACAGGAACTGAGTTCTTTTCCTTCTTGCCAATGTTTTCAGGTTACTTGCAGGGCAGCGAGGGACTAAGAGAGCATCAGTGTATTGTGCTGTTTATAAATCTCACTGTTGAAGAACAGCCCCTTCCAATTTAACTTCTTCAAGGGCTTTTATATGAATGATATGGACATACGTGAACCCTTAAGAAGCTTTCTCAAAGACAGATGAAACTAAAATGAAAGATGGTTAGAAAATAGACACACAGACGGTCAGGCTGGCATGGAGGCAGGAAGGCAAACAGGCAGATAGATGATATTTCGGGTTGTATGTTCCATACTCCTCTCTGGGCTAAACACAGAAGAGAGTGCCTTGTGGTATCACCTGTTCATGCTTATCATACCATATCTGTCACTTGCAAACTTGTGTTTTGGGCTCTGTCACGTATACTTGGTGGATCTTTTGTTGATGTAGCTGTCTTTGAGTCATTTTTGCTTCTGTAAGCAACTTCCCACCTTAAACCCAGCATGACACCTTTGTTGACCATTCTGGTGGTATCTGTATTTTGCGTTGTTGTTGGTCAACTATCTTGAGCATATAGAATTTTTTTTAATGTTTCACCAAGAATAGGGTCTTACAATGACTACCCTGGAAGCCTCAGGGTCGTATGAGTCCCTAGCCACCTACGAATGATTGTTTATGGATTCTGTTTTTGCCAGGTTCTTTTTCAGCTTTTTTTCCATGATACCTTCAAGGAGGTTGGATATGAATGAAGTCATCTCAGAAAACCAGGAACATCTGTATCTAGCAGCTGTGTCACTTCTAAGTCACTTTTCCTGGCTGAAATGCTCAGGGCCTGTGAGAATTCAGATATCGAAACCAGCCTGCACATATTCTACATAGGCAAGGAGAAAAAGGCCAGGTACTCATGCAGATCCACCGGAGGAACACAGCTTACACTGAGGAGTGAGAATGACTTTTAGAGAATGAGGGTATTTATACATGCACAGGAGCAAGAGATTGAGCAGTGTGTTTTTGAGAAACTCATAGGTCTAACACAGAGGTCCAAAGAGCTGCATTCCTGGAATAATAAACAGGTTTGCTTCAGGCTGAGAGAGGGGTGCCAGGAGAGAGTTGCTAAACTATACTCTCAACAGGATGATAAAGTTCTTCATCTAAACATGTGAAAATATGAAGGATTTATTATTTACAGAAAATGAGCCTGAAAGTCAAGCCAGCCCCAATGTTGTAGTGACAATGAGAAGAAAAAGGCAATTTTGAACTTAATGTTATTTGATAATTGCCTCTGGTAGTGTATTTATAAAGGGTTCATAGACCACAGGGCTTAGCTATGTTCGCTAGTTATATTTACTGAGACTGCAAGACCTGAGCATATAGGGACTTTTAAGTGCTACAGAATGTTTCTTATAAATGGCAAAAGTCTGGTGTTAGTCACTTTTCCTCCTGCTATGATGAATTACTCTAAAAGATAAATTAGAATCTTCAGGGAGGATATGTTTATTCTGGGTCAGTGCTTGAGGTACTATCCCGCAAGAAAACTCATAACTTCAGGACAGGGAGGAATCTCTTCTTGTTGTTTTTGCAGTCAAGAATTAGAGAGAGATGGAAGCTGGTCCTTAGCACCTTTTTCATTTTATGCTACCCAGGATGCCAGACCAGGGAATGGAGCCATATTTAGTGAAAATATATTCCAGTTTCAATTATTATAATCAACATAGGTCCCAAAGGCATGTCCACAGGTCCATACCCCAGGTGAGTCTAGATCTCATCAAGTTGGAAATTAAGGATCAATCATCATAACCATCTTCTAGTTCAAGCCATTGTGGTTGAAGCACATAAAAAACCATACGTTAAGCCCGCTTGAGGCAGGGTGGCCTGTACTGATGCATTTTTCTTCCACTAAAGCATAATTTCAACTTAACTAAATCACAAAGGGCATGCTGTTTCTCTCCCCCTCCCCCAACTAGCTCTCTTTCTTTCTGTCTCAGTCTGTCTTTGACTCTGTGTGTGGGTTTTTTTTTTTTTTTTTTTGTGTGTGTGTGTGTGTGTGTGTGTGTGATGTTGCACATGCAAAATCCAGAAGTTGGAGAGTTGACAGCGGGTGCTTGTCTCAGTTGTTTGTTTTCCACGTTAATTTTATATTATCTAATTATGTATTTTACATCCCAACTGCAACAATCCATCCCTTCTCTCTTTCCACTCTCTCTCTCCACCTCCTCTCTGCCCTTCCAATCCATCCCTCCTCCATATTTGCACAGGAAGGGGTAGGCCTCCCACGGGCATTAGCAAAGTATAGTTTATCAAGCTGCCCTAAACTCAAGCACCACCAACCCCTCCACCCCGACACACACACACACACACACACACACACACACACACACACACATTCAGGCTGGACAAGGCAATCCACAATGGGGAATAGCTTCCCAAGAGCCAGACAAAGTATCAGGGCCAACCCCTGCTCCCACTTCTAAGAGACCCACAAATAGACCAAGCTATACAACTATGTCATATGTGCAGAGGGTATAGGTTATTCCTATGTGGTCTGCCTAGCTGTTGGTTCAGACTCTGTGAATTCCATGAGCCCGGCCAATGGTTTCTGCTAGATTTACTGTAATGTCCCTGACCTCCCAGGCTCCTATAATCCCTTCTCCCTCTACTCAGCAGGACTCCCCAAGCTCTGCCCAACATTTGACCATGGGTCTCTCAATCTGCCTCCATCAGTCACCAGATGAAGACTTTCTGATGACAAAGCAGGTAGTCCCCAGTTCAATCACAGGAGAGGGTTAGTTCAGGCTAAGCATCTACATACACCAGGAATCAGAGATTTGGTTGTCCTTGTAGACTCATGGAAGAACATGAGCTTTCACTGGACCTGCAACCCACCAAAACAACTAGACTGGCTGGTGAGTGAGCACGTGGGATACTTCTGTCTGCCCACTCCCACCCCCAACCAAGTTCTGGGATCACAGGAATGTGATAATAAGTCAATTTTTATTTTACACTTGAACTCAGATCCTTGTGCTTCAATGGCAAGCACCTTACTTGACTGAGTTCAGCCCCAAATTATTTTCTTTTAAAAATCTATTCTCTACTCTTATGCCTCATGAGACTAGACACAATTTTCTAAAAGTAAACACACAGTTATCCAAGTATTTTATTTAACCAAACACAAATATATAACCATAACATCAAAATGCATATATATTGCAGTCAATTATTTCATTTTTTATTTGTGTACATGTATGTGCGTTGGTTATACTTGTGTAGTGTATAGATGTGTGCATGTTCGTGTGTACCCCATGCATGCAGAGACTAGAGGAATTCTTGGGGTGTCCTGATGTATTACTTTCCATCTTACTCCCCTGAGAAATGAGCTAACCTCACAGCCAGCATGCCATTCCCATCTTCCTATCTCCAGATTCACAGAACCACTGTTTTCCAATGGGTGCTGGACACTCAAACTGAATCTTGCTGGCAGCACAGGTGCTTGTCCTCTCTGAACCATCTTCATGGCCCTTCATTAAGTCAATGCTTGTTAATCTTTCAGAGTTGTGTACCTAATAAGACTTACTATGTGAAAGATGGCATTAAAGTGGTGTATTTTACAGAATCCAGAATCCCTAGCATTTCTAATTC
Organism: Myodes glareolus; assembly: GCF_982192425.1. Lineage (NCBI taxonomy): Eukaryota > Metazoa > Chordata > Mammalia > Rodentia > Cricetidae > Myodes > Myodes glareolus. The sequence continues at coordinate 111,164,820 of NC_142030.1, forward strand.
TTTTCTTATTGTGCATTTATGAAACTCTCAATCAGTTTTTATGGTGATTATTTGTGCTATAACAACTAAAACTTGCCTGAGGATCAGAGTGTGGAGCAAACCATTAGTTTTCCATAGAGGCCGTGCAGTGGTGGCGCACACCTTTGATCCCAGCACTGAGGGCACAGAGGTAGATGGATCTCTGTGCGTTCAAGGCTGCCCTGGGCTACACTAGAATGATCTAATCTAAAATAGGAATAGAGCCAGGAAGTGGTGGCTCACACCTTTAATCCCAGTACTTGGGAGTCACATGCCATTAATCCCAACACTAGTAAGATGGAGACAGGAAAGGTTATGGCTGGAAAGATTGAGAAATATAAGGCATGAGGAGGTAGGATCTCAAAGTGTTCCGTCTAAGAATTCCTGGAGACAGAATCTTGTTGACTTTGGTTTGAGGATTCAGTACAGGTAAAAAGTCTCTCCAGTGACTGGCTCCTTTACTTCTTCGATTTTTCAACATGTATACCAATAACTCTGGATTTGTATTATTAAGACCTATTAGAATTCACACTACAAGTTTTCACTTGGAAAATGAGCTCTATCCTGGGGGAACATTGTGGAAGCTAGGGTATGGGGCTAGGATAGATTGTAGATGATATTAATGTGTGAAATGAAACAATGAGGATGCAATCCCTAGGGTAAGGGTGTGTAGGAAAGAAGAGGTCACTCCCGACGAAGGTAGCAGCAGAAAAATGTGGGAGCGCATGGTACTTAGATGTGGAGAGTAAAGCATCTTCACTCTGAAGGTTGCTCTTGGGAACCAGAGGCCCAAAAAGCTGGTGCAGAATTTTCTCTTGCAGGGTTAGAGGATGTGATGTGGGTCCTCCATGGAGGTCAACTTAGCATCCTCTTGCAGAGCTATTGGTTCAAAATGCTAAAAAAAATGTTCTTGGAACTTTGGAATAGTGAATTCAGTAGAGCATTCTTATCAATAGCAGCTGTACCTTATCCTACCCCCATCCTTTGGAAACACAGCACAACTGTTATATCACAACTTCCATTGAGACCTGGTTTGCACCCGAAACCACATTCCTCAAACAGCATGGGGCTAGAATAGTAGTTCAGTTGTTAAAGTGATTACTTATTATAGAAAAAGGGTTCAGTCTCCAGCAACATATGAACTAGGTGGGGTGGTACTGGGTGGATGCAGAAGAATCAGAAGTTGTACAGCAAGTTCAAGGCTAACTTGGGATGCATGAGAACTGGCTCCCGTAAAGGACGGTGGAAGGATGAAGAGATGGGGAGAGGAAGAGAGAGAGAGAAAAAGATATAGATAGAGAGAGAGAGAGAGAGAGAGAGAGAGAGAGAGAGAGAGAGAGAGAGGAGAGGGGGGAAACTTATGAGAGAGCTTTCATGACACTAGTTTCAGATCTTGAGGAACTGTCTTCATGTTCTTCCTTTGGATGATGGGACACCATGATGGTCACATCCCAGAATAAAATGCAGTCATAAGCTAGAATATCCTGAGTTTCTAGGTCACTGAGTGGAGGAGATATACCAGCCAAACAAGAAAATGTACTTAGAACAACTTTTCTGGTTTCTATTATGTTCAGGCACTCATGCATGAGGTCAATTCCTTCCCACAGGGAGCCCATTGTGCCATGACACTTTGGTGATCCCTCACATGTACATTTGTGCCTTCTCGGCTCTGCTTTGTTCCCTGAGAGATTGGCTATGCAGTTCTTCTCCTGAGAGAATAACAGATTGATAGGAGAGGGAAAATGTATGTTACCAAATACTGCTCTTTGGTTTGTTCATCCCAGATTCCCTAACACGAGTTTTGTTACCAGCATCACGTTTCTCATTCACTTTTGGACATGAATGATAACAGCTTTTCACTTAGTACAGTGTGACCTACTTTAAGTTTCATTGTTTCCTTTTTACTACCCACACTTTGGTAAATAGACTTTCATTAAAATTCGTTCTGTTTAAAAGCCATTTTGGTCATATCTTCTATTCATTAATGTATTCTAAAAAAATCAATTAAGTGTGTGTGTGTGTGTGTGTGTGTGTGTGTGTGTGTGTGTGTGTGTAGATCAGAGATCAGAGAACAATTTGCAGAAGACATTTCTTTCCTTCCACCATGTAGGATTCTGGGATGCAACTTGAGTCTTCACACTTGGCAGTAAGAACATTTGTAACCGAAACAACTTGTCTGTCCATCATCAATTCTTTCTGAGACATCCCAGGAAACAAATAATATAACTAAATTCCCAGACAATTTCTTCAGTTTTCAAACTCTTCTGCCAACTTCTAAGAGGTAGAATTAAAACATTTTTCAAGATGTTCCCATTTTCACTACAGACAATAATGAGGTAAGGGTCCTTGGAAGGGAGTGTGTTTCCCAAAGACTTAGCAGGTCCATAGCACAAGGACTCTGAGTAAGAATGAGGGATTTCAAGAGGTCAGGTGGAAGAAAGAATAGTAAGTTTGGGAAGCTTGGCGAGATGGCTCAGTCAATAAAATACTCAGAGCATAAGCATAGGGGTTTGAGTGTGATCCCCAGAATCCATTTTTAAGCTGGGTATGGAGGACACACTTATAAACCATCATCAAGGAACTGGGGGTCATTGGTCATACAACCTTGCTGAATTGGCAAGACCCAATTTTTCAAAAAGAAATGAAAATTATTTGAGGAACGACACCTGGGGTTGTTATCTAGCTTCCTCACATGCGTGCACACACCCAGAAAATAGTGTGGGACTCAGGAATCTCACAGATCTTTTCCCACTGTCCAGGAGTGTCACTCTTGGATAGGTCAACTGTCCATAATCCCAGGTGAATGCCTCTGGAGTAGGCGGGGACAGCAGTGGTGGAAAGTTACCAACACGTGTGCGCTTTCTTGCTCACCTGGCGGTGTAGCGCCATCTTATGGTGGAGAGTGTGGTTGTGGCCCTCTACATCTCCCCCTAATTTTACTTCTTTGCAGAAAGGCAATTCCCTCAGAAGGTAAAGATAGAGGTCGCATTTTCCAAAATGGAAACATTAAAATGGGCTTACATGGAATCTGCCCCTAGGCTCATGACATCTGGAATTTATCCGGCCTGCCCTCTGCCATTTTTTTGGGAAAGGGGAATATATGGCAGGAAACCCTTATGCAGGGCGACTTATCTCTCAGAGAGGGCCATTTTCTGTACGATGCTCTTCAGCTCGACAACCTTTAGGGCTAGCTAAGCCAAGCATTTCATCCTGTGCCATGGACCATAGTCCTAGGGGTGTAGGAGCTGGTTGGCTTAAACCTTACTGCTTTAACATAGATAACCATATATAAGTAGAGGCTCCCTGTTCCAGGGCAGCCAGCGCTGTGCAAAAACCATTTTGTCCCTAAGACTTTGGGATTTGAGTCAGCAGACCATCTAGAGGAGAAACATTATTCCATAGCATAGGACTGTTCCAAAACATTTCCATCCCCACCCATTTTTTGAAGTAGGGGATGAAGGACACGACCCAGGACTGGAATCCTTTGGCCAAACTTATGTCCATTCGCGTGGAGTTGATTGTCATGATGGACCGTCTCAAGGAGGACAGCAAATCATCAAAATTCTCCTGCAAGATACAAAGACAATTCTCGGGACAAGTTAGCCATTTTTATAAAGTTCTCATATGGTACATTGGTCACATATAAGGCTGGAGTTTTTCATTCATAGCCCAATTGGGCAAGCTGCCATAAGATATCCATCTGTTTTTGTACTAGGTCAATTATTTGATTAAGAACCATTATTTTATCTCTAATAGATGTATCTATGGTAGTCTGCTGATCTAGGGCTGTAGTCATTGTGGTAGATAACTGATTGAGGGTCTCTGTTTTTTATGGTATAGGCCGTGCTGCCATTTAAAAAATCTATAGTGAACAGAGCCATGGCAATAGCCATTCTTGGCATCGGGGGCTTTTTTTATTATTTTCCCTTTTTTTAATTTTAACAAGAACTAGTAAGTTCTCCAGTCCAATTACCTAGAAGATAATTAGACAATTGCTTAATAATCTGGGATTGCAGGGGCACAACTCTCCAGCTGCATCAAGAAGTCTGTCAAGATTAATCTTAGTATCTAATTTTTAATTTGAATAACCATGGCATTTTGTGACCTGTCTTGAAGATACCCATAGTGTTCAGTAGAAATAACTGACAGGATAAGGGAAACTGATAGCAAGCAATAATTGACAAAACAAGGGGAAATCCAGCAGCATAGCAATGGCATAGCAACAACAACATTGCAATGTACTGCAACAACAGCATAGCAATAACTGACAGACCAAGGGCAGGAGCTGGACCATCCCTCAGGAACCCGCCAGCTCCACAGCAATCAGGTCAGACAGCTCCATAGTAGAGGCTTTGTCCTCAGGCCTCTGGACAGATGAATCCACAGCATGAATAATACTCAGATGTATGTCAGCATTTCTAGAAAAAAACATAAACAAAACTCTTCTCCCAAAATAACATTTAAGAGTATTAAAATACTCAGTGTAAAAATTTAGCACAGTCAGTACTGGAAGTAGGCTGGTCTTAAACTTAGAGACCTATAGGTCTCTGTTTCAAAGAGCAAATCTTGTTTGTCTGTGCCATTACAGCAGGCCTTAGAATTAAACCGTTTTAAATTTGGCACAGATGAGATTATTGCTCCAAAAATATGAGAAAACCGTTTTCCTGTTTCCAGCCTGGAGTCCTAAGATGACGTGGCCATTGGGAATCGAACTTGCAACCTCTGGAAGAGCAGGCAGTGCTCTTAACCTCTGAGCCATCTCTCCAGCCCCTCTATTCAGATGAAAAAAAAAAAACCTCTAGGTCTAGCATTGTTTATCCCACCCGTTGCCTCAGGCAATAGGTCCACCTTTGTTACCTAGGATATGGGTAATCAGGTTGACGCGCTTTTATTATGATAATTACGACCAGTCCTGCCTGAAGTCAGCATAGTTTAGCATAGCCAAATGGAACCAGAGTCATTTTAGCCTCAGAGACCCTCATAGTTTTAGGTACATTGTAAGCCTTCTGGCCTGGCTGCTTGTGGCATCGCTCTCATTTTTGGTACTGCTGTGACATCTTTCAGGCCAGGCACCAACTGAGCCGGCGCAATGTGCCCCCCACCATATCCATCCAGCAAAGCTCCGTTCCAGCCACCCTTTAGCTGTAGCTGCATTTATTCCGAGCCCAAACCGGTGTATGGAGCATTGCAGAACTCAGAGAAGCAGGCTTGCTGCTCTGCAATCATTGAAAGGACCTCATTTAATCTTTTAGGGAATTTGGGCGTCGTCAGTCTCTCTGGCTATTTCCTGCTGAATTGGGACGTTGCATTTTAGGGGTATACATTACAACATTTCAGGAGGTCTCGGTGATTCAAACCACATGGATCTCAAGCACATACTTAGGCTCCCATCCTCTGTGGAGGCGTAAACAGAACCTCTCCTCCAAAACATCATATTCTTAAGCCCATGTTTTAAATTTAAACTACCTTTTTTAGCAGTTTCTAAATTCAAATATCTTTCTCCTGTCCAGTACATAAAAAACAACGCAAACAACATTTTTTCCCCCATTCTTTATCAGAGGGTCATTTTTAACTTATCTGGGTGCACGCACAACCTCCCATTGCTGCTCAGTTTTTGATATGCTCTCTGGACTTTAGAGCGTACCTCTCTGAGCATGCACACCTGCAGTTCTGAAATCCTCCTGGTCTCCGGTGGTGCAGAGTTTGTCTTCTTCCCGGATTTCGGCACCAGTTGTTCCGCGCTCGGTCTCGCCAGCAAGAACCACGCGGGACACAGGATTCTTTTGCAGAAAAGCTTTAATGCCTCTTGGGAGCTAGAGCATAAGCCACATGGCAGAGACCCAGAACAAGGTGAACCCAGTCCTATATAAAGGAAGCAGTCCTTGCTTCGGACGTGTCACTCTTGGATAGGTCAACTGTCCATAATCCCAGGTGAATGCCTCGGGAGTAGGCAGGGACAGCAGTGGTGGAATGTTACCAACACGTGTGCGCTTTCTTGCTCACCTGGCGGTGTAGCGCCATCTTATGGTGGAGAGTGTAGTTGCAGCCCTCTACACAGGAGAATCATCCAGGAAAATGTGCCTTGAGGTTTGTCCTTAGACAGTGAGGAACTGCGGAGAGGTGTTGTCTCCTGACTTGAGACACCAGAATCTGAGCACGCCATTCTAGACCTTGTGCATTTGGGGGAGTAGACACATGTGTATCATGATAGCAAATATCACAGGTTATATTCAGCTTGCTTTTGGGAAACTTTTTGATATCCAGAAGAGTTTTTAATTAGCATGTAAAGAGGGGAAAAGAGATTCAGAATCCTAGCACATAGTTCTGATCAGAATTGAAAAGGTCATCCTGTAGTTCCCGTAATAGCTGGGTTGTTTTCCACTCTGTCCCTGAAAAGCCTCTTTGTCACATCAGAGCCTGAGCAGTGTAAGCCCTAACAAGCCAGGCTTTGTCATCTGCTCTTAGAACAAGTAAAATACAATGTATACTGGAAAGCAGAGAAAGGCAACTTACTCAATGTGACCAGACTGAGAATAGGTTGAGTGTTACCAAATCCTATTTGCTTAGGAGACATTAAATCATACTAAGTAGCATTTAGCTAAGGAAACAATGCTTCCAAATATCCCAAACATAAGCAGTCTGCTAACCTGGCCTCTTAGAGACAAGCTTGACTTGGGATGCTAGGATGTCAATGTTTGTTCACCAAGTTTTCCAGCTATTAGGTCCCATTCCCATGGCAAAGAAGACAATACTGACTTGCAATCAGTCATTAGGCCCATGGATATATCAAATAACATCCTTCTAACAGGCAGCAGTAGAGAAATATGGTGTCACAATCACTATGACATCCTGCCCAGCCATAAAGTCCCTGGTTCTTTTTTTGAGAAAAGCATAATTTTGCCAGGGAGGCAAGAAAATTCTGGCTAACAACTATATGAAAACAATAACAGCAACAACAAACCCAAACAATACTGGTGTATTTGAAATAATTCTGACAGTATCTGTACTGTGCACCTAAGTGGCCAGACTTGCACTCTCATGACTCTGTTTAACTTTACAAAGTGTAACTTGGGGCTTATGTTTGAACTAGATTTCAGTATGGCAGCATATGTAGAATGCTTAAGCTTAGCATGTAAATAAGCTAGCACAATCCTCTACTCAAGGTTGGCTCCACTTTAGGCATTAGACAGAGCTGGAGATGATTAAACTGCTGTTATGAAAGAGCTTTCTCCTTTACCGATCTTCAAGTTTGCTGAGTGATTTCTCACTGTGAAGACATTATTATGTCTTTAACATTTCCAATCCCAGGACACTGGCATCTTCTAATAACACCAGGCCAACTTGGAGAAGATTTGGCAGCTTGTGTGATTACAGTCACATCTGAAACGGGAACCTCAACAGCTGCTCAGGACTGCATAGGCCACTGGTGCTCCGAAGCACACAATCTGCTGACACAGCCTTAGGAAGCAGGCACTCTGCTGTCCCCAACTGGATTCTAGCATTCTAAGTTTGAATTTTGGAGATTTGAACCTAGAGTGACACATCAGAGCTTAAGATTACTTGTTGTTCTTGCAGACATACTGAACTTGGTGTTCAGTTTCCAGCAACCACTTCAGGAAGTTTACAACAGTACTTTACATCAGTGCTCTATTGTCTCCTGTTCTCATGCTTAGATGCTCTGTAGCCCCCTGCTCCTGTCACTAGATTACACTGGTGCAACACTGCAGGCAGTGGATTAACCACTGCCATCCTGAATGATTGGACTTACAAGTCAAAATTTCCCTTAGCCTTCTTCTGTCTTGTTTATACTATACTCCTTGGCTTCATATATTGCCACTCTGTGATGTGGGATCTTCTGTATATGTGTTGCTTTTATTCATTAATGAATAAAGCTGCCTTAGTCTATGGCAGGGCAGAATATAGCCAGGCTGGAAGAGATATATAGAGAGGGGGTAGGTGGAGTCAAGGAGACACCATGTAACTGTGGAAGGAGAAAGACACTGGAACACGGGGGAAATCTACCAGTAAGCCACAGCCTCATGGAAATACACAGATTGATGTAGGTGTGTCTTCTTTCTATGTGTTGCTTTCATTGGCTAAATAAAGAGACTGCCTTGGCCTTTGATAGGACAGCAGCTTAGATAGGCAAAGTAGACTGAACAGAATGCTGGGAGTAAGAAGCAGAGTTAAGCAGACAACATGGAGCCAGCCTCCAGGTCAGACACACTGAATCTTTCCTGGTAAGCCACAATCCCATGGTGATACACAGATTACTAGATATGGGTTAAACAAATATGTAAGAGTTAGCCAATAAGAGGCTAGAACTAATGGGCCAGGCAGTGTTTAAATGAATACAGTTTCCATGTAATTATTTTGGGTAAAGCTAACTGGGGGCTGGGCTGCAGCCTGCTGCTCCTATCAGTACAACAGATTAATAGAAACGGGTTAATTTAAGATATAATAGTTAGCCAGGAAAATGCCAAAGCTATTGGCAAAACAGTGTTGTAATTAATATAGTTTCTGTGTGATTTTTCGGGTCTGGGTGTCTGGGAGGCGAACACACAACCTCTGTCTACAACTCTTTTTTTCACCATTGTTAGGGTGCACTTCTGATGTGGGATTACCCTCTGTATGCTTTGAATATCATTGGTTAATAAAGAAGCTGTTTAGGGTCAGTGAAGGCAGAATAAAGCTAGGTAGGGAAATATTAACTGAATGCTTGGAGAGAGAAGGTGGAGTCAGGTGACACCATGTAGCCACCAGAGTGGTAAAACTCAAGCTGCAAGCTAGAATATTGCCAGTAGGCCATGAGCCTCATAGTAAAATATAAAACAATGGAAATGGGTTAATTCTAGATGTAAGAACCAGCTAGAAATATGCATAAGCTATTGGCCAATATAGCCAATACAATATAGCCAGTATTGTAAATAATATAGCTTCTATGTCATTTTTTTTTTCCAGAGTCTGGGCAGCGTAAAAAACAAACAAGTGGCCTCTGTTGGCAGACTGGTGCTCAACTTGCCATTTATGGCATTTAAATGTTTTAAGAATTTAGTACTTTTCATGACAAAGAAACCCATCTGCTTCTGGCAGCACCTATCAACTTCAAGAGGATGATGGGTATTGAAGAGGCTCCTTGTGTAGTTTGCTGGCCATTGGAAGAGAAGACTGCTCTTGCCTGGACTGCTTGATATTATGCTGTATTAGCTGGACATGCAGGACCCACAAAGAAATAACTGCTGAAGTTTCCTAAAGAAGGCGAGACAGTCTTTTGGGGTTCCTGTTTCATGAAAGAGTCCGTCAAACATTTTGCAGGGTACAGAAAAACGTGACTGACAAACTGCTAATATAGGTGGAACTATCCTTGCAATTTCCTGCTTCATGGAAAAGTCTGCCAGACACTGTGGGCCTGTAGTCTGAAGATGGACGGATGCCCCAATGATACAGAAAAACTTTGGGTGACTGTACAGACAGCAAGAAGTCTCTGTCAATTCTAGAGTTTTTGGAAGTTGCTTACAATTCACTTTCTGTTTACTTAGGTAACATTACATCCTTCTGGAGTCTTTGATGGAGTTGAAGAATAGATAGTTATAATTATAGTTTTTCTAGTTATGATAAAAGATAAAGTATATATAAACACTGTAACTGTAATTTTTGCTTGATACCTGCTTTGTTATATGTAATTTTACTACATTAAAGTTAAAACCTTCCTTTTTATTTAGACAGAAAATGAGAGATCATGTGTGATTCCCCTCTGTATGCTGTGAATATCATTGGTTAATAAAGAAAAATGTTTTGGACCTGTAATCGGGAAGAATAGAGCTAGGCATGGGTGGGGGGAACTAAACTGAATGCTGGGAGAAAGAAGGTAGAGTCAAGAGACACCATATAGCAACCAGAGGGGAAAGACACAAGCTATCAGTTTGAACCTTGCCAGTAGGCCACAAGCCTGAATGTAAAATAAAAAATAATGGAAATAGGTTAATTCTAGATATAAGAGCTATCTAGCAAAATGCTTAAGTTAATGGCTAAACATCATTACAAATAGTATAGCTTCTGTGTGATTATTTGAGGAGTCTGAGGGCCAGGAAAATGAACAAGTGGTGTCTGCCAACACTCTTCTAGCCCTAACTATTCGAAGTGAATCTTCTATGGACTCTACTCTTACCTCTCCTGTTAAACTATGATCAGGGGAGCTGGATGCCTCACCTAAAGAGAATTTACCAGCTCTTAAAGGTAGCCAACTCCACTCACTCAACCATTGCGTCTACCTGTCCACTAAAGCGCAGGGTTCCTGGGCTGACCCTGCCCTCCTCATCACTATGGATACACATTTGTCTCAAGCTACATCTTTATATAGTGACTGATCCCTTGCCACATCTCATTTATATAATAGACCTCCCATGATGACTCTGCTTTTTCCAGCCTCTTGTAATCCCCTATTCTTTGTAAATCCCAAATGGTGAGCTATTGCTCTCCTCTAAGTTCTCATTATTGTCAACCTGCCCATTCTGACCCACATCACCCTTGCCACCTACTGTCAGTGATTCAAGATAATACTGAACACTCCCCTCTACTCCCTCCATACTGGAACTCCTGTTTATAGAAACTCACTTCCTCTCACAGTCTTCATTTTCTCTCTCCCACTTTTATTTCTAACAATTGTACTGCCACACTACTGGATAATCACCTTTAAACCTGTAACCAAATCAACCATTTTCAGGTTCCCAGCAGTTTTTTTCCAGAAAATTCTCTAGGAGTACATGATGCCAATACCACAATCCACCACAGCTGATCAAGCTAATGCTGTCCCTCTGCTATATGAAGTCAATACAACCCATGCCCCCTAGATCCTGAAGACAAAACCCCTCATCCTTCAGCCCTTCTGCATGAAGTAGCCAATAAGTGAAGACAGCTTCCCTTTTCTTTCTAGTTGTCTTCAGCATTTGGAATGAAGAGCTAATTAGCTAAAAGTCACAGGTGGACTGAGAAGCCCTGGGCAGGGAAGTTGACTTGACGGACCTGTGGAACCTTCTACTAGGGAGATTCACATACGAGACCTGCTGTTTTCTGCCACCTCCAGTGGTAGAAAGTAGGGAAATGGGCCTGCAGATGGAATATTCTACCTCTAACATTCCCCCTGTTTATCCTAAAAAACCACAAACCCCAACACCATATACACACAGCTTTGAGTCCATGGAGAGACTGCAGCCCGTCAGCTGTTCTGATTAAAGAACAATTCTGCTCCTGTTGTCAATCTTCTTTCCTTCATTTCCACATTGTTTCCATCAATCCCAAAATAACATGTCCTATTGATCAGTCACAAAACAACAGTAAGTACTGCAGTGAGTTGTCAAAAATGTCATATATATGCCAATTAGTTCACCTAAAGTCAGTCAACAGACTTTCCATTCTTATTTTATATCTTTGATCTCTCCCCAAACATATACATTCTCACAACCTTATTAAGAGTGAGATAATTATGTAGGAATTTCTCTACATAGCAAGCATGCCTGGAAGGAATGAGTTCTCATTCACTCTAGGTACCTGAGCTGCCAACACAAGTATTCTGCATTAATGTTAATTGTCCACACTTGGTAGACTCTAGAGTCTCCTGGGAGATTAACCTGTGGCTATGCTTATGGGGATTAACTTGATAGCATTAACTGATATGAGAAGACCCATCCTAATTTTGGGTGTTACCATTCTCTGGGCAGGGGAATCATGGGTCTTCTAAAATGAAGAAAGTGCAGTTAGTCAAAGCATGAAAATGTATTACAGCAATGAGAAAAGAAGTTAAAGTGCACAGTTCCCTGGGGAGGTAGAATTTTCTCAGAATTCTCATTCTGGGAGAAGCGAAGGTGTCTGGTGTTGATTTTAAAAAGGTATCACAAAAGGACACCGTGTGACAGAACTCACATAGAGGGGTTTTTGATTAGGTGAAAGGGAATGTAAAAGGGGGAAGAAAAGGAAGGAGAGGAGTCTCTGGGGATGGGAGCAGCAGAAGAGAGGAGAGAGAGGCAGAGAAAGAGAGAGAAGGGGGAGAGACAGTAAGACAGGCAGAGAAACAGAGAGAAAGGAACAGACAGACAGATAGACAGAAAGAGAGAGAGATATGGGATGTGGGCAGGGCCCTTTTAAAAGGGACCTAAGTGAAAGTGCATAGGTGACGCTCTTAGTGCCTACAGCTGAGGATGTGTCCTACTAGAATCCCCAGGGTAGGCCAGTACAGAAGCCTGAATACTAATGTCTGGTGCCAGCAGAAGGGTTCATGGGGTGAGGGTTGTCCAAAAAAGAGAATTAGATTTGACAGTTGTGGAAATTCTGTCAGACTAGTTCCTTGTAGGAAGGCTCCAGTCTTTGATGGACCAAGGATGGGCAGGACCCACAGCTTGACAAAGTACTTAGTTATCCACAACCATGGGGAGCCATGAATTTAAACATAAGCCTCATGTCAGTTCCCCTAATTCAGCTCCTGGACGTCATTGTTCCTCGTCCTATTGTGACAACTCTGAATTAACATCTTTTTCTGTCTTTCACTATTAATATGAGCTGTTGGGAACAGCATTTGAGCCAGATTTGTTAAGGTTGCTGCCTGCAGCAACAATACCTGTATACCTCATCAGTCAGCAGCCTGCTCATTTCTAAATCAATGCAAGAATTGAAAGCCATATAAGATTTAGTCAAACCACAGAAGACTAAAAAAAAAAAAAAAATTTACAGCTCATCTTCCCTGACCCCTCAGCTTATTCCCAAACTTCAATCTAAACACAAATCAGACAACTGTCCCTCTCTATTAGCCTCATCTTCTGCTGTCATTCACCTGTTTACCTTCCCATACCTATGGAATAGTCAAAGAAGTATTCCAATTCAGTCTCATCAGAAAGTTCAAATAATGTGATGTGGTTCTTTCTGCTGAATTTATATAAGATGTCCCACTTTTCTAACCACAAACTTGGAGAGGGAAAAAACAGTAAAAGACATTTTATTAAAGAAAACGTGTTTTAGGATATAATTTTAGAACTGAAATAGAACTATAAGACCAGACAATTCAAATTCTTGTTAGATAAGTGATTTGGCTTTCAGAGAGGTTAAGTGAATTCCCTGAGCTCACAAAGCAAGACATTTAAAATTTGAGATTATAGTAGGGCATTAAAATTTCCAGTCAAGTTTCCATTATCTCTTACAAAAATCCATTTTCTTAACAATCCCTCAATAAGTACACACTTTAAAATAATGACTTGTAACTGGGGACAGAAAGCAAATATTATAGAGCCTGCATTTAAAGATCTATGCACTATCTCATGAGCAATTAAGACATATATGTACTTGTTTTATTTATCAACACTAATATCAAAATTAAAATCTCTCAGCAAGTTTGTGCTTTTCAAAGTTCATAATAATGCTTAATTTGAAGTCAGTGACTTATTCGTGTGTGTATGTATGTGTACATATGTATGTGAAAACATGTTCACATGTTCTCATGTAGAAGCCAGATGTTAACAGTAGATGTCCTCCTCCATTTACTCACTAATGGGCTAATCTATATTCTTATCTTGAATCTTTTCTATCTCCCACAGGCCTACAAAGTCCATATCACCTTATAAATGATGTGGGATTCCCCTCTGTATGCTGTGATTACCATTGATAAATAACAGAACTGCTTTGGGCCTATAACAGAGTTATAGGGGAACAGAGCTAGGTATAGAACATTAAGCTGAATGCTGGTAGAAAAGAGGGCAGAGTCAGAAAGAAGTCATGTAGCCCCACTGGAAGCAGATGGAACTTTAACTGGTAAGCCACAGCCACCATGGCAATACACAGATTAATAGAAATGGGTTAAATTAATATGTAAGAGTTAGCCAATAAGAAGTTAGAGCTAGTGGGACAAGCATTGGTTTAATTAACATACTTTCTGTGTGATTATTTTGGTTCTGGGCAGCTGGGACAAACAAGAGACCTCTCTACTACAAGTTGGCACATTAATGTGGTGGACTAAATCCATGTAAAACCCAAGAGGGTTTGAAAAGACTCTAGACACTAGAAAACAATGTTTAGCCACATTTATTTTCCCAAATGGGCTTTGCTTGCTGGTGACATGCTGCAGTGTAGAAGGAGCAGTGGGCTGCGCTGCTCCTTTTTGCAACACTGCAGCATTTTTAAGAGAGGTTTTCCTGATTCAGTGGTAGCACACACACACACACACACACACAAAATCCATGATTTTCAAATGCTGGCTTTCTGGATTACGCTGCTGGTACAAACTCTGACTCTTTCTGGAGGTCTGGTTACAGAGCATTTGAGTGCAGTCTGTGAGCAGATGGCTACAACTTGCTTAATGGAAACATAGACTGGCTGTGTACCTAAAAATGGGACTATAAACATGGCTCTCAGAGCCAGTGAATAGCTCCACAGTGCGGAACTGGTCTGGGCAAGCAGGAAGTGTCATAGTTACCCTAGTAATGTGGCCACTTATAAGAAGGCCTTAGCATTTTAAAAAGTGTTTCTGAACAGTAAAAAATTACAGATACACAATAGTACAGATTCAGACATAAAAGAAGTCTAAATGTGCATAGGCTTGGGAGAGAGAAGGAAAAGAGTACAAAGAGTTATACAAAGAAGTAAAAGGCTTTTTAAAAGATAAAGTCTCTAAAGAGAGAGAGTACAGTCATAGATTAAAAGGAGTAAAGAAAAATAAACCATGTAAAGATGGAATATGCAAAGAGAGTCTGGATTATATATACTATTTTGGTCTAAGGATATGTTGCTTTGTAAAAGAGGTTCTTCTTTTGTTTCTACAGAGAATTAGAACCTGTCGATTGATTCCAGACTAATATGATTTAATGGACCCAGATCCCCTGAAAGACACTTTAAATACACCTCAAAAAATTACATTGTGAGAGAACTGCACATCTACCTTCATATCCAAGCATTTGTGGTGTTGATCACCTGCAAGTGATTTAAAAATGGGTGATGTTGAGAAAGGTAAGATTTTTGTTCCGAAGTGTGCCCAGTACTACACTGTGGAAATGGGAGGCAAGCATAAGACTGGACCAAATCTCCACAATCTGTTTGGGACAAAGACAAGTCAGGCAGTTGGATTCTCATACACAGATGCCAAGAAGAACACAGGCATCAACTGGGGAGAGGATAGCCTGATAGAGTATTTGGAGAACCCCAAAAATGATCTTCACTGGAACTAAGAAGAAGGGAGAGAGGGCGTTCCTAATAGCTTATCTTAAAATGGCTACTAATGTGTAATTCCACTGCCTTATTCATTATAAAACAAATGTCTTATGACTTTTAATGTGAACTGTATTTTAATTCATACACCAAAATTCAGATCAAAACAATGCTTTGTTGGACAGTCCAGATTTCAGGAAAACTGACTTGTAGAAAAGTCGATAAGATCTTTCTTAAAAGTAACAACTCCAATTGCATAATCACTATCACTGCTCTCCCTTTCTCAAGATAAGATTACACTTAATTATTAAAATTCTACTTTCCACAAAGATGGGTGTGTCACATCAAACCTATTGACTGGTTTTACAATTAAATTTAGATAATTGGACATATGACTATGTTTAGCACTGGGGAAATTCTGTCACCATCTCAGAAACAAGAAGACTCAATGGTGTTATTTTAATTAGAATTCCCTAAGTCAAAGGATACTGTCTTTTACCATTGAAAGGCACTTACTATGGTCTATATATAATATATCAAATAAAGAGTATTTGGCACATGCTATAGTTGATCTATTAAGTTAAAATGCTTTTAGAAATCAGCAACTTAGACCTTGTTTTTTAATTCTTTATTATCTAAGACTAAATTGTAATTTGGAATTGTCCTTAAACACCCTTTAAGAAACAAAACAAAGCTGGAACGTCTATACATGTGTGATTTCTGGTGGCATTCTTTGCTAACTTTTGATCCAAGTATTAAACTAAAGGAGATGTTTGCAGCAGTAAGAAGGTAATTAATCACAAAAGATTATTTTGCCTTTTCTCTAAACAGCAGAAGCAGTTTAGAGAATAACTATGCCCATATTCCCAAATTGCCATGCCAGCATGGCAGCTGTAGTTTTGTGAGCAAGGGACCTCCACCTGTCCAAAAACATGGGCTTGCTGAGGCTATAGTCTTAAGAAAATCCTCTATAGTTCTCTGTTTGACCAAGGTTCCTTGTTGCTCTAACAATTTAGATATCTGATATATCAGTTCTCTCTTTCTGCTTATTGATCCCATTTTACCCCTATCCATCCTTACCAGTCTAAGATGACCCCTTCCACTACACCTTCTTTCCCAGATCTCAGTGGAACCTTCACTTTGCCAGGCTAGCATGGAAACTGTAGTTCTCTGATTGAGGGATGTCAAGATCAACAAACAGCAGAACTTCAAGACTTTATTCCATTTTCTCACACAGTATATATAGACCTTAGCATGGGAGGCCAAGCCAGCAAAAACAAGAAGCTCATCGCCGTAGGGGTAAACATCTTTAGAAACATTGCTGAAAACAACAGATTGTTCTTGTTTTTGTTCTTGTTTTCGGAACAACCAAACACAAGAGTGTAAAACAGATCAAGTGGGGGTGCAAAGGCCTGTCCTCAAAGGACCTAATACCAAATATTGTTTATAACATTCTTTTACATTTAAAGGGAGATATGCTACAGAGATTTGCATTGATATGGATCTTGGTTTATTGATACAAATTTAAGGTCAATTTTGTTATATGTTTATTTCTGCTCTTGATTAAGATATTATGTTTGGAAGCTCATTTAAAAACATAATGTATAATTTAGATATACAGGTTAATAAATAATCATCTATAATAGTCAAGCTTGTAGTCATGCTAGTTAAATTTTTCTAGATATTCAGAGATATATTTCAGATGGATAGGCATTCTCCAAACCTTTCAAAGACTATAGAATATGGTATTTAAAATGTTTTCAGAACTTAAAACTTTTCATGACAATGAGACACATCTGCTCCTGGCAGCCCCAATCTATTTCAAGAGGATGACAGGCATTGAAGATTCTCCTTATGAAGTTTGTTAGTCATTTGGGCAAGAAATTGTTCTTGACAGGACTGCTTGATAATCTGGACATGCAGTACCCACAGAGAAATGACTGCTGAACTTGCCTAAAGGTGAGACAATCCTTCGAGGTTCCTGCTTCATGAAAGAGTCTGATAGACATTCTTCAGTGACCAAGAGACTGCTGTTATTCCTTTGCGGTCGCTTTAAGAGCTAGCCACGCCCACCCCCCAGCCACTTCTGACCTCCCTCGTCGCCATCTTCCGTTGTCTTGTGTTTGTCTCTTGTTGTGTGTACATGCGTCTTTGTTTTTCTCTATGTTTCTCTTATGTCTCTCTGTTTTCCTCTTCTTTAAGCAATAAATGTCTCCCTCTTCTTTAAATAATACTATGTCCTGTGAGCCTTTTATCCGCCATAACTGCCCGTCTGACTCCCCCGACCGCGTGACGCTGCCACCCTGGAGATCTTGCAGGGACCCACAGCCATCCTTGTCAGACAGAATCTGCTCTGTGAGCCGCCCGGGGCATCCCATCATTATATTATTTTTAAAGAACAATAACTGCCAATATAGGTGGAAGTGTCTTTGAAACTTCCTACTTCCTGGAAAAGTCTGCTGGATACTATGGGCCTGTAGACTGAAGACGAATGCCCCAAAGGTACATAAAAATTTTGGGTAACTGTTCAGGCAGCAAGAAGTCTCTGCCAAGTCTAGAGTTTTGTAAGCTGCTTACAATGTACATCCTGTCTACTTAGGCAATATTATATCCTTCTAGAGTCCTTGATACAGTTGAAGAATAGATGGTAATAATATACTTTTCCTTAGTTATGGTAAAAGATAAGATAAATATAACTGTATTCTTGCTTGATAAATGTTTATGTATTTTTACTATGCTAAAGTTAAAACCTTCCTTTTTGTTTAAACAGAAAAGGGGAGGTGATATGGGATTTCCCTCTGTAGGCTGTGATTACTATTGATAAATAACGGAACTGCTTTGGGTCTATAGCTGAGCTATAGGGGAACAGAGCTAGGAGGGGGAAAACTAAGCTGAATGCTGGGAGAAAAGAGGGTGGAGTCAGAGAGAAGGCTTGTCACCCTGTCAGAGACAGAGAGAACTTTAGCCAATAAGCCACAGCCATATGGCAATACACAGATTAATAGATATGGGCTAAATTAATATATTAGAATCAGACAATAAGAAGCTAGAGCTAATGGACCAAGCAGTGATTTAGTTAATATGATTTCTATGTGATTATTTTGGTTCTGAGCAGACAGGACTAACATGTGACCTCCCTACTATAGAGAGACAATAGCTCTTACCCTCATCATCACCAAAAAAGAGCTCAATTATTTGTGGAGTTGAACAGGTAATCATGATAGCATGACTTCTCTTGGATAAAAAGGATATCATGCCCACTGAATCCCTATCCATCCACTCCTATTCTTAGTCCATAGCAAAATTTCTCCACCCCCAGGATGTATCTCAACTTTGGGCCCCTCAGAAAACTCTGGAGTTATAGGTATATTGAGCCTGACAACGAATTTGTATAACTATTCCTTTGAGGCTGGTACTGCTTTGGTGCCTGCCTTTCAGCAAAACTGAGAAGGTATCCTTTTCCTAACCCTGCTTAGGACTCATTCCTATGCCTGATTTTTGACATCTTGGTGTCAACACCAGTTCTCCAGGAAGTGTTGTGGGGAAGCCTCTTGACTCCCTTAGTTGAAATATATTCTTCCCGGATCTCATATCCATCCTCCCTCCCTCCCCCCATCCCAGTCCACCTAGCTTTACCCATTCCTCCCCTACTCCCTTCTCTCTAACCCTTTTCCCTTCCAACAACCCTCCCACCACCCCATGCACCTGAGATTACCTGGGACTCTTGTCTATTTCCAATCTCCAGGCAGATAGCTACATGATTTTCAACAGGAGCACCTTCTTATTTACCTTCTCTAGGATCACGAATAATAGGCTCAAAGACCTTTAATTATGGTTAGAATCCACATATGAGTGGATTCTATATATGCATACCATATTCCTCTTTTTGGGTCTGGCTTACCTCACTCAGTAAAGCGTTTTCTATTTCCATCCATTTGCATGCAAAATTCAAGATGTCATTGTCTTTTACCGCTGAGTAGAACTCTATTGTGTATATGTTCCACACCTTTTTTAACCATTTTTCTATTGAGGGGCACCTAGGTTGTTTCCAGGTTCTGGCTATTACAAATAGTGCTGCTATGCACATAGTTGAACAAATGCTTTTGTAGTATGATAGGGCATCTCTTGGGTATATTCCCAAGAGAGGAATTGCTGGGTCCTGAGGGAGATTGATTCCCAGTTTCCTGAGAAACCGCCACACTGATTTCCACAGTGGCTGCACAAGTTTGCATTCCCACCAACAATGGATGAGTGTTCCCCTCATTCCACATCCTCTCCAGCATAGGCTATCATTGGTGTTTTTGAGTTTGGCTATTCTGACAGGTGTAAGATGATATCTCAAAGTTGTTTTGATTTGCATTTCCCTGATCGCTAAGGAGGTTGAGCATGACCTTAAGTGCCTTTTGGCCATTTGGAGTTCATCTGTTGTGAATTCTCTGTTCAGTTCAGTACCCCATTTTTTAATTGGGTTAATTAGAGTTTTAGTGTCTAGTTTCTTGAGTTCTTTGTATATTTTGGAGATCAGACCTTTGTCTGATGAGGGGTTTGTGAAGATCTTCTCCCAGTCGGAAGGTAGCCTTTTGGTCTTACTGACAGTGTCCTTTGCTTTACAGAAGCTTCTCAGTTTCAGTAGGTCCCATTTTTTCATTGCTTCTCTTATTGTCTGCGCTCCTGGGGTTCTGCTTAGGAACTGGTCTCCTGTGCCGATATCTTGTAGACTACTTCCCACTTTCTCTTCTACCAGGCCTGTGTGCTTGGGTCCCACATTGGGAAGACAATGGAGGCAGGTCTGGCTGCCCTGAACTCACCCTCAGCATAGCTATTTCCAGAGAACAGATATTATTTGTGCAGAGTACTCTTCTTCTTCTTCTTCTTCTTCTTCTTCTTCTTCTTCTTCTTCTTCTTCTTCTTCTTCTTCTTCTTCCTCTTCCTCTTCTCCTTCTCTCTCTCTCTCTCTCTCTCTCTCTCTCTCTCTCTCTCTCTGTCTTTCTCTCTTCATGTATGTGTGTGTGTGTGTGTGTGTGTGTGTGTGTGTGTGTAACATGTGTGCAGATGTCAGAAGACAATTTCCACTGTTACTTCTCATATGCTTTCAATTGTTAGATTGAGACTGGGTCTTCCCTTGGCCTAGAAAATCATCAACTAGGCTGGGCTCTCTGGCAGGGCAGAATTCCAGGAACCTGTTTCTTACCTCCTCTGTTATTATAGTTTGGTATACTAGTGTGCACCACTCCACCAAGATTTCTATGTAGGTTTTATTGAGCTGAAATTTTTGTGTTTTCAAGAAAAACTCTTTATTTGCAGAGTTTATCTCTGCAGTCTTCCTATCAAGATTTGTTATTGCATATGACTCACATGTTCCAGAATTCACAAGACAAATTCAAGAGTCTTTGATGTAGTTGGTTGAGATCCATGATTGCCAAAGATGGCCTTCATAGATTTTTTTCTTTCTCTGAAGCTATGTGCTCATTCTGTCTTTACTGAGGCATTCTTATCATCATGCCCACTGAATTTGGTCAGTTTTATGAATTTACTTGATGGATTTAACTGGTAGGAATCACAGTGAACCAGTTTTGAGAATGACCTTCTAGAATCTCTGAGTTTCCTTTTGTTAAGGATGAGGAGGAA
The DNA here is from genome assembly GCF_982192425.1 of Myodes glareolus. Taxonomy (NCBI): domain Eukaryota; kingdom Metazoa; phylum Chordata; class Mammalia; order Rodentia; family Cricetidae; genus Myodes; species Myodes glareolus. The sequence continues at coordinate 111,185,649 of NC_142030.1, forward strand.
AGATAGTGGTTCTCTTCTATTTTGTACTATAAGGACACATGTGTATTCCATATTGTAGACATTAATCTATAAATACTTGTTATTAACTTAAAACATTCACACTGTTAACAATTGGTATATTCTTAGTTACTTCTCTTAGGCTAGATCCCCTGGAAGAAACGGTTGATACCAAGGGAAACTAACTTTACTCAGTAGTTCAAAGAGACCAACATCAAGAGAATGAGGAGTGAAAGGGAGGACAACAAAAGAACCACAGATGTCCCCCAAACTCAAGGACATGCCTTAGACTTTGATCAAAAACGCCAAGCTGAGCACCAGAGTGACTGATTAACTTTGTGTCTCTCCGTTATCCCTGTATAATCTCCTGACTGATGATGAAATTGAAAACACATATTATTCCACTACTTTTAAGAGTGCCTTCCCCCTCAATAAAACATAATTTTATGATTCAATTCTCATCTGTGTTCATTGGTTTCTCTAAGTGATGGGTTACAGCAACCAAATTCTCATTTCACTTTCACAAAATGAAATTGGATGCTATTTAAGATTTCTTATTGCACAGAATCTGACATGTTTAAGAAAGCCCAAGATATGTACAATGAGGTCATGGGGTGGAGCACCAAGACTTTCACATGGGCAAAGCCATATTGATGTTTTAGACTAATGGACTATTAACTTCATATGTCCAGATAAGTAATTATTTTCTGAGATAATCTACCACAACCAACCAATAGTTAAAAATATAATATTTGAAATTTGGAGTTAATTTTCAGTAAACTATATAAATACACACATATACATGTCTGTACATGTACAACAAAATATATATATATATATATAGTATATGTATTATATGTATAATACTAATAGTATATATATACGATTAATGTAATGGATTATATGCAGCCAATATTATTCTCAAAAGACTAAATTTATACTACGAAACATAATTAATATTTATGAATTCATGATAAAGGCGATAAAGGCAGTAATCTAAAAGATAACTTTCTCTACTATGATCTGAAAAAAAATCATAGATATTCTTTATATAGTAGTTCAAAGTAATGAACACCACTTATTGCACACATGATATGTATTACGTATCAATCAACAATTTTCTCTTTCAATCCTCATAAAATGTCATTGCATAAAAATTGGAATTCCTTGGATGAAGAGATGGTACTAAGATTAAGAGCTCTCAGTCTCCAATTCCCATGACCCATGTCAGGTGGCTCATAAATGACTGTAACACCTGCTCCAAGCAATATGATGCCTTATTCTAGCCTCCATGGTAATTGCATTCACACACACACACACACACACACACACACACACGTACAGAGAGGGGGGAAGGAGAGAGACAAAGACAGACAGACTCAAGGACTTTAACATCTCAGTAAATGGAGTGATGCTACCTATATTCAGAGTGACTCTTCACAAGTCATAAATCTAATTCAAAGACTCTAATGGGTTCAGTGATTTGTTTCCCAGATGATTCTTTAACTTACCAAGTTTCTAATCAATCTCTAACTAACACACAGCATTTAGAGTGTGGGATTTGACACTACCTGCTAAGAGAACAGAAATGGTGACTTCCAAATCAAATAATGATTTTATCACCCATGAATCTTCTATTACTGTAGCCAGAGATCTTGTCCTTGTCACCAAGCCAACACTGGCACCTTCTCTTTCATTATCTGTCCTAGGTGTTTTTATAGCAGCCTTGTCCCTGTTTCCAGCACCCATAGACAAGAGGAATGGACCTTATTTTAATTTGAATGAAAGACAACTGATTTAGAGAACTTTAAACAGATGTCTTTCTCTGAGAAACCTGGAGGCCTTTGTGTCCTACTGAGGTCCAACTTCTCCAAGGCCAAGAAATTATTGACACTGAAGCCCTCTCAAACCACCAATTAGTGTTACACAGAGATACCAGCACACCACATGACACAATTTGAGAGAAATGCTGCTGTAGATGAACTTTCTAGCAGATCAACTGTTTCATTTTTTTTACAGAAGCAATTGTCTTAGGAAGAAAATGAGCCAGTGCACAGCTGCTGTCCTATTTATTACTATTTCATTTTGCAGTATACTTAATATTGTCACAGACCATTTTAAAACATAAAGTAATGTGTAGCTCCAAAAATATAACATAAAATGTATTTCTGCTTTGGTGATTGTGACAGAAAGAGGCCACATACCAAACAAGAGAGGAATCACAGTAAAATTGTGTTTGTTTTACCTACTGGGCTCACGGTCATTTTTGATGTGAGGCTAGTGGTAGATGCCACACACAAAACTTTTGTATTTCATGTCCCATTCCAAAAAATAAAAACCAGTCCTTCTACTCAAAGCATAGGTATAAAGATGCCATCATTGACAGCCATGACCCCTGTGTCTCTGAACACCAGAGCCATAGCTCTTGCTGTTCCTGGAGAGGTAAGTTTCTGGGTTCCTGGCTGAAGGTCCAGAGCTCTAGACTCTAGCCCTGAGAGGTACATCCTGTGCCCAACCCCCACCCAGCAAAGCCCCACAGTCCTAGGACCAGTTTCCCTACAACTTCAGCTATCCCTCATCACATCTCTGACCACTGGAGCCTTGTCCCTGGCTGTCCCTGGAAAGGTGAGTGTCTGGGTTCCCAACTGGACAGCTCTTTTCTCCAGGCTCTTACCCAAGAAGGAACATCCCATGCCCCACCCCCAATCACCAAATCCCAGTGACGGAGGAAAAGCCTCCCCATACTTGTAGCAATACTCCACTGCTCCTACAATCACTGGAGTTTTGGCCCTGACTGTACTTGGAGAAGAGCCCTGAAAACCATATCAGCAACTACCATAGCCACCGTCCCATCTCTACCAGGAGGAAGAATGACCACCTAAGTCACAGGACCCACCTATGGTATGGGAGAGTTGTCTGTATTCTGTCATTCATATTTTAAATAAATGTTGATTGGCCAGACAGGAAGTATAGGTGGGTCAACCAAACAGGAAGTAGAGCTGGGGTGAGGAGAACAGGAGCATTCTGGGAAGAAGGAAGCCCATTCCTCCCACTCCTGCCCAGACTCCAAAGAAGCAAGATGTTACTGGCCCTGTTGAGGAAGGTACCAAGACATGTGGCTAACATAGATAAGAATAATGGGTTACTATATGTTACAAGAGCTAATAAGAAGCTTGAGCTAAAGGGCCAATCAGTTTATAATTTTATGGAGTCCTCTGTGTGATTTTCTTTGGGGCTTGTCAACTGCTGGGTATTGCGTGGGACAGAAACCCCAACAAGCAGGCCCACATGTTGCAGATTGGCGCCCATGTGGACAATTGCTTCTACATAAAGCCTAAGAGAGCTCATAAAATAATTCTAGACAGAAAAAAAATAGAATAAAGCATGGCTTCTTCATAGGAATTTCTCTGATCTACTCTGCTTACTAGAGGCAAGCAATCCGTCTCATTTAAGAGAGGCTTCCTGACTCAGTTTTAGCTGCAAAACCCTGAAGCTCTTTTAAAGGGTCCTACCACGAAACACTTAAACAGTGTTGATGAAAAGCTAAACACATGCTTTTTGGTTTTCAGCCATAGCAGGAAAAAAACTGTGTCATTTTAAAATGCTGGCTTTTTGGACTGTCCTGCCAGTGCAAACTCTAACTCTTTCAGGCAGACGGTCTGCCTATGGAGCACATGAGTGTGGTTTCTGAGTGCACTGCTGCAGCTTGCTTGCTGGCAGGGACTTTAAAACATCATAGAGTTGTGTCAATAAACATGGCTACAGCCAGTACCTCCGTCATGAGACTGGAGTCATAAAAAGCCAAGGAATGGGCCGGATCTAGTCGTCAAAGCCATAGCATTAATCCTCTTCTTACTGCTTAGTTTGGAAGAGGAAGTAGAGCTGGGGTGAGGAGAACAGGAGTATTCTGGGAAGAAGGAAGCCCATTCCTCCCACTTCTGCCCAGACTCCGAAGAAGCAAGGTGTGACCTGCCCTGCTGAGAAGGGTACCAAGCCATGTGGCTAACATAGATAAGAATAATGGGTTAATATAAGTTGCAAGAACTAATAAGAAGCCTGACCTAATGAGCCAATCAGTTTATAATCCTATGGAGTCCTCTGTATAATTTTCTTTGGGGCTTGCCAACTGTGAGGTACCAGGCAGGACAGAAAACCCAACAAGCCGGCCCTCATGTTACACATCTGCACCAATTGGAGGAAAAGAGACCCCCCCCCACGAAGCAAGGACCCACCTGTATCCCTACAGAGATGGATAGTCACCAATGCAAGAATGTATTCAACAACCTAAAGAGCAATATGATAACACCTAAAACTACTGATCCTACAAAATAAAGACCTAAACATCCTAAACTAGAAAAAGCATCAGAAAATGTTCTTAAATAGAGCTTTCTGAAGATAATACACACCCACAAAAATGAAATTAAAAGTTCTTTTAAAGAGATGAAGGAAGAGACAAGCAAAAAATTGGAAGAAATCAATAAATCTCTTAAAGAAAGCCAAGAAAAGCAATCAAGCAGGTGAAGCAAATATTTCCAACAATTCAAGACTTGGAAATTGAAATAGAGTCAATAAAGAAAATGCAAACTTAGGGAATTTGGGAAATGGAAAATCTGTGTAAACAAACAGAAAGTACAAATGCAAGCATAACCAATGGATTATAAGCGCTGGAAGAGAGAATTCAAGCACTGAACATATGATAGAGGAAATAGATTAATGGGTCAAAGAAAATGTTAAATGATACAAAATTCTTAAAAAAGTCCAGTAAATCTGGGACCATGAACAGACCAAACCTAAGAATAATAGTGACAGAAGAAGGAAAAAAATATACAGAAGTATATTGAACAAAATCATAATAGAAAAGTTATAAAGGCAGACCAATCAGAATCACACCTGATTTCTCAATGGAGACATTGCAAGCCTGAAAGTCCTGGACAGATGTGCAATAGAAACTAAAAGACCATGCATCCAGGCTGCTATACCCAGCAAAACTTTCAATCAACATCAATAGAGAAAACAAGATATTCCATTACAAAACTAGATTTAAACAATACCTTGCCACAAATCCAGCATAACAGAAAGTACTAGAAGAAAACCTGTAAGCCACGAAAAGCTAGCTGCACCCAAAGAAGCACAGGCAACAGATAACTTCATACCAGCAAACTCTAAAGAAGGAGAACATACTAACACTACCACCAAAATTAACAGGAATTAACAATGTCTGGTCATTAATATCTGTTAATATTCATGGACATGTCTGGTCATTAATATCTATTAATATCCATGGACTCAATGCACCTATAAAAAGACACAAGCTAATAGAATGGATATAAAATCATGATCTTTACTTCTGCTGCATATAAGAAACACAGCTTAACCACAAATACATACTTTACTTCAGAGTAAAGGGTTGGGAAAAGATCTTCCAATCAAATGTACCTAAGAAATATGCAGATATAGCTATCCTAATATCTAACAAAATAGACTTCAAACTAAAATCAATCAGAAGAGATGGAGAAGGCTACTTCATCCTTATTACAGAAAAAAGTTCATCAAGATGAAGTCTCAGTCCTGAAAATGTGTGCCCCAAGTACAAGAGCACCAACATATGTAAAAGAAACATTAGTAAAGCTTAAGTTGCACAGCAAACCCACACACTAATTGTAGAAAACTTTAAGCCCCACTCTCCACAATAGACAGGTCAACCAGACAGAAATTTAACACAGAAATAAGAGATCTAACAGATGTCATTACTCAAATGGGCTTAACAGACATCCATAGAACATTTCACACAAATACAAAAAAAAATACCTTATTCTCAACACATCATGGAACTTTATCTAAAATAGACCATAACAAAGCAAACTTCAACAGATGCATAAAGAATTGGAATAACAGCCTGATTCTTACTGGATCATCGCGGCTTTAAGTTAGACTTCAATAACAACACAAAAGAAAGTCTAAAATCCCATTGAAATTGAATAGTGTTTAACTGAATCACCCCTGGGCCAAGGAAGAAATAAAGAAATTAAAGACTTCCTAGAGTTCAATGAAAATAAAAGCACAATGTATCCAAACTTATGGTACACTATGAAAACAGTGCTAAGAGGAAAGTGCATAGCAGTAAATGCCTACATAAAGAAAGAGGAGAAATCTAACACTAGAAACTTAGCAGAACACTTGAAAGCTCTAGAACAAAAAAGCAGACTCAGAAGGAGGAGATGATGGGTAATAATCAAATTGAGGGCTGAAATCAATAAAAGAGAAACAAAACAGTACAAAAAATCATTGAAATGAAAAGTTGGTTTTTTAAAAAAAAATCAACAAGATAGACAAACCCTTATCAGAACTAATCAAAAGACAGAAAACAAGTCTTTTGTTCCAAATTAACAAAATCACAAATGAGAAAAGGGGACATAACAACAGACACTGAAGAAATCTGAAGATTTATTAGTCCTGTACTCCACAAATTGGAAAATCTAAAAGAAATAGACAATTTTCTGGATAGATACTAATTAGCAAACCTAAATCAAGACCACATGAAGAATTTAAATACATCTTTAACCTGTAAGTAAATAAAAATAGTCATCAGAAGCCTCCCAGACAACAAAAAATCCAGGGCCTGATAGTTTCACTGCAGAATTCTACCAGAGCTTCAAAGAAGAGCTAATACCTAGACTCCTTAAATTATTCCTCACCATAAAAACAAAAGGACCATTGTCAAACTCTTTTTATGAGGCAATAGTTACCCTGATACTCAAACCACACAAAGATTCAGTCAAGAAAGAAAATTACAGACCAATCTCCCTCATGAACATTGATACAAAAATACTCAATAAAATACTAGCAATCCAAATCCAAGAACACATTAAAAAATTATCTATCATGTCATGTTGGCTTCATCCTAGAGATGCAGGGCAGGTTCAACATATGAAAATCTATCAGTGTAATCCACCATATAAATAGACTGAAAGAAAAAAAAGACATATGACCAGCTCATTAGATGTTGAAACAGCATTCAACAAAATCCCACACCCCTTCATGATAAAGGTTTTGTAGAGATCAGTGATACAAGGAACATATCTAAATATAATGAAAGCAATATACAGCAAACTGACAGCTAACATCAATTAAATGAAGAAAAACTCACAGCAATTACACTAAAATAAGTAAAAAGATAAGACAGTCCACTCTCTCCATATCTATTCAACATAGTACTCCAAGTTCTACCTAGGACAGTAAGACAACAAAGGAGATTAAGAATACAAATTGGAAAGCAAGAAGTCAGACTTTTGTTATTTGCAAATAATGTGATAGTAAACATAAGTGACCCCAAAATTTCTATCAGGGAACTCCTACAGCTGGTAAACACCTTTAGTAATGTAGTAGGATACAAGATCAACTCAAAAAACTCAGTAGCTTGCCTTTATACAAATGATAAAGTGGCTGAGAAAGAAATCATAGAAACATCATCCTTCACAAAAGTTACAAATAACAAAATATCTTGGGGTAACACTAACTAAAAAAGTCTTTAAAGAAAGAAATTGAAAAGGATATCAGAAAATGGAAAGATCTCCCATGTTCTTAAATAGGTAGGAACAACGTAATAAAATGGCAATGCAACCAAAAGCAATCTACAGACTCAATGCAAATTCCATCATAATCCCAGCACAATTCTTTGTAGACTTTAAAGGAGGAGCTGGCTACTTGTTGTCCCACCCAGCTAGCTTACACCAGAAATAATCACACAGAAACTGTATTCCTTTAAACACCACCTGGCCCATTATTTCTAGCCTCTTGTTGGCTAACTCTCACATCTTGATCTAACCCATTTCTACCAATCTGTGTAAAACCACGAGGTTGTGGCTTACTGGAAAAGATTCTAACCAGCGTTGGTCTCAGGCAGGAGCTTCATGGCATCTGCCAGTCTGCCCTTCTTCTCAGAATTCTGTTCTGTCTTCCCCACCTACCTGAGATCCACCCTATCAACTAGGACAAGGCAGTTTCTTTAAATAACCAATGAAAGCAACACAAATACAGAATGACCTCCTATATCACAAAAGAACAATACTCAAATTCATATGGAAAAACATAAAAACTCAGGATAGCCTAAGCAATCCTGTACAGTAAAGGAACTTCCAGAGGCACCACCATTCCTGACTTTAAGCTCTGTTATTGAGCTACAGTAATTAAAATAGCTTGTTATTGGCATAAAAACAGATGGATCAATTCAGTCGATTTGAAGATACATATTTTGATCCACACTCCTATGACCACTTAATCTTTGACAAAAGCTAAAATTATAAGATGGGGAAAAAAGCATCTTCAACAAATGGTGCTGGCAAAACTGGATGTCTACATGTGGAAGAATGCAAAAAGAACCATATCTAGCTTCATGCACAAGACTAAAGCCCAAATTGATCAAAGATCTCAATATAAATTCAGCCACTCTGAACCTCATAGATTAGAAAGTGGGAAGTAGCCTTCAATGCATGGGTACAGGAGACTACGTCCTAAATATAACACTAGAAGCACAGACACTGAGAGCAACAATAAATAAATGGAACCTCCTGAAACTGAGAAGCAAAGGACTGTCAATAACACAAAAGGTAGCCTAATACATAGGAAAAGATTTTCACAAACTCCTCATCTGATGGAGACCTGATCTCCAAATTATAGAAAGAACTCAAGAAGCTAGACATGAAAATACTAAACAGTCCAATTTAAAAAAAATGGGGTACAGATCTAAAATGAGAATTCTCAACAGAAGAATTTCAAATGACTGAAAGACATTTAAAGAAATGTTCAACATCCTTAGCTATCAGGGAAATTAAAATTAAAATGGCTCTAGACAACATTTTAAACCTGTCAGAATGGCTAAGATAAAAAATGCCAATGATACCTTATATTGAAGAGGATGCAAAGGAAGGGGAACACTTCTCCATTGCTGGTGGGAGTGCAAACTTGTACAATCACTTTGGAAATAAGTATTGCAACTTTTCACAAAGTTGGGAATCAACCTATCTCAGAACCCAGCAATACCACTCTTGGACATATACCCAAAGGATGCTCACTCATACTATAAGGAAGCTTACTCAGCTATGTTCACAGCAGCATTATTCATAATTTCCAGAACCTGGAAGCAACGTAGATGCCCCTTAAGACTGGATAGAGAAAATTTGGTACATGTATACAAAGGAGTACTACTCAGTGTTAAAATATCTATGACATCTGGAAATTTGAATGCAAATGGATGGAACTAGAAAAAAAAACATTTCTGAGTGATGTAGCCCAGACCCAGAAAGACAAGTGTGGTATATAGTCAATCATAAATGGATATGAGACATAAAATAAAGGATAGTCCATGACCCCAGAGAAGCTAGGTAACAAGGAGAACCCTAAGAGAAGCATGTATAGATTTTCCCTGGAAAGGTAAAATAGAAAAGATCTCCTAAGAAAATTGGGGGTGGGGAGTACAAGGAGAGAGGAGAAGGAGGAGGAGAACTTGAGGGAACAGGATGTTCAAGATGGGGGAAGGACAAAGAGAAAGAAGAAGGAGAGAGATATCTTGATTGAGGGAGCCATTATGGAGCTTGCAAGAAACTTGCACTAGAGAAATTCCCAGGAATCCACAAGCATGACCCCAGCTAAGACCCTAAACAATTTCAGAGAGAGTACTCAAACTAACCTTACCCTGTAGCAAGATTGATGACTATCTTAAATGTCACCATAGAACCTTCGTCCAGCAACTGATGGAAGCAGATCCACAGTAGAGCACTGGGCTGAGCTCCCAAAGTCCAGTGGAAGAGGGAGGAATGAGAATATGAGCAAAGGAGTCAAGACCATGGTGGGGATAGTGACTAAAACAGCTGAACTGAGCTAATGAGAGCTCACCTACTCTAGCCTGACAGTGGGGGAAACAGCACAGGACCACACTTGGCCCTCCAAATGTGGGTGACAATTGTATGACTGGGACAGACTGGTAGTGAGAGCAGGATTTATCCCTACTGCTTGTACTCTCTATTTGTAAACTATTCTCTTTGAAGGGATACCTTGCTTAGCTTAGATATAGTGAGGAGGGCCTTGGACCCGCCTCAAAGCAATGTGCTAGACTTTGCTGACTCCCCAAGGAAAGTCTTACCCTCTAGGAGGAGTGGATGTGGTGGTAGGGTGGGGAAAGGTGGAGGGAGTGGGAGTGCAGCAGGGAGTGTGAACTTAGATTGGTATGTAAAATGAGAAAAGATAATATTTTTTTACAAAAATGATTAAAAAATAAAAAAGATGGCATAATTGCGTGGGTGTATGAATGCACATGTGTGGGTGCAGGTGTATGCAAGTATGCACATGTGTTCATGTTAAGCATAACTGCCAGAGGAACTGGGTAGATGTAGTTCCTCAGGATTGCCCAGGTAGTTTTTTGTTTTGCTTTTTGACAGAATTTCTCAGCCTAGAACTCAAAAAGTAGGTTGGGCTGGATGTCTAGTGAGAGCCAGGAACATTTTTATCTGTACCTCCTAGCAGGTGTTATAGGAACACATCACATGGCACTTTACTTCAGTTTTGTGAATTTGGCTTGAATATTCATACCGGCACTGCAGGCACATTGCCCACTGAGCCATTTCCAATCCTAGAGCATTCTCATTGTAACAAAAATCATTAATTTGTGAAGCACTGGGAAAGGCTCCTTCTGGTTCAGGAAGAAACACAAAGCAGCTGTTCCTGAACAGAGTTTAAATAGTTGATTGGGGGATAGCAGAGGTCAGTCTCAGTTATCATGATAGAAATCTGAAGTACAATAAGTGTGACATCTCAGCATAAGAATCTGAGGCAGGAGAGTATCTGTATATGGAGACATGTTGGGACTGCAGGTGATCGTTCCCAGGAGAAAGAATTGGATGGCTTGTTTAAACTTCATGCATATGATGGGTTGAGAAATCATATAATATCTTGATTCCTTCTCAACTAATCTTTGTAATGGCCTCATAGATTATTTAATGACCCTCTACAGGATTCTTTATAGTAAGTGAACAATATTTCTAAAAATTTTGGTTAAGTTTCTGACTCTTGAATTACCTTGTTTCCCTTTGATCTTTAAGATAATTAATTTTGCCTGAGTGTACTTAATATTACAGTGTTTCATTTTTGGTTAATTGTGTTAATGGGAAATTTTAAATGTTCTGCTTATTTAAAATGTTAAAAGTAACAGCTAAGTCTGGTGAGGTGGCTCAGTTCATAAGGGCCTTGCCATGCAAGCATATTTACCTAAGCTATGACCCCAGAACTGATGTAATCTCAACACTGGAGAAATGGAAATTAGAAAGATTCTGGAGCTCACTGGACAGCCAACTCAGTCAAAGCAGTAATCTCCAAGCTCACTGAGAGACACTGCCTCAAAAACTAAAGTGGATAACAATTGTTGTCAACCTCCCATCCTTCTGCAGTTATATATAAATATATATATATATATATATATATGTATGTATTTATATAAGTAAGGTCATACTCACGCATGTGTACTTGTACACACAACACACACACACAACAATGAGTAAAAGTGTATTTGAGAGGTATAATGAGTCAGAATATGAAATCAGTCAGAACTTCTGAGTTGCAGATAATAGCTAATCCTCCAAACAGTATTTCATATGTACATGCACATGTACCATCTATGATCATGTTTACTTTACATATGCACAACTGAAAATGCAGAATTAATTAAAATACCTTTATTCATGGCATTTTTGTTAACTTAAGATGAATTATCATTTTCTTATTTCACAATGCTCTTATGGAATCTTTGTCAAAGACAAAAATGCAGGAAAAGTGTAATTGTTCACAGTATGTGATTATGCAGTGGGCTTGTATCTTTGATCTAGTTATTGCATTTTGCATAGGAAACATGTAATTTGGTACCAAGTCAATTACCCTCTATCTGCACATTCAAGTGCATCTTGATCTAGTTTCTGCTAGTTACAGTGATCAGAACACAGTAAGCCAATTAATTTAAACAACTGTTTATAAGATGCTTTAAGGTGCAAAATTTTATGAAGCGTACCTATGAAATACCTTCAATGGAAACAAAACACATTGATTTGCATTTTTGTATTGTTTGCATCATGTAATTAAAGTTCTCTATCAGTAACAAAATAAGGAGTTGTGGGGAAAGTGATGCATACCTACAATAAATAAAAGTTGGGGTTTAGAATGGGGATGTTAGTTAGTAGAGGACTTTTGTAACATACGTACAGCACTGGGGCCAACCCTAATCATTGCCTAAAACAGATGCAATGGCACATACTCATAATTCTATTACTTAGGAGGTAGAGAAAGGAAGATCAAAAGTTCAAAATCATTTTTTATTAATTTCTCATGACAGCTGACGTCATCTGTGCCAATGTCTCTAGTGCAAAGATAGCAGGTGATCAAACATGAGGAATAAAATAAGATCTAACTGCATTAATGGATGGAAACAATGTACAGGATAACTCCTAGATAAAAGATGCATAGATAGATGCTAGACAAACAGATGAGTATATAAGTAGATTATAGACATATAATTGATAGATAAATAGATGATATATAGGTAAATAGACAGATATTTTAAAGATGTCAGATAGATAATAAGAGATAAAAAATAGAAAGTTAGATGACAGGTGATTCATTGCTATTAGGTACAAATTAAATAAATAATAGATAAGCAATAATAGATGATAAATATAGAGAGATTGCAGTGAAAGAGAAATAAGCATATTGATAACAAATAGGAAAATATAAGATGAGTGCATGAATAGATGGATGGATGTATAGATGAGACAGCTAGCTGGATGATACATAAGTAAGTCAATGAAATACACAAAATTATCAAAACTTCCAAAATGAATATACAAGTACAGTAATGTGTCCATTTTGAACATTCTACAATCCATAATGAATTCCATTAAAGCACTTGAAAAGCTACATTTTAAGATCAGTGAGAACATGCTGAAACCACTTTTAAGTTTGAGTCACTATAGTCCCACAGAGCAAGTAGAACTGTTCCTACTACCTAGGGCTAATAATATAGGGTTAGATCAGTGGAACCTAAGAGTGAGCACAAAAACAGACACCTGCTGCAAGAGCATGTGTATGTAGAAGTCATGACACTAATTCATAGGGAAATGATGGATAGTCTAATAAATTGTGATTGCCCTGCAGACCAGCCATCTAGAAGAAAATGTAATGGAAGCCCTTTATTAGATAAGTACCAGGTTGATTAGTGATATAAAGGGAAAAAAAGGAAGGAAGGAAAGAGGGAGAAAAGGAGGAAGAAGGAATTAAAAAAGAAAGGAAGGAAGGAGGGAGGGAAGGAGGTAGAGAAGGAAGGAAGGAAGAAAGAAAAAAGTCTGGAAACTCTATGGACACCTTCCAGAAAAATTAGTTAAGAACATATTTAATTTCTTTAAAAAATATTGAAATGACCTATAATGAAAAATCCATAAGTCAACCAAAAACACCCCCTAACTATGGTGTAAAACAAATAGAAACAACTACTAAGAAACAATTTGAAGGATTAAAAGAAAAACAAACATTTCTTTCAGACTAGGTTCATTCAAGGAGATAACTTACAGAAATAAGAACTTTCATTCATGAAGGGACTGCCACCAACAAAGTGTTTTAATAAAATAGTGATTATGACACAAAGGTGAAGAACAAAAAAACTAGCTAGAGCCAGAGTAACATACATTTCAGTTTACATTTTAATGAATGTATGAAATAAGTTTAGAATGAGTTTTTAAATGTACATCATATATTTTATTCATATCCACAGCTATTTTCTTCATGTTATCCTTCTCCCTGATGCCTGCCTGCTCTTTTAGTAATTCTCTTCCACTCCGAGAATATTTGTGTGTGTGTGTGTGTATGCATGTGTGGTACATCTTATCAGGTCCCAAAGACAACCAGACAAATGGTTGACAGAGGTGATTATCAGCATACCAAAGTAGAAGCTGGCCTCCAGGTTCACTTAGTCCCTGTGAGTCCACTCATGTCATCCCACTCCACCACACCTACTCTAAACATCTCTAGCCCAGGGACTTTGTCTCCCTTCCCCACCTTCTTATTTCTGTATAAATCTGCCACTTCGGTCATGCGTTCTCTTTGTTCTCTTTTGCCTTCTTGGCTTGATCTTGCCTCTCTTGGTCTAGTTGTTGATCTCTTCTCCCCCTCCCCTACTCTCTCTCTTCTCACGGCCTGGCTCAGTCTGTACTCTTCCACATGAGTTGGCTGTACTCTCCCTCATATCTACAATAAAAACCCTCTCTTCAACCATACCTTAAAGTGAGAGAAGGAAAGCAAAGCCCCTGGTTTAGGATAGGAGGCATGGATGAGAATAGCAAAAAGGTGATGAACCAACTTTCTTTCATATTAGGTTTTAAAACCATCTCATAGTAATGAAAAACTAGTTTATTCTTATTTATGATTAAATATTTTTCAAATATTGTACTGTGTCCCACCTGCAACCTTAATTACAAATTCTATACTGCCTTTTACAGGAGATGGCAACCATGTTTCTATTTCAAAAAGTTGATATAAGCATGTTGCAACATCACCTTTGTTTCAAAAAGGTTACTATGACCACCTATTTGTGGCTACCTTATGAACACCTCACAATCTTTTCATTTTTTTATATTGTTATGACTAACTTGTTATGCTTTGTTCTGCTCTTGTAACCTCACCTATTTTGCCTGCCAATCCCCTTCTTGGAAACCCCCTACATGTGAGCTATAAAATTTTTGTTTTCCTCAAATCCAGGGCTGATATCATGAGCCCTGTCTTAGGGGGAGACAGCTTGTGTACTCAACTGAAAAGCTTGCTTTACTCAATTGCTTGCTATGATGAGCTTAGCCATAATGATTTGGGTTGGAGGTCTTTCTCCATGCATATTTGGGATTAACAATGAGTCACGCATGCTGAGTGAATCTGGTGGCCAGCATGTACTTTCGTATGCTATTAAGCACTTCAAGCCATTTGTCCAGGGGCTCTTCAGAACCTGACACATATTAAGTCCAGATTCTACATATGAAAAAAATGTTACATTTATTATCTTCCTGTCATTTTTATTTCACATAACCATACTAGTCTCACAAGTTCTATTCATTTTTTTCTACAAACAGCAAAATTTAATTCTTCTTTGTTGCTTCAGTATATGTGTGTATGTCTGTGTTGTGTGTATGTTGCACAATATTTTCTTTAACCACTGCTCTGTGTATAGGTATCTAGGCTGATTTCGTATCTTTAATATTGTTGTAGTTACAGACAGCATGGCCACTGGTAGGCAGGCATGAAGATGGAGCAGTAGGTAGCAAGTAATACCTTGATCCACAAACAGATAACAGGCAGCAAACTGAAATTTCGGATTCCACTCATAGTGACATAGCTCCTCCAAAAAGAATGTACCTCCTTATCCTTCCCAAACAGTACCACTAACTAGAGATCAAGCTTTCAAGTACATGAGCTTCAGGAGGATCTTCTCACACAAACTTCCACAGACATTGTGAACAGTGCATATGTGAACACAGAAGTATGGACATCTTTATGGTGTACTGAATTAGATTCCTTCAGAGATATACCTAGATACTAATGGATTTGAAAAGAGATCCACAATAGTGTTATTTTTAATTTACTTTGGTAGAAGAGATAGATACTGAACAAGAAAAATTTCATATATACATCCCTCTACAAAAGATGGCACACATACTTAGAAACATGAAAGGATGCATAATTATATATTGATATATAAATTTGTTTACTAATAAAAGATAAATACTATCACACATATATTGATGTGTGTTTTATATATGTTCACATGTAAGTATGCATGTGTATTTATATGTTTGTACCTCATGGGAACATATGTAATTATATACTCACTAATATTTAATGCATAAACATTTATCATTTCATATACTGATTCCTATATATTCAGATATACACTCTCAAACCACATAGTGCTGAGGACCTTATGTGGAATTAGAAGGTTTGCAGGTCCATTGTCTTAAGGCTAATGTCATACCAATTTTGACTATTCATGAGGTAAAAATTTTAAACAGATTCATATGTCTCTTTCTAAACCAGATATGATGTTAATTAGAATGCAACGCCCTGTTTGTCTTAATCATCTGCTTTGCCTGTGGTTTTCCTAAGTGATTACTAGAGTCTGTATCTCTCTGGGTCCTTCCCTGCAAGGGTTTATCTGCATCACTTTCAAAAGCATCATGAAGGTGAAGGTGCAGATCACTTATCCTGCTTCTCTGAGCATTCATGTTTCCTCCTCTGAGATGATGAAGATAATATTTTCTTTGACCCTATTTCAAAGGGATAACATGACAATTGATAGGGAAAATAATTAGATAATCCTACTGAAGGCACATTCCGCATATATGCTTTCAGACTCCCTGAAAGCTTTCAGCTCTCTAAATTCTTATCACTGTGTGTGTGTGTGTGTGTGTATGTGTGATACATGTGTGAGCATATATGTAAAGGCCAGAAGTAGACATTGGGTGATTTCTTTGGTGACTTTACACCTTAATTATTTAGATGGGTTCAGAACAATACTGGCTAAGCACTGGGCCCTAAAGATCTGCCCATCTCTCTCTTCCTTGCCAGTTCTGAAAGTATGAGGACACACTATCATATTTTACTTTTTTTCTTAAACATTAGTTTTAAGGATCAAGCATGGACACATAAATTTTAATTATATTGAGATCATAATATAATTAAATCATTTTTTTTCCATTTCATTCCTCCAAATTTTCTCATTTATGATCCTACCACCCTCCCCCTGAACACTCTTTCAAATTCACAGCCTCTTCTATGTTGGTGTATATGTGTGTGTGAGAGAGAGAGAGAGAGAGAGAGAGAGAGAGAGAGAGAGAGTGTATGATGTGGTAAGTGCTTATGTATATGTGTTGCTTTTGTTGGTTAATGAATAAAGAAACTGTCTTGGCAGTAATAGGGTAGAAGAGAGCTAGGCATGGAAAACTAAATTGAATTCTGGGAGAAAGAAGGCAGAGTCAGAAAATGCCATGTATCTGCATCTGGGGACAGACGAACTGGAACCTTACCAGTAAGCCACAGCTATGTGGTATACACAGATTAATTAAAATGGGTTAAATTAAGATTTTAGCCCTAGCCAATAAGAAGCTAGAGCTAATAGGCTAAGCAGTAATTTAAATAATATAGTTTCTGTGTGGTTATTTCGAGTATGGGCAGCAAGGAATAAACAAGCAGCCTCCTACAACAACTTGGCACTCCCATGTGTGCTCATTAAATCCACATAAAATCTGAGAGGGCTTGGGAAGAAATTCTAGACACTGAAAAGCAAAGTTCAGATGCATTTTTTTCAGATGGGCTCTGCTTGCTGACAGTGTGCTGCAGCTCCTTTAAGAGAGGTCTTCCTGATTCAGCAGTAGCAGAAAAAAAAAAGCATGATTTCAAAACAGCAGCATCTGTTTACCAGCACAAATGGTTCTGATTTCTTTGGGAGGTCTGATTATGGAGTATTTAAATGGGATTAGTGAGCAGAGTGCTACTGCTTGCTTAATGTCGACAAAGACATACTGTGTGCCTGAAAATGGGGCTCTGAACATGGCTTGCTAAACATACCTCTGCCCCGCCATGTTAGACTGGGCAGAACCAAAAGGCTAAGCAGCAATAGTCTTAGTAATGACACTTAGCATTTTAGGAAGTGCTCCTGGACAGAAAAAGATTTCATATACACAATTAAGACAGATTCAGGTTTTAAAAGGCATCTAAATGAGTCACAGTGTTGCATAAATGCACATAGGCTTGGGAAGAGAAGAAAAAGAGTAAAGTGACAGTAAATATAATATAAAATGTCCAGAAAGTCATAGACTAAAGGAGTAAAAATAATAAAATAAATATTAACCTTGCAGAAAAAGTAATAAGCCACGTAAAGATGAATTATACACAGAGAGTCTGGGTTAGGTGTATTATTGTGTTTTCTCTGAATTTTTTGACTGTATGGGCTGCTAAGCTAAACCAGAACATATATTTTAAAGCTATCATAACTTCAGAATTTGAGTCTAAGAATATGTTGCTTTGAAAAACAGGATCTTCTTTTGTTTCCACAGAGGATGAGGACCTGTGGATTCCTTCCAGACTAATGTGGTTTGATATTCCAAGATCGCCTCAAAAGGTTATCAAGAACACCCCCAAAAATACTTCACTCAACAAAAAGCAGGAAGCAGTTCGGAGAGAATTATGTTTAAATTCCCAAATACTGTTAATAAATGTTTGTTTACATTGAAAGGGGGATATCCTATAGATATTTGTATTGGTATGGATCTTGGGTTACTGATACAAATTTAAGGCCAATTTTGTTATATGTATATTTCTGCTCTTGACTAAGGTATTGTGTTTTTGCAGCTCATTTAAAAATGTAATGTAAAATTAAGAAATATAGATTAATAGAGGGTCTTCTATAATAATAGTCAAGGTTGTAGTCATGTTAGTCAGGTTTTCTAGATATTGGAGATATATTTTTGTTAGATAAATAAATATTCAAACCTTTCAAAGATCTATGAAATATGACATTTAAAATGTTTTAAAAACTTTTGTGGCAGTGAAATACATCTGCTCCTGGCAGCACCAATCCACTTCAAGAGGACGATTGGCATCAAAGAGGTTCCTCATGGAGTTTGTTGGCCATTTGAGCAAAAACTGCTCTTGCCTGGACTGTTTGATGGTATGCTGTATGAACTGGACATGCAGGACCCAAATAGAAATGACTGCTGAAGTTGCCTAAAGAAGGTGAGATAGTCCTTTGGGGTTTCTGCTTCATGAAAAAGTCAGTCAGACATTCTGCAGGGCACAGAAGAAAATTGCTGACAAACTGCTAATATAGGTGGAACTGTCTTTGAAATTTCTTGCTTCATGAAAAAGTCTGTGAGATATTATGGGACTATAGGCTGAAGACTGGATGCCCTAACATTACAGAAGAACGTTGGGTGACTATACAGGCAGCGAGATGTCTCTATCAATTCTAGGATTTTGGAAGTTGTTTATGAGGTACTTCCCGTTTACTTAGGTAATATTATATCCTTCTGGAGTCTTTGATGGAGTTGAAGAATAGATAGTTATAATAGTTATAACTATAGTTATCTTATATATATAGTTATTATATATATATTTATATATATATATATATATAAATGTTATAGCTGTAATTCTTACTTGATACCTGTCTTGTTATAAGCAATTTTACTATGCTAACACTAAGACTTTCCATTTCATTTAAACAGAAAAGGGAAAATGATGCAGGAAATTCTTTTGCATATGTGTTGCTTTTATTGGTTAATGAATAAAGAAACTGCCTTGGCCTGTGAAAAAGTAGAAGAGAGCTAGTTGGGGACAAGTCATATGAATGCTGGAATAAAGAAGGTGGAGTCAGGAGATGCCATGTAGCCCTGCCAGAGGAAAGAGACACAAGCCACCAACTGGAACATTTCTGGTAGGCCACAAGTCTTGTGTTAAAATATAAAATAGTGGAAATGGGTTAATTCTAAATGTAAGAGATTAGCTAACAATACTCTTAAGCTATTGGCCAAACAGTATTGCAAATAATATAGTTTCTAAGTGATTATTTCTGGTGCCTGGGCATCTGGGAACAAAAGCGCAGCATTGTGTGTGTGTGTGAGGGGGGTGGGAAAGTGTGGGTGTGGGTGTGTATTCTAAACACTGAAATTGTTCCTTACCTAATCAAAACTTTTCTGAGTAATCCATTTTCACATTAGCCAAGAACTAGTCTATACTTTGTCCCATTTCAGAGAAGGAGAGAGATTATTTTTGCCAGTATGAAAATTGATCCAAGTGTCCCTGATTACACAGGGATCCTGGGCTCAAACTTGGGATTGACCGTTTTTACATCGTGAGTCTAAAGTTGGTCCAGGTAAGAAAGGTCGGGGGAGCCATGAATACTGACTTTTATGTACAAAGCATATTTTAGCTAAAATGTTGACAGTGCAGTAGGGATGCTCTTCAAGGATGGGAAACTTTTCCTGACTCCCTCACAGGAATCTACTTCCATCTATCTCAGATTCTCTATCTGTTAAGTTTCTAGAGAGATTGAAGTGCATCAACTGAGGCAGAGAATACTCCAGCAGTTTAGCTCACCTGCTTCCATGGTCAGTTTGCTCTTCCTGTTCCTGCATTACCTCTTCAACCATTTGGCTTTAGGAGTCTTTGTCTTGCTCTCCCCAGGACCACCATAATTTACCTCTTATGAAATTGTTTGTGCTTTTATCCAGTTATCAATTTTCTGTTTCTCACCAAAAAATCCAGCCTCCCAAGTCATTGAACTATACCTAAGAACTTCAGTAGATATCATTCAGTTAATTTTCTGCACTTTTCTCTGCACCAAGGAGAACTTTTTGCTGTAATTCCCAAGTCTCTGAGGTAGGAGAGTGCTTCAGTTCCCCGTCTTGACCATGATGATGGGGGACAATGGAATTCACCCAGTGCTGAAACAAGTTCATATTGAATTAGCTTCCCCATAATTTCACTCCAGATTGTGACATGAAAGAAAATATTTTCCACTTTGAGCTTTGTGGATTTCTACAACAACAGAAAATAACAAGGCTTTTTACATTGCCCTGACCTTCAAAAGGAACTCAAGGGCTAGATTTTTTTTTTTTTTACTTTTTTTAGGTTCTATTGCATTCAAACATGAGTTCTTATGATTGCACTTTACCAACTGAGCAACATCCTCAGTCCTCAGCTCTATGAGTTCAAATGTAAAACTTTCAGTTGCTTCAATAAATAAAGAGTACCATTACAATAAAGTACTAGATAAGTTTTTGGAAATCACAAGAAATCAAGGTAAACCTGTTGACAGATAGATTGCTTTTATCTTGCAACAACATAGCAAGTGCAGCTAGGTAGCAGTGTGGGTTTATCTGTCAAAGGGATGTATACATATACATACACAATGCAATCAAACTTCAGGCTATTCTCATCTGCTCCTCTACAGGGAACAACACGAAGTTCCAGACATTCTTTGTCCATTTCTTAGGTTGATTCCATCGCTGTTCAGCTTCTATGGCATCCACAGAGTCTTTTGTGATATCAACAATGCTATCCTTCTGAATTAGGGACTATCCCCTTAATGCTGAAATGTTTCTGTTGATTCCTTCTTGCTTCTGAATGAAATGCCCACTTTTCCATAGCAGATCAAATTCATACTGTGTGAAATGGTTACCTCCATCCTTTCAAGATAGGTTCTAATGTGTCCCAGGCAAGAACTTTCTGGCATCACCTCTGTAGTTGTAAGTATGGCCCACCATGTCTCATTCATTCTGTGCTGGACATAAAAACCAGAACTTTTTACTTTCTGATTCTGTCAACTGAATTAGATGCTGAGCCATGGCTCTCTCTTTGTGATGAGACTCCTCCCCTTTCTCACTATTCATATATTTCTTCTGTTGACCACTCATCAGGTCACTGTACAGTGTGAACTTCAGAAACAGTGGAGAAAGGTAGATTTCACTAGCAGTGCCCTGTAGGTATCTATCTAAGCTGTGCCCTAAGGTCTCTGTTAGTACTACTACCCATTCATCAGGGACTGATGCGTCTCCAGAAATGCTGCACCCCACTGTAAGGGTGGGTCTTGCCACTTCAATTAACCTTGTTAAGAACTCTCTTCGTGCAAATTTCAAGAAGTCATTATTATTTTTAACCACTGAGTAGTATTCCATTGTGTAAATATACCATATTTTTATTATCCATTATTTGATTGAGGGGTAGGTTGTTTGCAGGTTCTGGCTATTATGAATAATGTTTCTATGAACATCATTGAAGAAATGTCTTTGTAGAGTGATTGAGTATCCTTTAGGTATATGCCGAAGAGTGGTATTGCTAGGTCTTGAGATATGTTGATTCCAAATTTTCTGAGAAATTGTTATACTGATTTTCAGGGTAGATGTACAGTTTGAATTCCTACTAGCAATAGAGGAGTGTTCCCCTTTCTCCACATCATCTCCAGCATAAACTACCCTTGATGTTTTATTATCTCACCTATTCTGACAGATATAAGATGAAATTTCAGAATTTGCATACAAATGCATGAAACTAGAAAAGAAAACATCCTGAGTGACGTAACCCAGACCCAGAAAAATGAGTGGATACTACCTGTAAAACAAAGGATAAGAAATCCAAGACCCCAGGGAAGCTAAGTAACAAGGAGAACCCTAAGAGAAACATATATAGATCTCCCTGGGAAGGTGAAATAGACAATATCTCCTGAAATATTTGGGAATATGGGGGTGGGGGAAGAAGGGAGGAGAGAAAGGGGAGGAGGAAGGGCAAAGGGGAGGAGGAAAAACTTAAGGGAACAGGATAGGTGAGATGGGGGAAGGACAGAGAGGGAGCCATCATGGAGCTAGCAAAAAACCTGACACTAGAGAAATTCTCAGGAATCCACAATGATGACCCCAGCTAAGACCCTAAACAATAGTGGGGAGAGTACCTGAACTTGCCCTGTAATCGGATTGATGACTATCTTAAATGACACCATAGAACCTTCACCTAGCAAGCAGAGGCAGAGATCCACAGTGGATCACTGGACTGAGCTCCCAAAGTTCTATGGGAGGACTGAGAATACAAGAAAAGAGGTTGATACCATAATGGGGACACCCACTGAAACAGCTGACCTGAGCTAAGGGAAGCTCACCAACTCTGGCCTGCAGGGAAGGAACCAGCATAAGACCAAACTAAGCCCTCTGTGAGTGACAGTTTTATGGCTGTGGTAGACTGTGGGGCCACTGGCAGTGGAACCAGGATTTATCCCTAGTGCTTGTACTGACATTTTGGAACCCATTCTCTTTGGAGGGATACCTTGTTCAGCCTAGATACAGTAGGGAGGGCCTTGGTACTTCCTAATAGCAATGTGTTAGACATTGTTGATTCCCCATGTGAAGTCTTACTCTCTCTGAGGAGTAGGAGGGAAGGTGGAGGGTATGGGAGGAGGGGAGGGAGTGTGAATTTAGATTGGTATGTAAAATGAGAAAAAAAATGTGTTTTTTTTTAAAAAAATAAAATAAATAAAAAATACTTCAAAAAGAGCTCTCTTTATAGGTTGTCGTTACAGTTAAATATAATCTATGAAAATCCTCACTGGGACTCCTTCTGAGGTGATGCCTACGTTCTGGCAAGTCAACCATGATAACTAATCATCCTGAACCATTTAGGTAGCAATTGCTGTTTCTTTGTACAGCTGGGGTATCTACCATTTAAGTCCCTTCCATAAACAGGTTATTGTTCTCTTTCACTTCATCTTCCCAAAAATCCAAAGGTATAAAACCCCATTATTGCTATATAAATGAAAATGAAGACACTCAGAACTTTTCATTACCTAATGTGTACAAATTATTAGAGACAGATGCCCCTCAGCACTCAAGCCTGCCCCAAACCCACCTCTGCACTCTTTTCTTTCACCAAGCTTCCACAACACTTCTTTCCTTCCCAAAGCCACTGTGTTTCCAGTTTTGCTGTGTGCAAAGGCGGTTGGACCATACAGAAGCAATTAGCTCATAGGGTCTCTGCCTTTAAGAATGTATTAACACTTTCTCCTTAGTGTAGGTCAGGACATGCTACAGGGAACCATCAGAAACTGACATCCTGTCCATCCTGCCAGGACCTCTCGCTTGTCTGAACACAGTTCCACTTCTCTGCTGAGAGTCGCAGTAGCGCCAAGCCTTCATCAGATGCCATAGCCCAAGCTTGGGCTTCGTAAGCTCCCACATAATGAGCAAAATTACGCCTTTTCTCCTTCATAAATTACCAACTTTCCGATATTCAGTAATAGTAACAGAAAGTGGGAAACGACACTGCTGGGTGATAACAGTGTCTTCTTCTTTCCTGATCCTCCGTCACCTTACTCTCAATGCCCCCACATCCCTCATATCTCAACCACAGGGAAACACATATGCAGTTGTCAGAATTTTGAAAAAAGGAATTTCTTACGTGCACTTGGCAGCTTTCCACTTTGATCAAAAGTCCAAGCATGTACCACTTAGCACAGAAGGCACCTCTGACAATCGGAGTCCAAGTGCACAGCTATTCAGTAAACGCTGATTAGAAAGTTCAGGGATTTATGACAAGCTGTGACCCGTGGGACCCCATGGAGCAACCTTCATCATAATTAGAGCTTGTCTAGAAATCCCACTCTTACTTTGTACTAACAGATAGGATTTTAATCACAAATTTGCAGCTCCATCTCATTATGAAGGAAAAAAAAATCCCTCACAATGTTGTTAATTGACCTTAATCTAATGTGGTGTGTTATACACTCAGCTGGAGCCTCAGGCACTCTCAAAATAGAACAGTAAAACACCTCTTAAATCTAAATTATATTTGAAATAGCAGATTAGATTATTCACAGCATCCTCAAACAAATCACAGCTTGTTGAAATTTATCTTGTGCTTTCCAAACAAGCCAGAGACCCAGGCTAACAAATGCATTATGCATTCTTCTCCCTTGAAAGTCATATGAGCAAGTCTTCCCAGTTGGCTTATGTCTAGTCTGAGGATCAAATTCTATATCTGTGCTGACCCTGAGGTCAGGCTGTCTGGACAATGACCAACTGGTCTATTTCAGGATCTCACACCCTGGATTCATGGTCAGTTCAGCAGTTGGCAGTTCTATGACCTTGGACATCAACTTGGAATCACAAAGGCCTTGGTTGTCCCTTATAAAGTAAGTCTGGAGATCTAATAGTCCAGGATCATTCTGAGACTATCCAGCAGCATATTTTGCATTTGTTTTTATCATCCCCAACCCTCCTGGGAATATGCAATGGTAATGTATAGAAGTGACATTTTCCGTCTGTATAGAAAATAATCATCTGCTGAGCCATCTCACCTGTCGAAGTTGATTCACTCGATTGTTGACTTGATGATCCATGTGGACTCACCTTAGAGCCATGCCTCTGCTCCATCGGGTGTGTAAAGGCACATCACAGGAGAGTTGATTGAAGGGAGAAGATTTTCCCCAGCAGCAGATAGTGTCTTTCAGCATCAGCTCAGAAGTAATGCGGTGCAAGAGTAAAACAGTGTCACTGGCCTACAGTTGTTGCTGTCTGGTGAGTGTGTGTGTCCCATGGATGTCAGTCCTCCTTTTGTTGCCATCCTTCGCTGACCTCAGAACCCAAGTTAACCCAGTTTCTTCAGACTGCTAACATGGACTGCTAACCAGCAGCTCTATGGGAATCTTCCAAGCCTTTAGCACCAGACTAGCCCTGCCCAGACATCCAGATTTATGAATGGAATAGTTACTGCACCCTTGGGACTGGAAGGAGTTCTCAGGCTCTCCAGTGTGCTGACATCCATTTTTGGACTACCTAAGTCCTATTGTATAAGTCAATCTAATAAATCCCCCTTCATTTATTAATCTACTTAGTTAATTATTTAGTTATGAGTACTCTTTTTGCTCCTCTGCTTCCACATCAGAAGACGGCATCAGATCGTATTTTAGATGGTTCTCAGACAGCATGTGGTTTTGAGGAATTGGACTGAGGACTTCTGGAAGAGCAGTCAGTGCTCTTAACCCCCAAGGCATCACTCTAGTCCCATCAGTCACCTTTTATAATGTATTAAGTTATCTTCCTCTACAGAGTCCCAACCAATAGATTGCATGTTCTGAAGAGGTGTACTGATGAACCTTGAAGAGGGTTCTGAAAGACAATTGTCTTAGTTTGCTTTCTGTTCATATAAAAAATGCCACAACCAAAAACAGCCTAAGGAGGAGGGATTTATTTACATGGCCTCTTGAAAGGAAGTCAGAGGCACAAACTCAAGAGGAGCCCTGGGGGCAGGACCAATGCAGAGGCTATGGAGCAACATTGCTTTCTGACAATTCTACATTGTTTGCTCAGCCTGCTTTTTAAATTTAATCCATGACCAGGACCCAGGTATGGAAATGCTCATAGTCAGCTTAGCCCTCCCCATCAATCATTAAGCAAAAAAAAATGCCTCCCAGATGACTTCAAGGGCCAATCGGATGGAGGCAATTTCTCAATTGACACTTCCTCTTCCTCTTCCCAGATTATTCAACCATGTGCTCTATTGAAACACACATACACACACACACAAAAAAAAATTAACCAGCACTGTAACTGACATTGAGTCATCCAAGGACTCTCATGACAAAAAGATAAAATTTAGACATGTGACAACCTGTGTGTGAGAAGAGAATTCCGAGATTTTTCACATGGTCTCAAATGGTTTTCTGTCATCCTATAGAATTTTGATGACCAAGTCTCTCACAGGTATAAGCATTCCTAAGAGGGTGAGGCTCTTCGCACTCATATGGACAGACCTTCCTCTGTTAAACTGCTTCAAAACTGGAACTACAAAATGAAAATGAAGAGTTAAAGAGCTGATTCTCTGAAGAAAATGATTTTCTGAGGCAAATATTCTCAGTGGCAAATCAGAAACAATGTATCAAGCTCAAAAAGAAAAGAACTTAAGAAGGAAAAGGTAGGGAGTAGATTTTATTATTTCATTCACAAATATCACAAATATCTCATTTCATTCCTGTAAACAGGGTTTCTTTTTCTATATCAGAAAAAAAAAGATACTACAAGCAGGAGATTAGGGAATCTATATTGTATCCAAACAGTGTCAAAGAAAGTAGCAAATGCTGGGCAGTCCATCCTGTTCCCTTGAAACTAAATTGATTTTTCAAGCTTTCCTAGAAATTGCAGCTACATTGAAGATAAAAATCATTTTTCCTCTTTCTGATGCCAGCACATTATAAATGTATGGTCCCTCATCTATCCACCGTTTTAGTGATTTTCTCCCACTATTGGACAGATCTAATTATTCAAATAGCTATTTAAAGAGTGCATTGTCAGTACTGTCTATACAGAGAAGCTGCCAGGGTTACAGGTGTCTGCACCCTTAAACCACAGCTTCTTCTTGTCAGTTCAAATGAAAACTGCCCAGCAGAGCTCTCTGGTTCAAACACTTGAATTACTGAGATTTATGTGACTGAATTGTTTCCAGATATCTTTTACTGTGACTGGGGAAATAGCCTAGTTCTTAAAACACTTGCCATCTAAGTATGAGAATGAAAGTTCGAGTTCCCAGAGACCCAAGGAATGATGAATGAACCTGGCTACCCATCTCGATATTTAGCCCCAAATATGGAGACAGGGAATCCCCGGAACAAATTGACTAGACAGCCGACACATATAGATGAGGTGTGGTTTTGACTGAGACTCTGCCTCAATGAATAAGGTGATGAGTAATCCCCTAAAGTTCCCTCTGGTGTGCCACCAAATATGTGCAAATCCATGTATGTGCACACTCACATAAACATACACCCACATACTTGTATACATACACATGCACACTACACACATACACGAAAATGAAACCAAGAAATACATTTTTCTTTCTTTCTTTTTCTTCTTTCTTTCTTTCTTTCTTTCTTTCTTTCTTTCTTTCTTTTATTTGCGTGTGTTCCTTCATGAAAAGGGACTCTTATTCCTGGGAGCTGGAACTACAGGCATTTGTGGGATGTACAGCTTCCTACCTGGGTGCTGAGATATGAACTCTAGTTTTCATGACTGTGCACCAAGAATTTCTAAACACTGAGAAACCTTTCCACATCCTTAAATTTTTAATTGCAAAATACAGTAACTTCTGGCTATAACAGGTGCTCACAAATGTTTGTATGGGGTGTGATTAATAATATAACAGGATATGAACCCAAGTAAGTCAGCAAAGCTTATTTTTCCTGATATTTTTATGAACACACAGTGAGTTTGGAAGATTCTGCTGTGCAATGCCGTTGTGTTCAGACTTGCCTGGCAGCTGGTACTGAGCACCTTTTTCCTTGAAAAGCATCTGACAGAAAATCGTAAATTTTCCAAAATAATGGTGTATAGCTTTGTGTGAAGAATTGAATTAGGTTCTGGTTTAGTTAGGGTTACTATTGCTGTGATGAAACGCATGACCAAAATGCAAGTTGGGGAATAAAGATTTATCTGGCTTACATAGTACTGTTCATTACTGAAAGAAGGCAGGACGAGAACACAAACAGGGCTGGAACCTGGAAGGAGCGTTCGTGAGGGGTGATTACTGACTTTATCAGCCTTTTTTTAAAAACCCAGGACCACAGGTACAGGGTATGTAACACCTACAACAGACTGGGCACTCCTTCATCAATCACTAATCAAGAAAGTGCCCTACAGGTTTGCCTGAAACCCGATCTTATGGAGGCATTTACTTAATTGAGGTTCCTTCCTCTCAGAAGATTTTAGCTTGAATTAAGTTGACATAAAATTATTCAGAATAGATGACTAAGATATATGATAGTCATTAAGTAAATTTGTTTATGAATATAAATCTGCCAAATCTAGTATTTTGAAACACATATACACTATAACCAATATTCTCTATCCTCGTGTATAATTAATATATCTGTGCCCTTATAGACACTGATATTTATCACTAAATAGAATACATTAGTCACAGGCATGTATCTCTAAAGGGTAAGTTACCAAAATTGGCAGAGCAAAGCATTTTTCAGAAAGGCTACAGATCAAGCAGTGCCTCAGAGAAAAGAGGTCCATTAAGTAAAGATGCAGTGCAGTCACTAGACCAGGGTGACATTGCCACTGACAGGGAGGTGGCTCAGTTGGTGGCATGTTTTCCTTGAGAGCATTAGGTTAGGAGTTTGATTCCTAGAACACACATAAAAGTGACAGTTGTGGTAGTGCCTGCTAGTAATTTCAGGACTGGTGACATGGAGACAAACAAGTCAGCCTAGCCTACTTGGAGAACAGCAGGTCAGTGAAAAAAACTCTGTCTCAGACAATAATGTGGACCACACCTGGTCAACAGCACACAGGGTCGTCCTATGGCCTATGGTGCACACAGAGATGAGTTTTTGGCTCCAGAAGTCAGATAATTTCAGCTTGCCACACAGCTAATGCTGCTCCCAGCAGCCTGGCCTGGACATCCTGCTGCGCTGCCAGCTCTTCTCCCAGCAGCCTGTTCCATCTTCTACTGCACTCATAAAACACATTATTACATGTAATTAATATATAGTAATAAAAATTTTATCAAAACTAAACCAAGTGGGCAAAGATATGACTCAGTGGTTAAGAGAACTGGATGCTCTTGCAGACAACTCCAATTTAGTCCCCAGCCCCCACATAGCAGCTCACAATTACCCATAACACCAGTTCCAAGGGATGCAGCACCCCCTTCTGGACTCCATGGGTACTGCATACACACACACACACACACAAACACAAACTCACACACACAGAGAGAGAGAGAGAGAGAGAGAGAGAGAGAGAGAGAGAGAGAGAGAGAGAGCACTATAGAAAGCTAAAGATAATGTTAAGCATGTCTCACATCTCCCATAAATTAATTCAACAAGGAGCCCATGTGATCATGGGATTCTTATTTTGTAGGGATGTTTTTAGTAGCAGGTTCAGTATAGTTCATAAATCTGTAATCATTTTTCGTTTCCTGTTGTAAATGGTTTTGTATTATTTTATATTATTATGCCTTTAGTATACATCTGTCTACAGGTCAACAGAATGGCGCAGAGTGTAAACGTTCTTGCTGCCAGGCCAGCAACTCAGGCTCAATCCCTAAAACACATGGAAGAAGGAGGGAATGCCTCCCAGAGGTTGTCCTCTGACGTCCACACACAATGTGAGATACGCACACCCACACCCTGCACACACAAATCAGTAAATGTAAACAGAATTTTTAAACTTTAAGCATATGTGGCTCAAGAGTATAGCCCAGAGCATGGAATGCTCTAGGCAAGTGTCCTACCACTGAGCATTAGCCCCAGTCCCTAGAAGTTATATTTTTGTACATGTGTCCATACTAAAATGAAGAAAAAGAGAAAAACCAGCTCTCCTAAACCTTATTCCAAGAAAATACATAAAGAGTTTTAAGTTGCCAGCTACAATTGGCTTTGAGTCAATCATTAAACTGTTTTCCAGAGTTGAAAGTTGAAAATATTTTCCAAAAGCTTCTGGGAGGAATTTCAGTCTCAAGGGCTACGCCTCCCAGAGCTATTAATTTTCCATCTAAACAAATAACCCAAGAGTTAAAAAGATAGGTCCTGATGCAATTGTATCGCCAGGGTCTGAATCTTCAGAGAGCATTTTTAATGGCACCTCAGAGGAAAGCAAGTGATATCGCCAGAGGACTGTTCTCTGAAAAGCTTCTGTCAGGAAGACATTCTAGAAAAAGTGGGGGCCGGTGTGTGTAGACCTAGGCATAGAGGGAGCTGGACAGGGACTTTGGGTCTCCTGGGTATCTCTGTAACACTAGAAAGGACTTGTTGATGTCCATATTTCCCATGATGGGCCAGGTTCGAGGGTATTCAGGCATTTGCGAGGGTAAGAAGATACATTGACTTCATCCCCAGCCACCACCAGAGCATGTGAGCACTCAGTGAGTCTCATTTGATTTGTTTCTGCTTCAGACGTGTGTGTCTGCGTGTGTGTGCAAGCACATGCCACAGTGCCCACATGGCGGTCAAGAACAATTTGTAAGCATCAGTTTTCTCCTTTGGGTCCCAGGGACCGAACTCAGGCCATCAGACTGAGCAGTAAGCCCCTTCCCCATTGAACCATCGTTATGGCTCTTGTTCAGTTTGGAGTCAGACCGAAATTACCATGGGTCAAAGGTGAGGCAACCGTTACTGCCTCTGTAGACCACTTTAGGCTGCCAGTAATTTTTATTTTATTTTTTATTATGTGTGTGGTGGGAGGGTTGTGCATGTGAGTTCAGGTGTCCTCAGAGGCCAGAAACACGGGATCCTCTAGAGCTGTCTGTATGCTGCCCACTGTGTGTGCTGGGAACTAAACTCGGGTCCTCTGCAAGAGTGACAAAAGCTCTTAACTCCAGCCCCACCAGAATAACATTTTAAAACACATTTTATGGTTAGCTTTAATTTAAGGACACAGAAACTCCAAGATGGGTAGAACCTTCTTTCTCCATCTGAATTTCAAATAACTTAAAGCAATTTTTTTTGTGGAGCTAATGCCATAGTTCTGGAGAACTTTACTTGGACCTCAGTATCTAGAGCGCTGGCAGCTCAGTGGGCAGAGAGCTTGCCTAGCATGCCTAAGCACTGGGTTTCATCCCCAGCACCATATAAATCAGACAGATAGATGTTTGTTCCAGCATGTGGGAGATGGAGGCAGGAAGACCAGGTAGTCAAGCTTAGCAACATAGTGGTGTGTTCAAGACCAGACTGGATTACAGGAGACTGTCTCAGAAAAGAAAAGTAGGCAAGGTTTCCATGAATGGTGCTGTCAGGGATGAAGATGTAGAGAAGGTTTTACTGGCACAGAGCCAGCCAAGCCTTAAGCCTCTCTTCATCTCTCGTTCTCAGCATCAGATCTTAAACACACAGCAGAGGAGGTGTGGAAGGAAAGATCACTAAAGTCAGTCCTCGAAACCTATAACAGCCAGGCCCGGTGACGCAGCACTGCCATCCCAGCTGCTCAGGGACTGAGGCAGGAGGATTGCTAGCTTAAATAATGCCTGAGGCCCAGAAAGCGGTTCAACTAGCCTGGAAAAGTTTTGAGATCCTGTTTCAAAACACAGGATAAAAAAGGGAGGGGTGTCATGAAGGCTCGGGGTGATCAAGGTACTTGCTGTGCAAGCCTATGGCTGCAGTTGGTGCCCAGGGCTCATGTGTTGGAAGGAGAGAGCTGATCCCAGCAAGCCATCATCTGACTACACCTGTGGGCTGTGGCACACATTCTCCCGCACTCATTTAATTGAGAGAGAGGGGAAAGGGAGACAGAGACACAGGGTGCGGTGGTGAGTCCAAAGAGCGCTGGTGTAGCTCACTGGCAGAGCACCTGCCTGCCTGTAAGACCCTGGACCTGGGCCTGAGGCATGGACTCTTCTGAAGAACCCTGGGATGTGGGGGAGGGACGTTGAGTGAGTAAAAGTGTTTACCTGACAAAACCAACAACCTGAGTTGGATCTCCAGAACCCACGCAAAGGTGGAAGGTGAGAACTAACTCCAGAAATGTGTGCTCTGACCTACACATACGCTTCAAACGTACGCAATAACAAGGAAGTTATAAAAGGAAAGAGCCATCCCAGGCCACACCCACCAGCCTAACACAGGAGTGAGCTTGCTGGGGAGAAGCACTAATTTTCTAAGGCAACCTTTGACACACAAAGATGGCATCACAAGGCTGGAGAGACGACTCAGAACTTAAGAGCATTAACAGCTCTTTGCAGGGGACATGAGTTCAGTTCCCAACACCCACATTAGGGCATCTCACAACTTCCTGTAGCTCCAGCTCCAGGGGATCCAACGCCCTCTTCTGGCATCCAAAGGCAACACACACACACACACACACACACACACACACACACGACAGTAAAAAAAAAAATTAAATCCTATTCAAAAGCAACCTACAAGAGATTCCAGACCCTGGTGGGGGTGCACTTTCCTAGATTAGCAGTGGGGCCACCCACACATTCCAGGAGACAACAGGAAGTCATTAAGACATGCCCAGCTGTTCTTCACAAGCAGGGACCGAAAACCCGGAACCCAGCAGTCCTGAAATGTTCCCAAGTCTAAACTCTCAGAGGTAAACCAGAGTCTACCTGCACACTCCTTCCTCAAGACGGAGCCTGGACCACTGTCTGTGACCCTGTATCCATCAGCTGGGAGTTCCCCAGGACGGATCCAGGTGAGTTCTCCAGGGAAGGGAGCTGGGAGTGGGGACATGAATAGGGAGGCAGTGTCTCCTGCATCAGGAAGGATTTTTATGTATCACATCTTTTTATTTATTTATTTATTTATTTTGTGTATCACATCTTATTTAAAGCCACAGCATGCATGGTGGTCAGGGGACAACTTTTGGGAGTCGGTTCTGAGGATCTGACTCAGAGAGGCTTGGAGGTGAGGCCCTTTACTTCATGAACAATCTCCCCATGGGAAGAAATGTTAAACAGAGAGGCTAAAAGCAGCGTGATTGAGGCAGGAGAGCAAGGACAAACCTGGGGAAATGGGCTCTACTTAGTTCCAAGGATCAAACTCAGGTCTTCAGACTTGGTGACAAGCACCTTTACCCACTGAGTCGTCTTGCCAGCCCTCATCCACCTTAAAATGTCAGTGGTGCCAAGGTTCAGCAATGCCCCAACCCAAACCAATGCATCCTTATTGCGGTTACTTGCTGTGGAGTAAGTCCTTGCTATTTTTATGGTCTGGGGATGGGATTCTGGGGATGGGATCCGGGCTTCCAGCTCAGGAAGCAACCCCTCATCGACTGAGCTGCATCCTACCAACTAGTTGAATGTTTACATTTTTTTAACGATATAAATAACACTTCAAGAACTTGATTCAAGAGTGTAAGCGCCTTCTCTAAGTATGGTGTATCATACCTGTAACCCCAGCATCCTGGAAGACTGAGAAATGAGACTTTGAGTCAAGGTTAACTGGGCCATTTGGTAAGACATAGGGAGGGCAGTTAGTGGATCCTCAGTGTCAGGGAGGAAGGGACTTTTCACTGTCATCTAACTTTCGGTAAACTGAATCCTAGGGGGTACATAACCTGCTCAGATCCCAAGATAGATGGGCTAGCACCACCTAAGACCAGGGGAATTCTCTCAGCTAAGTTCACAGGGATAGGCAGAACCTCCTCACTCTCTTCCCACATCACTCACTGGTCTTCTGATGTCTCCTGTGACACTGTGTGTTGATTTATCCCTAGTCTCTGATTTAAAGCTTTCTCAAAGCATACACACCATGAAAAATAGAACTTCTTTTCCCTTTGGGGCTTAGAAACCCTCACCTTCCCCCACCTTCCTGGCCCAGAACTGGCTGTAAGGACATCCCTTGACTCACTTTGTGAGTACCATGTACGGTGAAACCCAGGAGTTCTGCACCTGCCAGTGCAGACAGACAAAAACCACAGGGTTGTGGGAACCGTGAAGCCCAGTCAGAGCGCAGGGAAGACACTGGGTCTGGTGGCTGGCCGCAAAGCAGCAGTCTTCAGTACCTGTGATTGACAGCTGAAGAGGGTGCTGTGGGCTCAGGGACCTGTGATTGACAGTTGAAGAGGATGGGTAGGCTTAGGTGCTTGTGATGGACACTGGCAGTGCATGCAGGATGGACATCGGAATTGACCATGTGGGAACTTGCAATTGGCAGTGGACTGGGATAAGGGATAAGGTTCTGGGATGGAACCGCTGTCTCTGGGGCTCCGGCTGCTCTGCAGATTATAATGTCCCAGGTACTGCATCTTTTAGTGTGAGGACAGAGACTATCCCACCTGGTCCAAGGCTACTGTACTCCTAGTGTACACAAGGAGAACTGGTTCCCCCACTCTGACGTGTTTTGGAACCCACCTATCTGTCAGGCAAAGCCTGGTGCGGGCCCTCCCTGGGGACTGAAGCACCAGGGTTCCCCCTACCACCGCAACCTTTACTTACCACTGGAAATTAATTTGCTTACCTACCTGCACCCCATCAAACTCTAGGAGTCAACAAACCACGTGAAATGGTCTATCATCAGCAGGGAGGGGACAGAGCCACAACCCCAAGTCACTCACAGTGGCCTGGAGTCCCCTTCATCTTTTCTGTAAAGATTTTTGATTGACTGGTTGTGGGGGTGCAGGGGGTGTATGCAGTGCCTGCAGAGGCTGACAGAGGGCGTTGCTATGCCCAGATCACAGAATCCTCCCAAAACCAACTAGAAGACAGAGTCCTGTATGTAAAAGCAAAAGCAAAGAGCCTTTGTTCTTATTCAAGTTCGAACTCAGACTCTCCATGTGTACAAGGTATTGGCACAATCGGAGAATCTCAAGCTCAGTTGGGGTGGGGTTCCTATAGTATCAGAGGGATTTCTAAGGTTCAGGACCCCTGATTGGTTGGCATTTGTCTAGAGGTGCCCTGGTGAAAAGCAATGCGTGTGTGTTGGCAGGTGATCCTATCTACAATGGTTGGAACATTAGGAATTTTGTTTGGATGGTCTGTTCCTGGGTGGTGCCAGGGTAGTCTCAGTTTGTGGTTTTTCTTGGAACCAGGTGTTGCCTTATGGTAAACTACTGAGACTTGGGCCACTATTGATCTTGTCATGGCTGGGTTCTACAGATCCAGCTCTTAGGATCACCTGGAGCTGGAGTTATAGAAATTTCTGAGCCATCTGAAGAGTATATGTACTCTTAATCACTATTAATGACCCACTCTCCAAGCTACATTCTCTTCATCTTTTAGGGGCCTCTGCTTAGGCAAACCCAGAACTTGGATTTGAGTTGGGGATCTTCTTATAAATAGAAAGAGGTTTGGTGGTGGTGGCACATGCCTTTAATCACAGCACTTGGGAGGCAGATCTCTGTGAGTTCAAGGACAGGTTGGTCTATAAAGTGAGCTCCAGGACAGCCAGGAATGTTACACAGAGAAATCCTGTCTCAAAAAAAAAAAAAAAATAGCAAAAGGGGACAAGCAAGAAGTTGAGTGGTTAAGACATCGTGACAAACCTGTGGCAATCTATGGAAGGAGAGAACGGACAGACGGACAGCTCCAAGTTGTGCTCAGACCTCCTCACCCACACAGGAAAGTCTGTACACAGATACACAGCATGTACACACACCAGTAATAATTATTTCTCTTTTTAAAAACAGAAAGCCCCTTAGGAAAAGAATGAATGCAGACAGGCATGGGTGTGGGCTTCTCTGCAAAAGACACAATTGTAGCACAAATAATAAAAACGCAGAAAAGCAAAGCAGCCAAGCCACTAGAGAAGTCTCACCTCTACCAAGGCTGGGCGATCACAGACTAAACAGACTAAGCAGACTAAACAGACTAAACTTCTCCTCCCATTGTATGTTCCCTCTAGTGATGGGATTAAAGGTGTGACTCCCTAGTACTGGGGTTAAAGGTATGAGCCACCACTACCTGGATCTGTTTCAGCATTGATCCTGTGTAGCCCAGGGTGGCCTTGAACTCACAGAGATCCATCTGCCTCTGTCTCCTAAATCCTGGGATTAAAGGTGTGTGCCACCACTCCCTGGCCTCTAGTGGCTTAGCTTTCCCTTCTGATCTTTAGGCAAGCTTTGTTTATTAAAACATAAAGAAAATATCACTCTACACAATTCACTAAGAGATGTTTCTGCCATTATTCTTAAGCATGAAGATTATGGAAAAAGAGGGAACCTCTCAGAACAGAAATGAGGTGTCACACCCAAGTGTGGGGAAGGACTCTCAGTTAGTTAAGCTCTCAGCATTGACTGTGTAAACCAGTTTGGCGGCTCTCAAACTACAACTCAAAGGGTTGCTAGGAAGCTTCTCTTCCCAACACTATGTTGATAAGGGAGAGGGCTCCAGACCACCTTGGATGAAATTATAATCTGATAAAACCAGGGGCCATTGGGGTTGCACAAGGAAGTGAGGATGTGTTTTTACTGTAGATGAAGTTCCTGGTGAGATTGCTGGAAAACCGCAGGTTTCCTGCAGGCAAAGAAGCACTTGATAACTGTTTCAAGGTTCTTGCTTCCAGTCAGACTCCTCAGCTACACACGCGCGCGCGCGCGCGCGCGCGCGCACACACACACACACACACACACACACACACACACACGCTTCTCACATCCCAGTAACTGTCCCTTCCTCTCTATCTTTCCTCAGTATTGTACATTGTACAATTCAGGGATTGGATAAGACACACCACTGTGGAAGCTCAAGTTTTAATAATCTCAGGTTTTAGCTTATTTGATCCTTTTAATATTTAATTGACAGATAAGGTTGTATATATTTAAGACGTTCATTTTTCTGATTTACATATGCACTGGGTCATGGTCATTAAAGCACTGTAATTAACACATTGATCTCCTTCTAGGCTGTGCACCAGAGACCAGAGTGGCTGAGAGAGAATCAGCTAGCCAGCATCTGCCCATTCAGGTACCTGGTGACCTCTGTTCCATCTACTGCTCTGTCCTCATGGTTGGTTACTTGGTTGGCTGGACAGTAGGAAAGTCAGCCAGTTGGTTAAATTGGAAATGTTTTGTGGGTTTGATTTTTGTTTTTAAGGATTTGTTGACTGTATTTCATTTCATCATTTCATGTTTATGAGTGTTTTGCCTGCATTTATATCTGTGTATCATGGTTGTGCCTGGTGCCCTCAGAGG
This sequence comes from Myodes glareolus, assembly GCF_982192425.1. Classification (NCBI taxonomy): domain Eukaryota; kingdom Metazoa; phylum Chordata; class Mammalia; order Rodentia; family Cricetidae; genus Myodes; species Myodes glareolus. Next base: position 111,222,836 of record NC_142030.1, read on the forward strand.
CCAAAAGAGAGCACTGGATCTCCTGGAACTGAGGTGGTTGTGAGTGTCCTGTGGTGTTAGATCCCAGGCTTTTCCCCTACTCCTGGAGGCCAAAGCACAGGATGCAGGAACTGTTTATGCTAAACCAGCCTAATGTCCTGTTCACTTCTCTGCTTAATTCTGCCAGCCTGGGGGATTAGCATAGAGCCTTGTTTCATCTTTGGTATGGTAATTTGACCTGCAAAAGAGGGTTCCCAAGGGCGCCTAAATCTTCTCTTAAACTGTCTGTCACAGCTCCCAGCTCAGTACCCCCTGCCTGGAAGTTCCAGCCACTCGGCACCAGAGGGGGTCCTTCTCTTCTGGGGAAAGAGTATTTAACCTGGCGAAAACTAAATAAACTTGGCATTCGGCTATTCTTGGTGGATGACCCAGATCTCTCTGTATGTGTGTCTTGTGTTTAACCCCTAGGCCCTTGCCCAGCTAGTAAAGGTATGGAGCAGCAGTCCATACCAGGAGGGTGGTGATGCAGACCTCGGGTGTTTCCCGCACTGTGGGTGCTGGGAATAAACCAGGTCCTCTGCAAGAGCAGCCAACACTCTAACCACTGTGCCACCTTTCCATCTTCATGGAAGTTTTACTGTTGTGGTTGGCTGATCGATAGCTTGGTTGATCGGTTGGTTGGTTGATCGGTTGGTTGGTTGGTCAGTAGGTTGGTTGATCAGTTGGTTGATTGGTAGGTTGAAATGAGGTTTTGTTGTTTGTATTGCTGGTTGATTGCTTGGTTTCTCTTCCTGCTGTTGATAGTTGGTTGTTTTGTTAGTTGTTTGGTCGCTGTCAGTTGTTGTTCTCTGAGACAGAGTCTCACACGGTAGCCCAGGCAAGCCTCAAACTCATGACTCCTGCCTCAGCTTCCTGAGTACTGAGGTTATATGTATAATCTACTACATTCAACCCAATTTTCTGTTTATTCAGTTGTTCCAGATTCCACGTATAAGTGATAGGGGCTGTAATGGTTTCAATAAAATGTCACAGGTTCCCAAGTGGCCCACGGTCCACGAGGGGCAGTGAATCCCAGTCAGGCAGGGCTGCATGGCGGGTGAGAGACAAAGATAGATAGGCACGCCATACAGAGTGAGGCTAGATATTTATTTAGTGGGTTATGGAAGGTAAAGGGGAGTAGTAGAGAAGGGATAATGGGGAAGAGCAGAGAGAACGAGAGAGAGAGAAAGAGAGAGAGAGAGAGAGAGAGAGAGAGAGGACAGGAACAATGGCAGCAGCTACCTCTAAGGGAGTAAAATGGAAAGAAAGGGCTCAGACTGGAAGCAGAAGGAAGATCTGCCTGCCTCAGCAGATAGGGGAGGGAGTGGACATGGCTTGTCTCTTAAAGGGACAGGATAGATCTCTTTTTTATAATAGAAAGGTGGGAGGTTAAAGGAATTGGGGTGGCTGATTGTCAAGACTAATTCCTGCTTATTTGTGGGCATCATCTTGGGATTAACCTTAGAAAGCTGGGAGCTGGTCACATCCTGGGGTAGCTGGTCTCTTTGTTCTTGTCCAGTGTTTGTGGTATGGAAATGTCTGGTGTCTCTTACATCTGTTTAAGGTATTGGCAGAAGAGAAGGCAAAGCTAAGTTTAGGGGAAAAATTAGGAACAGGGAGTTGAGAGGGATATAACTGACCTGTTTAAGGTGGATCCTTTAATTCTGCTCCCTGGATCTCACAAGAATTCTTTGGGTTTATGAAAACAGAAGTTGTAGACAGTAGGATATCTTATATCAGGATGACTGTGACAGATGCTTTTGCATAATGAAAAGTATCTTTAAGATTATGGAAGGCTGTGTGAGAGAGATTTGATAACTTGTACTTATTGAAGATTGTTTGGTGAGGCTGTCCTTTTAAACAAAACTTCTCAGCAGTCAAACTGCATCAGAGATCTTTGAGAAGGAAAAATTTTACTTGAGTTACTGATTAAAAAATGACAGAGAGCTTACTTGTTTGGCACCTAGTGCTACTCCTCAGGGTCCTCCATAGTTGCTGAGGATTGTATTTGCCTTCTGCTGTTTAGTGCAGGGCCTGCCAAGCTCTAGAAGATCCTGTGGGCTAAGAAATCTGTAGGAAGACAGGCCTACCTTGACCTGAGCAGCTAGGCTGTCGATTCCAGTGATTCTTTCTACAGTCTGGAGATCTTCGGTTTAGATGAAAGGCAATTTTTCCCAGTGGTCAGCACTTGGCAGTTGAAGCAAATTGCGGATGGACATTGTTTTATGTCCATTTGTCTTCTGTCTTCTTTGGAGGAAGTAGAGTGCTGCTGTTAGGAGCCAACCTGTCTCTTTTTGTTATGAAAAGATTTTTAATAATTAAATATTTAAATGACATATTCCCCAGATCACTGAACAGTTGAGGGCTGTTTACTGGGTATAGATAAGTTATACAGTCTGTCTGGAGAGCTGGGTCTGAGCTTGACTGTGCTGGCTCTCAACTTAACAGGTGATATTACACTCTTAAAAAGACAGAAAGAAGAAAAATTGTTTGCAAAGAAGGTTAATAGTAGAACTAATAAAAGTAGAGAACAGCTTAGTATATTTTTAATCAGGGTTGGTTTACGTATATAGCATTTTTTGTAAGAGACTTAAAAGTACAAACCAATTTGAAATATGAGACTTATTGCTTTGTAGTCTAGAATGAGATACAATGAACAGACAATTATATCATTTAACAGTAAACACTGGTGCATTTAAGTTACATGTATGCACACACACACGTGAACAGGAATTGGGTGAAGTGGATGCTCTTGGTGAGCCCTACCAAAGACATGCCACTGCACAAAACACACTGGTAACAGAGTCAACACTGGGAGCCAGGCATGGAATACCTCAGTAAAGATGGTGGAACTTGGTCACATGACCTGGCTCTCAGTTAAAATGGTGGTAAGGTCACCTGACTTCAGTCAAAATGACAGCAGTCACATGTTGTATGGAAGAGCGATGTAGAGGTGTGATCCGCCCTGTTGCCGAGCCACCATGCCACAAGCTACAGCAGGGAGCAAAGGCTGGAATTGAAACAGTTGCCTCGTGGATCTGATCAATCTTGTCAGTAGCAGTGGCAGAGACAGTTTGAGGAAAAGTGGAGCTGGTGGAATACTGGTGGAGCATAGTTTAAGTGTTTATAGCATAGCTGAAAATATGAAAACTGACGAAAAACATCACAGGGCCTATAGAAGAGCATCTTCTCTCTACAGGCAGGGTGTTAAAGCCTGACTGACTATGGTCTGGAAAACTTGGAAGCCAGAGAGGCTAGAGGCTACTCCAAGCAGTCTATTATTGTGGAGACCTCTTATGAGTGGTCAAAAAGAAAAGAACAGAAAAGAAAGGAGAAAGAAAAATCTGAGGGACCCTGCCCCCCCCCCCCAAATCAAATGCACTACACAGCATGTGCAGTGCTAGTGCAGGAGACCAACCCTGGGTTGTTTGGTCACATTTTTAGCTATGAAAGCAACCAGAGGTGAATGTTAGTGAAGGGCTCAACCATAGCTGTGAAGGCTGTAGTTGGGGGCTGGAAGGGAAAACCACACCACTGAAGCTACTGGTATGCATAGAGGTGGGCATTCAGGCAGATAGAAGGGAAAGCTGTTGTGAAGAAACCCGGATCCAGAGCCCAGGGTTCCGTGTGTCCTCAGCCGGCCCACCTGCAGGCAAGAGAGAATGTGGAGAGCCTGGCCTAGGGTTCCATGTGTTCTCACTTGGCCCACCTGCAGGCAGGAGAAAATGTGGAGAGCCTGGCCAAGTCACAAGCACCAATGTAATAGTTTAAATAAAATGCTGCAGGTCTGCGAGTGGCCTGCAGGCCATGAGGGGCAGTGAATCCCAGGCAGGGAGCCACATGGCAGGTGAGAGACTGAGATGGATAGGTATGCCATACTGAGTGAGGTTGGATATTTATTTAGTGTGTTTTAGAAAGTAAAGAGGAGAAAGAAAGAAAGGGAAAGAGCAGAGAGTGGCAGAGGAAGAGAGACAGACAGTCAGACAGACAGACAGACAGAGAATCAGAGTTGGAGAGAGAGGAGCCACAGCAGCAGCTACCTCTTTGGGAAAGAGATGGAAAGGAAGGGCTCAAACTGGAAGCAGAAGGAAGATCCATCTGCCTCAGTGGTGGCTGAGGGAGGGAGTGGACAAGGCTTGCCTATTAAAGGGACAGGACAGATCATTACAGTGGCATTAATTGCCTTCCTGTGCCTATGTGATATCACTTAACATCACGTGCTCAAGGTCCATCCACACCATTCCAAATGGCAGGGTGTCCTTTCTGTGGATAAGTAATATTTCATTGTAAATGTTCATCCCGTGCATGAAATTTCCTTTTTTTTCCTCATGTGTCTATGGACACTTAGGTTCTTTCCCTCCTTAGTTCTTTTGCCTGGTGACACAGTGATCTTGGGAGTTCAGATATCTCTTCCTCACACTGATTTTTTTTTCCTTTGGATATTCCACCACTACCAGAGCTCCTAGATTCTAAGGTGACTGTACTTATTGTTGCGTAAGGAAGTTCCAGAGATAGCTGCACACATGGCAGACAGGCCATGCTACCCTTGATTCCATGGGTAATTCCTGAGGGGCACAGTTGACTCACATGGAAGTTCTAGCTCGGCTGGTCTATGTCTCTCAGCAGGTCTAATACCTTATGCCCACTTGAGAAAGGAGCGGCCTAGTTAGCCTTTTCGCTCTGGAGGACTTCCTGAAATCTTTGAATTGTTTACTTCCTGTGATTGACTGAGGGTTTCCCCTGAAGGCCAGGAAGTTCTCATCTCAGAGGAATCTTCCACAGGGCGCCCATCTTGCTGTGCCTCCATGCCCACTTCTCAATGGACTTTTCGATATGCACTTTCCAAGAGGCTGAATACCATTCTCACGAATGTACTGACCTCTTGTCTTCTTCTGAGAACAAACCATTCAACCCTATCCCCTGTGTGAACTGGCTGCTTTGTTTCCTTGTTTGATGGTTTGAAGTTCCTCATATATGTCAGGCAAATGCTGGCAAAGACTTCCCATGCCGTGGGCCACTTATTCCCATTGATGGTCTGTTTCATTTCTCTGCTGTATGAGTACTTTCTAAACTGATGAATCTCCTTTGTTGTATTTATGGAAGAATACAGTGGGTTTTGTTTTATTTATTTATTTATTCATTTATTGCTTTCTTGTTCTTATCTGCCCAAAGGGGTTCAGGGCCTTCTGGAATCATCTCTGTCTTCTTCACCCCCAGGTTTCCTTTATGTTTTAGATTTATTTTTCTGTGTATGTGGATATATCTGTATGTGGGTATGTGCACATGTGTGCAGTGCATAAAGAGGCCAGAAGACATTGGGTCACCTGTAGCTGGAGTTGCAGGCAGTTTGAAGCCACCATGTGGGAGCTGGCAACCTAACTCTGGTCTCTGACAAGAACAGCAAGCACTCTTGACCATAGAATCATCTTTCCTGCCCTGATCCCAAATTTCCAGACCTCCTTCAGTGACTAAGACATTTTAAGAGTAATAACTGTTACCAAGAGATTGAGTGATTTGAATTCTTAGTATAACATAAGCATGCAGAGGGGAAGAAGTCTGAAACATTTCAATTTTTTTTCCTTTTTTTATTGATATTTTTTGAGCTCTACATTTTTCTCTGCTCCCCTCCCCACTTCAACCCTCTCCCAAGGTCCCCACACTCCCAATTTACTCAGGAGATCTCGTTTTTTTCTTCTTCCCATGTAGATTACATCTATGTAAGTGTCTCTTAGGGTCCTCATTGTTGTCTAGGTCTCTGGGATTATGGTTTGTAGGATGGTTTTCTTTGCTTTATGGTTTTTAAAGACTTATTTATTTATTATGTATACAGTATTCTCAGTATTCTGTCTGCATGTATGTCTGCAGTCCAGAAGAGACACCAGGTCTCATTACAGATGGTTGTGAGCCACCATGTGGTTGCTAGGAATTGAACTCAGGATCTCTGGAAGAGCAGGCAGTATTCCTAACTGCTGAGCCATCTCTCCAGCCCTCTTTGCTTTATGTTTAAAACATATGATAGCTGTCTTTCTGTATCTGGGTTACCTCACTCAAAATAATGATTTCTAGCTCCATCCATTTTCCTGCAAAATTCAAGCTGTCGTTATTTTTTCTGCTGTGTAGTACTCCATTGTGTAAATGCACCACATTTTTCTTATCCATTCTTTGGTCGAGGAACATTATGGTTGTTTCCAGGTTCAGGCTATGACAAACAAAGCTGCTACGAACATAGTTGAGCACATGTCCTTGTGGCACGATTGAGCATCCTTTGGATATATACCCAAAAGTAGTATTACTGGGTCTTGAGGAAGGTTGTTTCCTAATTTTCTGAGAAATCACCACACTGACATCCAAAGGGGTTGTACTAGCCTGCATTCCCACCAGCAATGAAGAAGTGTTCCCTTTTCCACACAACCTCTCCAGCATAAGTTGTCATCAGAGTTTTTGATTTTGGCCATTCTTACAGATGTAAGATGGAATCTCAGAGTTGTTTTGATTTGCATTTTTCTGATGACTAAGGATGTTGAACATTTCCTTAAATGTCTTTCAGTCATTTTAGATTCCTCTGTTGATAGTTCTCTGTTTAGATCTGTACTCCATTTTTTTATTGGATTATGTGATCTTTTGGTGTCCAATTTCTTGAGTTCTTTGTATATTTTGAAGATCAGACCTCTGTCTGATGTGGGGTTAGTGAAGATCTTTTCCCTATTTGTATGTTGTCATCTTGTCTTGTTGACCGTGTCTTTTGCTTTACAGAAGTTTTTCAGTTTCAGAAGGTCCCATTTATTAATTCTTTCTCTCAGTGTCTGTGATGCTGGAGTTCTATTTACGGAGTGGTTCCCTGTGCCAATGCATTCAAGTGTACTTCCCACTTTCTCTTATATAAGGTTCAGTGTGACTGTCTCTATATTGAGGTCTTTGATCCATTTGGACTTGAGTTTTGTGTATGGTGATAGATATGAGTCTATCTTCATTCTTCTACATGTTGATATCCAGTTCTTCCAGGACCACTTGTTAAATATGCTTTCTTTTTTCCATTTGATATTTTTTGCTTTTTTATCAAAGATCAGGTGTTTGAAGATGTGTGGATTGATATCCGGGTCTTCTCTTCAGTTCCATTTGTCCTCCTGTCTGTTCTTATGCCAGTACCAGGCTCTTTTCAGTACTGTAAATTACTTTCTTAAACTCTTAGAATTTACATAAATTTTAAACCTTTTATTTTCATACAATCATTTACCATGAGAGACAAGTGGTTGATTGTTGACAGAGGTTTCTGTCCCACCCAGTCCTGCAGCCATTCAGTCCCAAAGAAACACACAGAGGCCTACATTAATATAAACTGGTTGGCTTATTATCTCAGGCTTTCTTATTAACTAACTCTTACATCTTACGTTAACCCATAATTCTTGTCTGTGCTAGCCACGTGGCTTGACACTCTTATCAGTTGACACAGTCCCATCTTGCTTCCTCTGCATTTGAGTGATGACTGCAGACTGAGTCTTTCCTCTTCCCAGAGTTCTCCTCTTCTGGTCACCCTGCACATACTTCCTGCCTTGTTACTGGCCTATCAGCATTGTATTAAATCAATACAAGTGACAAACCTTTACAGAGTACAAGACCATTTTCCCATAGGAGTTGATTACTGAGAGTAATCGCTGCAAAACAAGTACCTTTAAAAAGCGGGGGGAATTAAAAAAAAACACCTATGTTGAGCCAGGTTATAGTGGTACACACCTACAATCTCAGCACTTGGGAGGCAGAGGCAGGTGGATCTCTGTGCGTTCAAGGCCAACCTGGTCTACAGAGGGAGTATCAGAACATCTAGGGCTACACAGAGAAACCCTGTCTCAAAAAAAAGAAAAAAGTGGGGGGGGAGGAGGAAGGAAGGAAAGAAAGAAGGAAGGAAGGAAGGAAGGAAGGAAGGAAGGAAGGAAGGAAGGAAGGAAAACACAGACCTAACATTTCTTGGGTATCAAACATAAGCATAGAGGACTCAGGCAGCAGCGTTTCCAGAAAGCCTCACCCACAGTGGGTGGCACCTCTCTGGAGTTGTCATTGCTGTCGTGTCCTCTCACTATCATTGTCTATCCCACCCCATCATGTGTGTCTTGCCTCCCCACCCACGTCCAGTGCTAACACTTCACTGCTTCTAAAACCTTGTAATGGGGCCTTGTCAATCTTGCTGCACTTCCTGGGCTTGGGAGTTTCCAGAGGGAATGTTTCAATTAGGAAGAAACAGCTGCATGGCAGAGCAGCTTGGGAAAGGGTAATTAAAAGGCATTGGTAAGAAGCCATTGCCTTCAATAATTTGAAGTTGAAAGTTCAAAGGAAAAAAGGCAAAAAAGACAGAAGTGGAGAGAGAACAGCAGGTAAGCAAAGGAAAATGTCACCAGAAGCTTTGGTGGAGGAGACCCACCTGGACAAGGATGTGAAGTCCGAAGACAGCTTGCAGGAGCCGGTTCTCTCCCGCCACCATGTTGTTTCTCAGGGCTTGAATTCAAACTTGTCACCAAGCATCTCCACCCTCTGACTCATCTCACTAGGCCTTTGCCAAAAGTTATTATTATTATGGTCAATTTATTCATTTTTTTATCATGTGCATGTGTCTGTGTGCTCTGAGACCAGAGGTGTCTGATCCCCTGGTGCTGGAGGTACAAGGAATTGTGAGCCACCAGGTGTGGGTTCTAGGAACCAAACTCGGGTCTTCTGGAAGAGCAGCACATGCCCTTCACTGAGCCATCTCTCCAGCCCTAAGCCAGAGGTTTCTGATGAAGCTGAGCAAAGTTATGTTAGAGGAAAACAAGACAGAGAGGCTGGAGGTATCCAGGGTAAAGGCATGGTGACCTGGGTGTCACATGGTCTGCAGGAAGATCCTTATATTCAAAGGTCTCACCTCCTGTGGATACATGGCAAACCTGGTGTCTTTTCTCCTCTCTAGAGGCCAGCATCCCTGTGTTCCTGGGTGTGTCCCCACCAACTGTAACAGGTGTATCTTCAACACAGACGTGTTCAATGCTGTAGGTGAGAAGTATCAACACCACTGCCAGATGCTCTGAGATCAAGGGAAAGGAGGATGGTGGATGTGTGGTCACGCATTTATAAACAGTAAACATAACGCATCTGCCCTGAGCTAACTGTCAGCTGGGGAGAGTACTTGATTATAAAAATGTTCAATATACGAACATGAGGACTGAATTTAGTCCCTGAGACACACATCGTCAGAGAGAGAACTGACTCCTCCAAGTTGCTCTCTGGCTATCACATGTGCATGTGCAAGTATACATTATCAGGGAGGAGGAGAGGAGGAGAGAGTGGAAGAGGAAGAAAAAAACCAGACAGTTTGGCAGAAGTTTATAATCCCAGCTCTGGGGAGACAAAACCAGGCTGGTTCCCTGACTTGCTGATCAGCCTGCCTGCTTGGGAAGCTCTAAGCTGGGGAAGACCTCATCTTGAAAATCAAGATGGACAATGCAGCCCCTGAGAAACAACACCCAATATTGACATCTAGCCTAGACACACACATACACACAATATACACACAAATACATGCACACACATGCACACACACATACACGCATACACATACACACAACAGAAACTTAATAAGCAGGCTGATATTGTATCTCTTCTATCACTGGGAATACTTAACCCAACATGCTGACTCTCCGTCTCTCTTGAACCATCCCAAATATTCCATTTCTGACTGTTACTGATTTTCAGATCTTCTCTGTGTCAATGGTATGGAAGTGAGTCTTTCTTCACGATTCCGGATATGTCTTGATCTACCTACGTCATCTTGGGCAAGGTCTCCCCACTTCGAATCTTGACCTCTTCAAAATCCCACACCTGATTCAGCACCAGGGCGTCTAGGGAGCTGTGTCCTCTGATCTCCCACTGGAGCTGTCTTGTGCTCTTTAGCTTAGTGACAGCCTTCAGTTGTAAATATTGTTAAATTGCTCTTGCTTGAGAGGTATCATGATGGTATCTCTCAGATACCAAGGTGGAATTCTCTGTATTCTGATCACAGGTGGACTCTAGGCAGAGACTCTTCTCCAGAGCCACACTACCAGCTTCTCACTGGGGGAGTCCAGGCAGGGCTCCACCCCTGAGCCACACCACTAGCCCCTCACTGGGAATCCCAGACAAGGGCCTCCACCTCCAGTCACAGTCCTAGCCCCTCACTGGGGATTCTAGGCAGTGGCTCCACCCCTGAGCCACGCCCCCAGCCCTTCACTGGGGATCCTAGGCAGTGGCTCCATCCCTGAGCCACGCCCACAGCCCCTCACTGGAGCTGAACCTGGATATACTCATGAATTTTCATCCCCTTCCTAGTGAGACCTCGGAGGTAGGGGGAGAGGCAGAGGGCCTCCACCGAACAGTTGCAGTATGATGTAAAATTATCCCACTGGGACCCTTTACCAAATCACCTGTGCTTCCCTAGACAGTGATGCACTCTGGGAGGATGGGGGCATCAAATGTGTCAACAACCTCAGATTTTACCCTCGTGGGGCTCTTCAGCCACACAGGACCTCATCTCATCCTCTTCTTCCTCGTGGCCACCATGTTCACCGCTGGACTGCTAGGCAACACCATACTGATTTTCCTGATCGCCACAGACTCCAGACTCCACACACCCATGTACTTCCTGCTCAACCAGCTCTCACTTCTGGATATTGGCTTCCTACTGGTCACCATCCCCAAGATGGTGGCTGACTTCCTGCAGGAAAGAAACACCATAACCTTCAGGGGATGCGCCACCCAGATGTTCTTCCTCATGCTCATGGGTGTCTCTTAGGGTGTCCTTCTTTTCTTCATGTCTTATGACCGCTACGTGGCTGTGTGCCACCCCCTGCATTACCAGGTGCTCATGAGAGGCCAGGTGTGTCTGGTAATGGCGCATCCTGGTTCTCAGGTGCACTTGTGCCTCACACACCGTGGACCACTTCTTCTGTGAGCTGCCAGCTCTCCTCAAACTGTCACGCGCGGACACATCCGCCTATGAGTTGGCACTATCCGTCTCCGGGGTGTTGATCTTACTGTTGCCCTTGTCTCTCGTCTTTACCTCCTATGGCTATGTTCTGGGGGCTGTGCTGCGCATTCGCTCAGCCAAAGCAAGGCACAAGGCTTTCACCACGTGCTCGTCACACATGGCTGTAGTGAGTCTCTTTTATGGGGCAGCTCTGTTCATGTACATGGTCCCGGGCAGCTACCACAGCCCACAACAGGACAACATGGTATCCCTCTTCTACAGCCTCATCACACCCACCCTCAACCCCCTCATCTACAGCCTGAGGAACAGAGAAGTCCCAATGGCCTTCGTCAAGGCCATGGGCAGGGCAGACTTCAGGGTGAAGCAGTGACGTTCTGGGACGCTGGTTGTCCCAGGAGTCCTTCTGTAAGGCTGGATACATGCGTGGTTTACTGCAACTGGGCAACTGCCTCCTCCAGGGTGCACGTTTCACTTCCGTGTGAAAGCTAGAAGTTACACTCCAGCTCGGGGTGCATGCCTGTCATCCCTGCACTTGTACAGGGGTGCCAAGGCAGTTGTACCCCAGCTCGGGGTGCATGACTCTCATCCCTGAACTAGTGCAGGGGTGCCAAGGTAGGAAGGGTACCTCAAGTTTCAGTCAGTATGGAACACATAGCAAGAAACTACCTCCAAAAAAAATACATTTAGCCAGTCAGTGGGGTCACATACCTTTATTCCCAGCACTCAGAAAACAGAGGTAGGTGGACCTCTGTGAGTTCAAGGCCAGCCTGGTCTACAGACTGAGTTCCAGGACAGCCAGGGCTACACCGAGAAATCCTGTCTCAAATAATAATAATAATAATAATAATAATAATAATAATAATAATAATAATATATTAAGGGGAAGGCAGGTGAGTCAGCACCAGGGGTGCTCTCTGGTTAGAGCTACAGCTCACCATCACTGTAGGCAGGGCCTTCTGTACCATCCTAGATCCGGATACTTCTGAATTCTACATTTCCTGTTCAAATAAACTTTAAGAAATGTGTATTTATCCCTACTGCTTGGACTGGCGTTTTGGAACACACTTTCTTTGGAGGGATAGGAGGGAGGGCCTTGGTCCTGCCTAAAATAATGTGTTAGACTTTGTTGACTGCCCATGGGAAGCCTTACCCTTTCTGAGGAATGAATGGGGGGCATGGAGAACAAGAGGAAGGGGTGGTGTGGGAACAGGGATTGGTATGTAAAATAAGAAAAGATAGTTTTTTTTTAAATAAATATGCTCAAGAACAGAAAAGTGGAAAAGCAGAAGCGTGTTCATTGGTTTATGCATGAGTGTCCATGTTTTTGATACTGCACGTGTGTATGCAGGTGCCTGTGGAGGCAATAAGTTAACCTTAGGTATGGCTCTTCTGACATAATCCATCTTGTTTTCTGAGACAGGGCCTCTCAGTGAACTAGAATCTGAGTAGACTTGGCTGGCTGGCTAGGGAACACCAGGACACACTTTTCTCAGTCTCCCTGGAGTTAGGATTACACGAATGAGTTACCGTGCCCAGCTTTCTTTACAGATCTGTGGGAAACAGAATCAGGTCCACATGCTTGCCAGGCAGTAACATTACCAACCAAGTAATTTCTCCAGCTCTAATCTTGTCACTGGTCTCAGCTTTCTTCCTGCCCACTCCCCAACACCCAAAACAGAACAGGGTGAGATGGGAACATGTTAGTGGTCAGAGCATTCTCTGCGAACCTTGCCTAGTTTATTGAAGCACAGGATTTACCATAGTACTTATTAAGCTAAAAGAAACCTCTAAGAGTAAAGCATCTTCCCCTTCCCATTTAGTTGTTTTTCTCTTTAGATTTATTTATTTTTATTGTGTGTGTGTGTGTGTGTGTGTGTGTGTGTGTGTGTGTGTGTGTTTGTGTGTGTGTGTGTGTTTTGCCAGAAATACATAAGTGTACTATGTGTCTACCTGATGCTGCCAGAAATCCGGGTGATCTTTTAGAACTTGATTTATTGGTGGTCTTGAGTTTGTGAGCCTCTATATTGGTGCTTGGAACTGAATACCCATCTTCCGAAAGAACAGCAAGTGCTCTTAACAGCTGAACTATCGCTTGCCCAACTCCAGACTTTTTTTTTAAAAGATTCTGTTTTAAACTATCAGAAGTTCTCCCATCAAATATGCCTAACTTAAATCTAATAATTGTAAAACATTGCCAGTTTAATAAATCAAATCATGGTAAAATGCACTCTCAAACTGCAGAACATTTCACTTAATAATTGATAGTACTCAAAAAAATGTTAAGATCAAGATACTAAAAAATACAATAAAATGTCTTCTCGTAGAAAACAGAAACCTTTCTGACATTTGCCTATCAAGGATCAAATTCTTAATGTTCTTTATATTACTTCTATTTTAATCTACTAAATATACTGCAACATTTTTATTTAAATATCTATATGTATTCTAAAAAATTTAAGGTGAGCGAGTACAGCAAATACTATTCTTAAAATATCAAAGCAAGAAATAGGGACAGAGTGTGGGGCTGATCCAGATAGGGAGAAGACAAGAAGAGGCCGACAAGCACAGACGGTCTGTGCTGTCTTTGTTGTAGAGAAATCACTGAGTTAATATGGGAAACTTCAAGGGTCTGAGAGTAAACTGTAACAATAAATCAGTGTTAATTCCTTTCTCTAAACTTTTGTAAAAAAAGGTTAGTTTTATTATTATGTATACAGTGTTCTGCTTGCAAGTATGCCTGCAGGCAAGAAGAGAGCACCATATCTCATTATAGGTGGCTGTGAGCCACCAGGTGGGTGCTAGGAACTGAACCCAGGAACTTTGAAAGAGTAGCCTGTCCTCTTTACCTATGGGTCACCTCTCCAGCTCCAGTGTAAATTTCTAAATGTTGTTAATATACTGCCTTTATGCAAAAATGCTTCATTTTAAAGAAAACAATGAAGTTTTAAGCACACAAAATTTCTTCTCTCAAACATACTCTACAGATGGATAAAGCCATAAGTGGAATAAGGGAACTACTACTTTACTTTTAATTGCATGTATATGTTCTTGCATGTATTTGAACACATGAGTACAGATACCTGTTGAGACTAAAAGAACATATTGGAAATGAAATAAAATGAAATGAAATAAGGGATATTGTGGGTACCCGATTGGGTACAGGGAACTGAACTTCTGCCCTCTACAAAGGCAGTGCTTCCTCTTACCTGCTGAACCATTTCTTCAGCACCTAGATTTTTTAATGGTAAATTTACAATAATACCTATGGTCCTACCTCTTACTTTTGAACCTCTTGTTATTTGGGGGTTTGTGGTGCATATGCAATAAACTTATTTTTTGAATTTTGCCAATTTGTAATATCATACTTTTGTTTATAACTGTGTAATTAACAAACATTTTTATCAAGCTAGATAATTTTCATAATTTCCTTCTTTTCAACCCAATTATTTTTCAATTAGAAACTCAAGTGATTTTCCATGTTGCTGTGCTCTCCCTTAGATGGCACAGCACCTCAAGTCCACCGTTTCAATTACCATTTATGATAATGTGTAATGAGGGTAATTTAAGTATTATTTAAAGGACTGTGATAAGAAAGTCAAGTTAATGAGTGATACATTATTAAATATGCAGTTATTTCATGATGAAAATCTTTAATTAATGCTTTTGTGGTTTTATGGGTATCTTAAAAATATGATGGAATTTTGTGGCAGAGGAAACCCCTCAGAACTGTAGAAATATCCATTTGTCCTCCCAAACCGGTCAACTCATTACAATGTGCTCAAATCCTTAGCCAGTAAGTTGAGAACTGAAAAAACTTCGAGACTTTAAAGAGATATGTAATAGGTATGTATGTTTGTCAGGGCGTGTGTGTGTGTGTGTGTGTGTGTGTGTGTGTGTGTGCGTATGCTAATTTGGGTGCCATCCACCCACTCGCTCTCCTATTTTTACCTAAAGCTTTCCAAGCATGCTAGGTTAGTTGTCCAGTAGGTCCAGCATTTTCCTCCCTTCATCTTCCCAGTGCTGGTTATACAAACACACACTCTGATGGTCCTGTGATCAAACAGGTCCTCATTCTTACACGGCAATCACTTTGTCTAATGAGCCATCTCCCCAGCTCTCATCTGATCCTGCATTTTAGAACATTAAAAATCTGACAGCTTAGACAGGAGGACATCATGACTGCCTGTACTGGAGTCTCCACCCAGCTTGTGAAGTAGAAAATCACCAGGGAATTAACAGACAGGAGACTGTAATGATATTTTGTTTGTGCTATTATAGCTTAAAGATCAGAGTGCAGAACTAACCACACCAGTTAGCCATTTGTCACACACACCTTTAATCCCAGCATGCCAGAGACAGAGGCAGATAGATCTCAGTATCCCTGTGAGTTCAAGGCTGTCCTGGGCTATATGAAATTACTCTAGTCTAAAAGAGAAACAGAGCCAGGTGATGGTAGCTCACACCTTTAATCCCAGTAATTGGGAGTCATACACCTTTAATCCTAGGACTCGGGAGATGAAGACAGGAAGGGATATGGCTGGGTAGAGGGAAGAATATAAGGCAGGAGAATACAGGAGCCCATTTCCATCCAGTCTGAGGATACATGGAGACAAGATCTTGCCCCTTCAGTCTGAGGATTTAGTAGAGGTACTCCTCTGTTCTTGCGGCATTGACCACGATATCTAACTCCAGGTTTTTATTAATAAGACCAATTAGAATTCCCACTACATGAGACACCACAGTAGGTGAGATATTACTGTCAGCATATGTATGGCCATGCTTGGCTATATTCACAGTCCCGGGAGAGACTCACTGAGATGAAAGGAATATTG
This sequence comes from Myodes glareolus, assembly GCF_982192425.1. NCBI lineage: Eukaryota > Metazoa > Chordata > Mammalia > Rodentia > Cricetidae > Myodes > Myodes glareolus. Next base: position 111,238,673 of record NC_142030.1, read on the forward strand.
CACAATGCTTCTTCAGAGAGGGACATTTTAACAGATAACTTTAGCCAAACAATGTTTTATTTATAGAATGTGATCCTCCAAACAAAGCAGTTGCCATCTTCAGCTATGCTTGTTTTCAAGAGTCTGTAGAATAGAGCTTCTTGATTTCAGACATTTTCTCTACAGAGATTCCAGTCACTCCTACAGCCATTTCTACTCGCTTCTTCCTCAGGTCTTGGGGAAAGGGCTGGAACTATGTGAGTATGGGGAAGCCATCATCAGTGCAGGTGACTTTCAAATGAAGATGGAGCCATATACACTCCTGTGCCTCACACATGACCTTAAATGAAGGCCAACAAATTTGGGTTTCCTAGGGCAAATATTGGAGGAGCTATCTTTTAGTTTGCTGTTGGCCCTTTTGAGAGGTGTGGACATTTTTTACATCTCTCCAGAAAGAAGGAATTCTCACTGCAGTATTTCCAGTATTGATTAGATGATCAAAAAAAAAAAAAAAGTCATCAACCAAGGACCCAGACCTTTCAGAATGGGCCAGCTCCTCAATTCCGATATAGTTTCCTGTGTGTGAGTTACCATTTTCCATGTCTGCTGAGAGACTATAGGGAGAATACATGATTGCTAGGATTGTGGTCTGAAGTTTCCAGAGGAGGCTACAACTAGGCTAAACATGCTCCACGGTTAATTGACTAATTAGACTTTCTATGCTTGTAGGGAGTGAGCATGTGGCAGGTCCAGAGGAAAATTGTCGTGGGCTATCATTTCCCTCTAAATAGTCATTTGTTGCCACTATTTCTATGACCCAGCATTCTACAACTATTAAGCAATTCCTCCTGAAAATACACAAAAGGACTCCCAGTCGCAAATAAGCCCAAAGGCCGAGGATGTCTTCATATTGCATTTGAGGCTGATAATACAGTAGCATTGTTATCTTTCTATTGCTGTGATAAACACCGTGGCCAAAGCCACTTGAGAGGGAACAGTTTCTTTCACTTATATTTCCATGTCACAGTTCATAACTGAGGGAGGACAGAAAGGAATCCAAGTAGGAACATGGAGGTAAGAACTGCAGCAGAGTCCATGGAGGAACACCGACTGAAAGCTTGCATTTCTCACTTGCTCAGTTTGGTTTTCTATACAGCAGGTCTGTAAACTGTTCGGGAATGACACTGCCAACAGTGGCACAGGTCTTTTCATATCAATAACTGATCAATAACGCCCACAGATTTTCTCACAGGCCATTCTGATGGAATCACTTCTTCCGCTGAGGTTTCCTTTTCTCAGATGACTCCAGCTTGCATCAAGGTGACAAACAAAATTGACCAGCAAGCAGGTTCCTAGGTTTTCTATCATGCTGCTATCTATGTTCCTTTAAGCATATTTAAAAATTTCCTTCATATAGTGTTTGTTTTTGTTCTCTTGTTCTGAAAACCATGTGAATTTCTTACCAAATTAGAACCATATAGTCATTCATATTTGGCTTCAGAATAAACCCATTTGAATTCTGAACGTCCTTGAGGTGAGAGCTGCATATTTCCATTAGCTGGATATGAAACCATTTTGATCCCTTGAGTGGTCTTTCAAATTTTCAAGAGTATTTTGTAAATGGGTGTTTCAGAGGCATAAATGAGTCAGTCTATTTTGTCAAATAATAAATAAATGAATAAATTATTCTTCCAAATACCATTTAAAACAAAATTGATACATTGGTTCAGTCCCAGTCCAACAGGCCTTGGTGAACTGGCCCGGAGCCTTTCTGAAAAGTCATTGACAATGACACTGGGACTTGCTTCCTCTGCATATACTGGATTTTGGCGATCCAGTCTGTTTGGATTCTCACTTTCCCTGGACCTGGAGGGAGGAGGGAGGAACTTGAACTTCCCACAGGGCAGGAAACCCTGACTGCTCTAGGGGATGGAGAGGGAGGAGGAGAGGGAGTGGGGGAAGTGGGAGGGTGTTGGGAGGAGGGGCTGAAATGGAAACTTTTATAATCTAATAAACAACAACAACAACAACAACAAAAATTGATACATTGGTTTGAATGAGAACAGAGTCTACAGGTTCATATGTCTGAATGTTTGACTGTCAGTAGGTGGAACTGTTTAGGAAGGATTAGGAGGTGTGGGCTAATTGAAGGATATCTATCATTGGAGCTTTGAGGTTTCAAAAGCCCATTCCTGACCCAGCCTTAGGCTATTTGCCTCATGTTTGTGTATCAGATGTAAACTCGCAGCTACTGCTCCAGCACCAGGCCTGCCTGCCTATTGCTGCCCTCCTGCCTTGCTGCTCATAGACTACCTCTCTGAAATTCTAAACAAGCTCCAAATAAACACTTTCTTTTATAAGTTTCCTTGGTCATCATGCTGTTTCAAGGCAATAGAATTCTACAACTATTAAGCAATTCCTCCTGAAAATACACAAAAGGACTCCCAGTCGCAAATAAGCCCAAAGGCCGAGGATGTCTTCATATTGCATTTGAGGCAACTGTTAAAAAACAGTTGGCAAATTTTAGAACCTTAGAGGAAACAAGAAAATAACAGATTGAATCCAAACAAGTAATTGAAATTTGTGAAATATTAAGACATGGTTTCACAAGCTACTCTGAGTTTTGTCTTAGTTCTGTGTGATTTTACTTTTATTTTGTTTGTTTTATTTGTTTTCTTCATCTGCTTGTTTGTTTTATTTCAGTATATAGCATGAGGGGTCATGTTTGACCATGTAGGAACATGTGGAGTTCAAATGTGGACACTGGATATTTTCTTGTATTGTTCTGTACTTATTTTTAAAGAAAGTACTTCATTAAACCTGAAGCTCATCAGTTGCCTAGTCTTGTTTGAAAATAAGCTTGGGAGATAGATACTCCTATATATGCCCTGATGTGCTGTGGTTATTGACATGTGTCAATGAGCCCTATTTTTTATTTGAATCTGAACTCGGAGCCTCATATTTGGATAGTAATTGCTTTACTCATTATCCATATCCCAAGATTTTGTCTTTGCTCTTTTCATTTAAAAGATGCAAATATATACTCTATTATTTTTTATTATTGGAATAGATGATAACATGACTGAAATGTGTCTAACACAACTTCTAAAAAAATTAAGTATTAAAAAGTAGCTAATTATTAGCTGAGTAGTTGATAAACTATACTTACAGCTAAAATACTTTGTGCCAAAAAAAGCTGCTCATCCTTAGAGTCTGGCTAGCATAAATGTGTGTATTAATTTAGATATGTTCTGAGTTTTCTGGCATCACTACAAAAGGCAAAGATACCTTCCTCTGTGTACGTGGTTTGTTACAAGAATGTGGGTGCACATGTGTGCTCATGTAGAAACTGAAGGTCAACACTGGGTTTCTTCTTCAGTTGCTTTCAACTTTACTTATTGTACAGTACCAGGAGTTTACTGGTTTGTATCCCAGATGGCCAGTGAGCCCCAGGAATCCTGCTGTCTCTGTCTTCCTTGTGCAAGGGTTAGAGACACACACCACTGCAACTGGCTTTTCAAATGGAAACTCAGGGTTCAAATTTAGGTCTTTGAGCTTGCATAGCAAGTGCTTAATTGATCGAGCCATCTCCCCACTATCTATCATTTTAGCTAATAATTATTATATTCCATCAGACTTTCTTTCACATTTCTCTCATTTTTTAAGTATACTAGAGTTGTCAAACATATGTCCTTTACCTGATGAGTATGACTTGAGCTAAAATGGGAATTACCTTGACACTAGAGTTGGAAATGCTCTTTTCATGTATCTGTTAATAGCTGTCCTTCCCAATAGCACCCACATGACCTTTAAATATCACAGCAGCTAAGTGGCAAAGGAGAATGATAATGGCATTTTAATTGATTGGTAAACTATTGAGCAGCATTAGCTAATACTCCATAACACCTCTTCCCTCTCCTTTCCTCCCTCTGTCTCACTGGAATAAATCATTACATTCTCTGGAGGTTTCTGGTTTTTCTTACATCTCAATCTGTGATTCCTTTGACCCTCTCTACTGTGATATAGCATAAAAAGTACCTGAAATGCAGATAAATGTTAGGGAGCAGAAAACTGTGTGGAAACTCTATGCACAAAACCCAAACGTCACCATAGACCAGCTTTCACAGAGGCTTTAAAACACAGAGTGACATAACACATTACACTTTGAGTATGATGTTAACGTTGTATATATAATGTTCATGTAAAATGAAATGGCACTTCCTCTGAGTAGGACTCTCAGAGGTTTCCAGATTTCTTCAACATCATCATTAATTCTTTCTAAGAGTAGAGTAACATGACCTAAAGCCTAGACCCCACTTTGTGGTATGACTATGTGGGGTGGTGTGTGTATATATGTATGCCAATGAAAGTAGGAGGATGGTTGTGGGTGTCATCCTCAGGTAACAGACACTGTTTGTTTGATATAGGGACTCTCACTGGACTGGAACTTCATCAAGGACTCTATTAACAACAAATTACCAACTGAGCGATGTCCCCAGCCCATGGTGCCATTTAGCAAAGGTTTCTTTACAACATGTCTCACCATTCTAGGGACTGACCATTCCAATTTATGAGCCTTTGGGGACATAAACTGTAGAGAAAGAAATGTATCCTAATATGTTTTTCTATATTTCGTGAGGCTATAAGACCCTGCACTCCCACCTCTCTCTCTCTCTCTCTCTCTCTCTCTCTCTCTCTCTCTCGTGTGTGTGTGTGTGTGTGTGTGTGTGTGTGTGTGTGTATGTGTGCCTGCATGCATGTATTCAGGCAGTCTTCTAGAGTCCAATGAAACCTAATAATTTTCAAGATGAAAATCACTGTGACTTAAGGCTGGCAAGGTGACTCTGATGACTCACCTTGGATGTCAACTTGACATACCTGAAGACACTAAAGAACTAACTGATTCCATCAGATTGGCCTGTAGGTATGTCTATGGGACATTTCCTTGGCTACTAAATGATGAGAAGGGCCCAGCACACTGTAAGGTGTGCTGTCTATTCCTGGGCAAGAGTTGGGAATAGAGACTGTACTGTATGAGAAAGATAGTTGAGCAATTCAGGGCAGCAAACCAGTTTAGCACTCCACCATGGTCTCTGCTTCAGTGTCTGCCCCCAATTTCTGGCTTTGAGGTCCTGTTAAGGCTTCTTTTCCTTATCAATGATGCAAATCTGCAATCTAATGGAACTGTTTTCTCCCCATATTGCTTTTGCTCAGAGTAGTTTTTCACCTTTTTATTGAAAATACATTTTCTTATAATATATCCTGATTATGGTTTTCCCTCCCTCTACATTTCCAAGTTCTTCCCCTCTTCCTCATCCCCACTTGGATCCATGCCTTTCTTTATCTCATTGAGAAACAGTTTATTACAATAGACAGCAAACTAGAACAATGGCTCAGTGGATGAAATACTTGCCACCAAACCAGATGACATGCATTTGATTTCTGGGATACAAGTTTTCCTTTGATTTCCATATGCTCCTTGTGGCACATATGCCTTTCCACTTCTCTAAAATCATGTGCACAAAATAATTAAGATACATAACCAAAAAGTTCATGTAGAACTCTTCTAAATAAATGAAATCTTCATCAGAAGCCTGATGAGCTGCTGTCTCCTCCCCTTGCAGACTTACTACAGTCACTTTAAAGATCTCACGGCGTTTGATGGTTTAATTTTCTTCACTGTGTGTAAACTAATTTGTTTTCTGATGAAGTAACATCTGTTTGTGTAGATAATTAAGTTATTAGATGCCAATCAATTTAATAAAGCCACAAGGCTTTCCTGGCCTTCTTCATACACATTGATGAATTTACATGCAAGATGTGAAAAGTTTATTTTGCAGAAATTATCTACACCTTTTATCATGGTGGATATTCTGTAATTAGTGAGGTACTTGCCATCAAAGAGCTATGTAAGCAGGCCTGGAAATAAGGATGCTTCACAGGCTTAGGTTAACAGCGTCAGCATTTTGTATGTCCAGAAACTCTCTTGTTTGTGGTACCTTGAGTTAATTTTTAAACACCTATTCAATGTGTGTGTGTGTGTGTGTGTGTGTGTGTGTGTGTATGTATACATGTGGATTTTTGTACTTGTACTTATTTATGGTACCTCAAGTTAATTTTTAAACATTTATTTAGTGTTCGTGTATGTGGTGTATGTCCGTGTATACATGTGAATTTTTGTACTTGTGCTATGGTATAGATATGGGAGTCAGAGGACAATGTGTGTGAGTTGGACTTTTTATCACGTGAATACCCAGGAATTGAACTCAAGTCATCAGCCGTGGAAAACAGTGTCCTTACCTCTAAGCTATCTAGCAGGCCCCAGTCAAAGTTTCTAAAACATCTATTCTAATATCTGACATTTCTAAAGTATTCTAAGGATTTTGGATAAATAGCCATTTATTAATAATTCTTGTGGTAACATAAATAAATATTCATTGTTTTACATAGGGCAGCGAGAAGTGACTCAGGGTGTCCTTCTATGAAGCTAGGGATTTAGACCTCAGTATCTGGCTTGCTTCCTCAGCCATACACTCCTGTTTTACTGTTCCACCATCTGAACATGCATCTTCTGGTATTATGTCTGTGTGTTCTACTTCTTCTCTACTAATCTGAGATCATTTTAGGAACAGCAAGCACTATTGATTCTCATAAATACCAAAAGGCATCCTTTACAGTGCATGATTCTCTATTTCAGGGTACATAATTCTCTACATTCCTGGAGCACAACAACACACAGTACGCTGCCATTGTACACCCCATTTTCATGTTTTAAAGTCACAGCTCAGCTTCCATGAGTGGCTCTTTCTATGTACACTGTGTATGCATGCCTTGAACACATTCTCAGCACCCAACAGGCTTCTCACTCTATTCCACTTCTTGTATTTTCTGGGGTCAGCAGAACTTACAGTCAACATCCTAAGCATGAGAGCACAGACTAGTTTCCCATGATTTTGGACTGCTATGTAAATAGTCATGTTGAGTATCCTTGGGAAAATTATACCCAAATGACACCAGATAGTTTTGTTAGGCCTCTATTTGTCCTTTGAACTTCTGTGATTTCCTCTAGGCATGTATGAAACATGTGCTATATACAGGATACTGTTCATTCTCAAATTTGAATGATAATCAGACAGTATATCTTTGCTTCTGCTGAGATGTCATGTCTGCAGCCTGAAGCCATCCCCATGCCCTTGATGTAAGTGTATCTTACAATGGATGAATTCACCACCTCTCCAGACCTCAACAGCAGAGAAGAAATCTCAAATACAGCAAACAAGACTACACAGAATCAACAGTTGAAAAAGACATTTATTGGAGAGAGGAAACACACACACACCAACACCCAGAGAAAAAGACCAACACACAAAGGCAGAGGAGGTAATCGACAAGAGCAGAAACCCTAACTTTTCTCAAGGACTGAGGAGTTTTAAGTCTCCTAAGAGTCTTTCTCTAATTTAAGATCAGTCAGATTGAAGAAAGATTCAATCTTTCTTGATTGTGACTGTGATCTTGATTGTGATCTTGATTGTGATTGGCCCACAACTGTTGTGTGCTCTACTGTGATCCATCCTTGAACTTATTGAGCTAATTTATCAAGAGGAGTCTTTCTGATGGGGGACAAAATTATTCAAGGCCTTTGTTTTAAGCTGCCAGGATTTTCTCTCAGGTCAGGAGGGTGAGGAAGAAGTAGTCAGCCACCTTGCAAGCTTACAAACATTATTACCTGTCTGTGGCATCTCTCCCAATCTGCCTACCAGGGAGCCTGGTAAACAATTAAGTTCTCCACAGATTGTACTGAAACTTCAGTTGTTGAGTGGATCCAGGTGAAGTCACTCATTTTCAGTTTGTCCAGACTTTTCTTATTATTTGAGGGACAATCGTGACTTCTAAACTCTAGGTATCAAAGGTGTAATTAGAATATTTCCTTTTTTTTTAGTTTCTGACTCCTATATCAATTAACTGCTAAGTTATAATTGTGGGTATTGGTAGTGACATTTTGGTAAAGCAGATCTGTCATCTGCCTGTACTTCCTGGAATCCCCATGTTTTCTTCTTTTTCTTTCAGAAGACCGTGCTTTCCATTCAGTTACCTTGAAGTATTGCCTACCCACACTTTTCTTTTGCTATTTCAGCTTCTGCACTGCCAGTACAATGTGTCAGGCTTCATCTCCTGCCACCACACCTTTGCACCATGATGGACTGTATTCTCTCTGAAACTGTCAGCCAAAATGAGCCCCTTTCCCTCAAGTTGCTGTTGAGAGTTAGAAGTCCACAGCAGTGCTGGGACCTATTCAAAGTCAAGTCAAAGAGGACTCCTGCTTAATACCAGGAGTATTAATACAATACCAAAACATGATGAAGTTCAGCACCTCCTCAGTAGATACATTCTCACATTCAAGACTAAGATGAAGAAGGCATTGTTTGTTTGTCAGGATCCTTTGAATCTTCAGCTCAGGATGGACTAAAAAAAACATAGACTCTGAAGCAGGCAGATATTATCATTTGAGAGGGATGGTCCCAGTTCCCATGCAAACAACTTGTTTTGTTTTTGTTTTTATGAAAGAGGGTTTATCTGTAACTTTGAAACCTGTCCTGGAATTCCGTCTATAGGTGAAGCTGGCCTCAAACTCATCGAGATCCACCTGTCTCTGCCACCTGAGTGATGGAATTAAAGGCATGTGCCACCATAACCCGGCTGAGTATGTTTAATATAACTTGTTATTTAAAAATTGAAAAATTAAAACAGCAGTGAAATGCTATGACCAAATGTAGGAATAACTAGAATCCTAGAACTAGCAATATCATACACTAATGAGTATTCAAAGTAACAACATTTAGTTTCTTAGACTGATAATGCAAATATTGCTTTCATACCTGTAGAAACAACAGTGTCTTGCACATTACCTTATGTCCCTTAGAGTAAGGCTCATCAGATTTCATTGAAGCTAGGTATCTCCCTACAATAAGGTTCAGAGCTTGTTCATTAAATATTTACCCACATAATTTGTAACCCATGCTCACATAAAACCTTACTGTTAACATTTATATGTTAATGAATAATAGTCAAAACCTAGAACCAATTAAGACATTCATCAAGATGTGTAGAAACAAAGTGTGTACCTGTGTTCAAGGGAATATCATTGCATCTTGATAATAAGATTGTGATGCTCGAGTTCAAAGAATACACTAATGAATCTTATTAAGAGTATTAAAGAAAAAGAAAGCAATTTAACATTGTTGCATGCTGTGTGATTTCTATAATCCAAATGACATTTGAAAAAGAGAAAGGGGAGAAAAAGTACAACAGGAGGAATGACAGATGTTAGGCAGGATCTTGGGGTAGGGAGACTGACCAGGGAAACACAGCAGCATTTAGGATACTGGCCAGTTCTCTATGGCTTCATAATTGTGAACAGATGATATATTGCATTTGTCAAAACAAGCAAAATGTTGTAAATAATGTGAGAACCCTAATGGATGTAAATCAGCAAGTAGTTTAGAAGGTCAGAGGATTACAAGATGGCATGTCAAATATGACATGAAAATCTACCAACATGTGTGCTGCGGAGATAGCAGTAGGTGATGTGTGTGCTGTGGAGTCACCAAGATGAGAGTTCAATTCTAGAAACTAATTTTTAAAATGTGATAGCTCAAACATATATTTTAGATTGAGACTAATTTTTAAAATGCAATAGCTTATAATATCAGCACTGGGGTTGTAGAGACCTGAATTTCTTGGGCTGGCAAGTCAACTTAGCTGAATCACATGGTCAAGGTCAAACAGAGTCTGTCTCAAAATACAAGGTGGAGAGAGACAGAGAAATGGACCTGGACTTGAACTCTGGTATCCAGAAACCTGAGTACACACAGGTACAACTGCATACATGTGTTGCTGTATGTGTATGTATACACACACATGTGCATGCACACCCACATGAGGATATAACAAAATGTTGCAAAAATATGGAAAGAAAATGTACTGAAATTACTCATTACTGGAATATATATAGATTTACATCTGAAAACAAAAGATATTATACCCAAACAGTGTATTCTACTTAATAAAGGTATTTACCACACAGACACAGATTAATAATCTTGTTACAATTATCCACTTGAAGCTGAAACTGTTCAGTTAAATCCTCCAGTAGAGAAGGACAGACACCAGGGATCTAGTTTGGAGAAATAAGCAAAAGAGTGAAGCAAGAATGATGTGTGAGAGAATGGATTATAGTTGGAGAAATCAGTAAGCATGTTGAACATAACATGCTTCTATCACACAGTTGGTTACAGAAATGATTATTCCCAGATCTCCATATTTATCAGTCGATATGTACCCTACTGTGTATTTCACCTCATGTTTGGACGAGTTCTTTAATTTTGATTAGACATGTTAATTAGGGTAGTCAAGGAGGGCTTTTGCTTACTGTGCTTAAATAATTGATGGTTGGACCTTGGTGGTAAGCCTCAGGATACAAAAGTTGCCATGTAAGGGAATAGACTCTAGAGACTAGCTTTAGCAATTTAATCTAATGTTTTTAGTGATGGAAAGAAGGGAACGGATGTGGGCAAGACCTGCCAGTACCATGTTTGCCATACTCCGGACTGCTAAAACACTTCATATATAATTTGTCATTTAAAAAAAAATTGTCATCATCTGTGTTTAGTACAACTGAAGCACAAGTCTTAAGAAATGCAGACTGCTCTATTATCATCACTGTTACTCTTTACTAGAAGGAAATCTCTAAAGGGACATTATGTTGCATGTGGTAGTTAAATTGGCCATCCACTTGGTAAAATCTAGAATCACCTGTGAAACAGTTTCTGGCCATAATTGTTGGCAACTTACTAGACTGGTTAATGGAGGTGGCAAAACCAATCTTAATTTGAATGATACTACCCCAAAATTTGAGATATGAGAAGTCAGCTTTATCGATTTACTAATCATCTCTTGATCATCTATGTGCCAATCATCTATCTGTATGTGCCAATCATCTATCTGACTATTTATATATCTATCTTCGATTATTTACCTTTCTGTCTTGCTGAGGGAGCACCTTCCGCTCCTTCAGCCAATAGCCGCTGAAGTAGGAGCCCACTGCGCTGCAGGAGAGTCTTCTGCTCCTTCAGCCAATAGCTGGGGCGTGGTCTATTCCTCTTTAAAAAAGCAAGCCTTGGCTGCTCGGTCTCTTGGTTCCGGTGCTTGGTTCTGGCTCCTTTTTTTTTGTTGTTTTGTTTTGTTTTTGTTTTTGTTTGTTTGCTTTTTTGTTATTTTAGTGGATTTTTTTTTGGTTTTTTTTTTTTTAGGATTTAAAGGGGTGTTTATTATGGAGGGTAAAACTTACAAAACACCAACCGTCAGGAAAGGAGCCTAGTCGCTGGAGCAGGAGCCCAGGCGCCTATGGCAGCAGGTGGAGCTCAAGGACGCTGTCCTGGATGACAGTGCTGCCAAACTGTCAGCAGCCCAGGAGAGCCATGCACTGGACAAAGAGCTGGCACGCTGCAGGGATGTGGCCAGCAAGCTGAAGGAGCTGGAGAAGGAGCCAGAACCAAGCGCCGGAACCAAGAGACCGAGCCGAGGCTTGCCGCTCTTTTTAAAGATGAATAGATGGATTGACAGAATACAGACAATTCTCCCACACCACTGTCTCTCTAAGTATCCTCTAATATTGTCTGACTCTGTTTATATCCATCAGTTTTATCCATCGTTTTATCCAGAGTCTATCATCTACTTTTCTACTATTACCTATCATTTGTCTGTCTGTCTATCATCTATCTATCTATCTATCTATCTATCTCTCTATCTATCTATCTATCTATCAATCTATCTATCATCTATTTTTCTTTCTATCTATCTATCTATCATCTATCTATCTGTCTGTCTGTCTGTCTGTCTGTCTATCTATCTATCATCTTTGTTCAACAGTGAATAACATAGAAAGGAGGCAGAAAAGTCAGTAAGTTGAGGCAAGGAAAGTTAGGCCTGTGTTCTTCCAAACATGCTATTTGCTAAAATATAGAACTGAATCGTTCCCATAGAAAAAACAAAACTTTAAAGAATTTATTCTTCTGTTTTGCCCCAGGTCTGGATTTTCCGTCCCAGTCACAGTGCTAGCAAGATATAGTATCATTTATGAGGCTGCTGGAAAACAACACAAAACGGCTAAGAAAAATAAATCTCATTTTGGTTTACCTTCTCTTCTGCATGATAATGAGTTTGGAGCTCATTCTATTGACCAGCTCTGCCTTTGTTACCATCGGAATTGATGCAATCTGCCAGGTCTTAAAGTAGCTAAGGCAGGCTTCCAGTTCATTTCTCGACAGATCATTCCTTTTGCGAACTGGGTGCTAATGAAATCATGTGTGGAACAAGTTCATTTAGACAGCAATAATTGTCACAGAACCTGATTTTAAAGCAAATGACAAATACTGCCAGAAGTGGTAAAGGTTTAGGGAACCTTGAAGATGTAAAACATCACCTAGAGCTCTACAGACAATGAGCATCTCCTGCAAAGTACCAGAATCAAATGATTTTATTAATCAGGTATATTTCCAGTGTGACCCAGAAAATTTTAATAACTTTTATGATCTGAGTATCATATTTTTCATTCAAAGAGGGTTTTAGTCAAAGAAGTCTGGTATGTATAGAAAGGAAACTTGCGTAAGTCATAGAGAAAAGAAACATGTACATCTAGTTAACCTTCACCAAATGCAAAGTTAGAAACTATGGATGTCTCAAAAGCATCCACCCGTCAGACACCAGATACCTTGGAGATACTGTCTCTCATTCACAACTTCCAATCTCCTTTAAAGACAATAATTCCTATCATTTCTGATGTTTAGTCACTTGGGTTTTGTGTCTTGATTTTTTTGTGTCTCTCTATCACAAAAAATGGTCTATTACATTTTTGTTGAATCTTCATTAAACATTATAAAAACAATAGTTTCATTTATTCTTTGAGAATTTTACGTAATTTTTTAGCATATTTATTCCTCATCACACAACTCCTATAACCACTCTTCCAAACCTTCCCACACCTTTGAAATATCTTTACTGTGTTTCTACTTCCCCCTTGTTATCCAGATATTCCTGGAAGTGAGACTTTCCCTGCCATGTGATCAATATACCAATTGTCGCAATATTGTAGAAAACTGGCTTTTTCTTCCTCAGTATCTTTGTCAATAGCTCCTCAGATAGTTGTAGGACTTCCTACATATCCTAATTTATGATGGGATTATGGCTGTCTCCAGTTTACTATGACCTTCTGTGTGGTGGTAAAATTGCTATGAATTCATTTTTTTTAATTTCCAACTTTTGTCTGAAAACAGTTTCTTTTATGTTATCCACTACCTGTGTATCTTACTATTTTATTTTTGCTCTTTTCTAATAAATTTCCAAGGGTTAATGTAGAAGATCTCCTAGGTTTGAGGAAAGGGGTATGATGCATATGTTTTGTTTGAGATTGAGCCCTCCACCACCTCCTATTTTCTCAACATTGACCAGGTAGGTATCTCTCTATTAATTCATTTACTGCTAGTAAAATATCTCTTATGATGGATGAGAGAGGCTCTGATCTTTTAGGGAGTCGTGTTTAATACATGGTAGGTTTTGCAGAATATTTGGTTCTAAGGTAGGGCCTCTGACTATCTACACACATGTCTTTGGCCCCTGTAATAGTGTTGGGTATGAGTTTCATCACATGTAGTGGGTCTTATGTCCAATCAGAAGAGCATCCCATAAAAGCAATGCCTACCAGTCTCTACTCTGACATTCTTCATCTTTAAAATCTTTTATATGTGTGAGCATGTGGGTGTGGACAAATACAAGTGCAAGAATGCTCACCCACATGTGTGCCTATGAAGGTCAGAAGTCTATGCTAGATATTTTTATCAGTTTCTCTCTACTTTATTTATTTATTTTTTTTTACGTTTGGTCATGAGCCTAGCTTTAGTGACTGAGTCAATTTTCCAAGCTTCCACTTTAATTTTCATTTTGAGGCAGGGTTTCTCACCAATATTGGAGTTCACTGTAAGCTGGTCTTACTGGATGCTGAGCTTCTGGAAACTCCTTGTCTCTGCCTTGCTGCACTGAGATTACATCTGTGTATTACAATTGCATAGATATAAATATGGGTGCTGGGTGTATGGAATTTGGTCCTGATGGCTTCATCATAATTTCTTTTCCCATCAATATATCGTCTCAAAGTTTTTCATAAGTTCTGAAGCAAGAGTCTTGAATTTTTCTTTCACCCTAGGTCCCCTAAATTACGTAGTCAATTTTACCTAGGACTAAGACACCATGGTAGAGAAAGCTTTCTAATCTCTAAATCTGAAGAAGATCCAACCAAGATTCCCAAGATTCCAGCCAATAAGAAATCTTAATTTTAAAGTTTACATTCATAAAGTTAGAGAAGTCTGAGGATTGAAAGAAGCTAAGTTTCCAAGCACTGCATTGAACAGAAGAGTGGGGGTGCTTAGTTTATTTTCTATTGCTGTGATAAGACATTATGACAAAATAACTTGTAAAAGAATGGTTTAAATGTGACTTATTGTCCAGAGCATGAGCATCTATGATAGCAGAGGAAAGGTATGGCAGTAGGAACATCTGAGAGTTCATATACTGTTCCTCAAGAAGGAGACAGAAAGAAAGAATGGGAAAGAATGTCATGTCTATGTTTAGAGAATTTGTTACTTTCCTTGTTGTGAAAAAACACCTGCCAAAAGTAACTTAAGTGAGGAATGAAGAAGAGTGTGTTTTTGATCACACATCCTTTGTAATCAGCTTGAGAGTACAGTCAATTAATGCTAAGAAAGAAAGAGTATGAAACAGCTGTCCACATTGCAGCAGGTAGGAAGCTGACTTACTAGTGAGTTCGGGATCTCCACCTCCATAATGGTGCTATACAATCTAGGTTTCCAGAAACAAAAGATGATTTCTAATTTCTTTGGAGAATTGTGTTATTTTGATACCAAAGTCCCCAAAAGATAATACAAAGCAAGATGTAAGAGAGAATGAGAACATGCTTCAGTTGGTAAAGTATTAGCCAAGAAATAAGCACGTGAATTTGGTTCCAAGAACCCACAAAAAAATGCCAGATATGTTGTCACACACCTACAATCTGAGAACCTGGGAGGCAGAGACAAAAAATGTTTGTAGCTCTCTGACCAGTCAGTTCAGAGTTTAGCCAAATTTGTAAACTCAGAATTCTGCCTCAAAAGCTATGTCAGAAGATAACATCTTGCCTCCTCATGCAGACATGAATATATGCTGTAGTATCCACATATATGTGCCCAAACATCACATGGTATGTGCATACACACACACACACACATACACACACACACACACACACACGGATACTCACATACAGATACTAGAAACATTATCTCTTGTAAGGACTATAAACCAACAAAACATTTCCAAATGAAGCTAAACAAGAAAAAAAGTATCGTCTGACTATATAAAGCTCTTCTTTTCACTCATGAGAAAAACTTCTAGTGAATTAGGAAGGTGTGTCTTCAGCTCTCCAAGAACCTTTTGAATACTGTCCTGTTGATTGTGTTACTAATCATCACCTAATGCCTTAACTTCTTCTGTGTTTAAATATTTCTAAAGTCCTGTTTAAATGTACCATGCTCCATTATCTGCTCATATTTACTAGCTGAATCTACACTGAAATCAAATTAGTTTTTGCCATATACATATACAAAAACCCAATACAGGGAATAGTGAGTGTGTGTGTCTGTGTAGTATATATATATTAATGAACACATGTGTAAAAATGTGCATGCATGTTCATGTGCATGCATGCATATGCAGGTAGATTATTGCATATGTATATACATGTGTGTATATTTTCATGTGCATGCATGTGCATGTGCGCTTTGAGACCAGAGGTTAATATTGAGTATGTATCATTATTGCATTTTACCATAACTTTTTACACATGGTCCCTTACTAAACCTAGAACTCACAAGTTTGACTAGACTGGGTGACCTGAAGCCAGATATCCTCTTTCTTCTTCCTCCCACCTCCAGTGGTACAGACATGTGTCACAGAAACCAATTTCTATGTCGGTACTGGGGACCTAAACTCAAGTTTTCATGTTTTCACGCCATCTCCCTAGCCTCTAGATTACTGCATGTGGTATTAACTTTGTTCTACCAAAGCAAAAGAAGATTCCTAAGGGAAAGGGTGTAGGAATTATCTATTAAGTATTCTGTTATAACAACCCAAACATAGGTCCTATAAATAAGATTAAAAGAATAAATTAACTATTAGAAAAGTAGTGGTCTCCCGTGATAATGAATTCAAGACCACTTTTCATTGTCTCTTCTATGAGGTTCAGTATTACTGAATTTATGTTGAGGTTTTTGATCCATTTAGACTTGAGTTTTATGCATGGGGAGAGATATGGATCTATTTGCATTCTTTTACATGTCAGCATCCAGTTACACCAGCACCATTTGTTGAAGATGCTTTCTTATTTTCATTATATAATTTTAGCTTCTTTGTCAAAAATCAGGTGTTCATATATTGGGTGCCTTGAGTACCAGCCTCAACACCCCAACAGGGTCCAGATAAGATTTTTCATAGCAGGCAAATACCTTACTAGTTGGATTTGAAGGTAAAATGAAATAAATCGACTCACATATATTACCATTACATGTTATTTATTCTTTGAGCAAAGAAAGAAGAAGAAGGAGGAGGAGGAGGAGGAGGAGGAGGAGGAGGAGGAGGAGGAGGAGGAGGAGAAGAAGAAGAAGAAGAAGAAGAAGAAGAAGAAGAAGAAGAAGAAGAAGAAGAAGAAGAAGAAGAAGAAGAAGAAGAAGAAGGACATTTCCATTTCCACCAGGTCTTTAGTTTTTATAGACATGGTTTAAAAAATTCCATAGACAAAACCATGGTATCACATGCTTTTCAGTATTACAAAGAACAGATAGAAATAACAAAGAGGCACCTCAGGCGAGGCTGAGTCACCTGGGAAAGGCCAGCACACAAGGTGAAACACCTGACATTCTAAGTCATTAGATAAGGTCACTAGACATCCTTTAATCTTGGACTCACCTAATCCCTTCATCCAATCTCTTTTGTAGTAACCAGCTTCAGGGATGCCATGATGTGTTTATTACTAATTGTGGGGCATGCTACCTTCCTGTTCAGTGCCTGTCTTTAGAAATTTCTATGTGGTCTGTTACCAAGGGTAGTTTTGGGGGATTGGCTCTACATAATTTGGCTATTAGAACAAAAAGTGAATGTTGTTGCTTTAAGGCCTAATGGTGTGGAAGAATGGAAAGGTCATTTCACTGCCCATGCAGGAGAACTTACACAGCTGAAGTATTTTTGGAACAAATCCCATTTCGAAAGGAAGAATCATGGCTTCACAAGGTTTTAACAGATGTGGTAGTGACCTTTCTCAAAGATAAATGTTCACATACCTCTGCAAAACAGGGTGGCCCATAGGTCTGTTGATGACAGTCTTTGATTTAATTCCATTAGCCCACCTGTCTAATTTTATACCAGTAGCAAATGTTTTCATTACTATAGCTCTATAACAGAACTTGAAATTAAGGATGATCATGACTCCAGAAATTTCTTTATTGTACAAAATTGTTTTGGTTATCCTTGGTTGTTGTTTTTTTTCATATGAAGTTGAGTATTTTGTTCTTTCAAGGTCTGTGAAGAATTGTGTTGGGATTTTAATGGAGATTGAATTGAATATGCAGATTGCATTTAGTAAGATTGCAATTTTTACTATATTAATATTTCCTAACCAAGAATATGGAAAAATTTTCCATTTTCTGATATCCTGTTCAATGTCTTTCTTCAAAGACTTAAAGTTCTTGTCATACAGGTTTTCTGCTTGTTTGACTAGAGTTACCACAAGAAACTTTATGCTTTTTATGGCTATTGTAAAGGTGATGCTTTTCTGATTTTTTTCTCACCTTATTTATCAGCTGTAATAGGAGGGCTACAGTAGAACGGACACTGACAGTAACAATAAATGTGAGCTCCTGAAAATGAGGAACTTCTGTAAAGCAAAAGACACCTAAGTTAATGTTCAACATCTTTAGCCTTCAGGGAAATGCAAACAACTGTGAGATACCATCTTATACTTGTCTGAATGGCTAAGATTAAAAACACTGATGACAGCTTCTGCAGGAGAAGATATGGAGTAAGGGAAACACTTGTCCATTGCTGGTTGGAGTACAAACTTGCACTGTCACTTTGGAAATCATTATGACAGTTTCTCAAAAAATTGGGAATAAATATACCTCAAGACCCATTCTTGGGCATATACCCAAAGGAAGCACTCTCATACCAAAAGGACATTTACTTAACTGTGTTCAAATCAGCATTATTTGTAGTATCTAGACCCTTGAAAAAACTTAGATGCTTCTCATCTTAACAATGAATAAAGAAAAGGAGGTACATTTACTCAGTGGAGTACTACTCAGAGGTAAAAATCAATGACATCTTGAAATTTGCAGGCAAATGGATGGAACTAAAATATAATCATTTTGAGTGCGACAATTCAAAACCCAAAATAAAAACACAATATGTACTCACTCATAAGTGAATATTAGACATAAAGTAAAGGACAACTTACAGTCCACTATCCCAGAGAAATTATATAACAAGGAGGACCCTAAGAGAGATATGAGTTGATCCCCCTGGGAAGGGGAAATAGACAAGAACTTATGAGTAAATTTGGGAGGATTAGGGGGAATGGGAAATGGTGGGAAGGGAGGGAGAGGATAGATGAAAAGGAGGAAGGAGAACATAAGGGAACTATAGTATAGGAAGTCCTTCTGTCTACGTATTGCTTTTATTGGTTAATGAATAAAGAAGTTGCTTTGGTCTGAGATAGGGAAAAATAGAACTAGACAGGAAAATTAAATAGTGCTGAGAGAGAGTAGGCAGAGTCAGTGTGTTGCCATGTAGCTGCCACAGGAAACAGATGCACCAGAACCTTGCAGGTAAACTACGAGTCATGTGGTAACATAAAATAAGGCAAATTGGTTAATTTAAGATATAAGAGCTAGCTAGTGATATACTTAAGCTGCTGGCCAAGCAGTGTTTTTAATAATATTGTTTCTATGTAATTATTTTGGGTCTTGGCAGTCAGGAGCAAACAAGCAGCCTCTGAGTACAGAACTGGATTATCACATTGGGAGAAGGACAGAGAGAGAGAATAATGAAAAAAAAAATCTTGATGTAGAGCAGTTACAGGGTTAGTGAAAAACCTTGGCACTAGGGAAATTCCCAGGAATCCACAGGATGACTCCAACTAAGACTCTAAGCAATATTGGACAGGATGCCTAAACTGGACTTCCTCTCTAATCAGATATATGACTACTTTATTTGTCATCACAGAAACTTCATACAGTAACTGATGGAAGCAGATACAGAGATCCACAGCTAAGCACTGGGTCAAGCTGCTGGAGTTTAGTCAAAGAGATGGAGAGCAATAATATAGGCAACAGATCAAGATCTTTATGGAGAAACCCACAGAAACAGCTGACCTGAGCTAGTGGGAGCTTGTTGACTCCATACTGAGAGCTGGGAAACCAGCATAGGAACAAACTAGGCCCTCCAAATGTGGGGGACAGCTGTGTGTGTTGGGCAGTGGGATGCGGATTTAACCCTAGCGCATGAACTGACTTTTTGGAGCCCATTCCCTATGGAGTGATACATTGCTCAGTCTAGATACGAGGGCTGGGGAGGGCCTTGGTCCTGCCTCATAATGATGTGACAGACTTTGTTCACTCCCCATGAGGGACCTTACCTTCTCTGAGGAGTGGATGCAGGTGTGGTGGGGAGAAGACAGAAGGAGCAGGAGGAAGGGAGTGAGGGGGGACTGGGATTGGTATGTAAGATAAAAAGTCTGTTTTAGAAATAATAAGTAAAAATGAAAGAAAAGAATTGAAAACAAAGTAAGTAAATGTTAAATTTGCAAGAAGACGTGTACTCTATTTTACAATGTGTGACATTGGAGGGGGCTACTTGTTTGTTTCCTGACTGCCCACAGTTTAGACCCAAAATAATCACACAGAAACTATATTATTTAAACCACTGCTTGGTCCATTAGCTCTAGTTTCTTATTTGGTAACTCTTATATTTAGTTTAACCCATCTCCATTAATCTGCATCACCACGAGGTTGTGGCCTACCAGTAAAGTTTCAGCATGTCTGTCTCTGACAGGGGCTCCACGGCTTCTCCTTGACTCTGCCTTCCTTTCTCCCAGCATTTGATTTCAGTTGTCCCCATTGAGCTCTGTACCCTCATAGCTCTGTTATAGGCCCAAAGTATCTCCTTTATTAACCAATGATATTCACAGTGTACAGAGGGGACTCCCACATCATGACATTATTAAGACAATCACCACAGATTCATCTATTTCACATATAAAATGAAGACAAGTACATTTGTTATTGTGTTAAGTTCTTAACCGTGCTGAAATAAGTGTGAAGGCATACGGCGAAGGAGACATCAGCTGCATACAAGGAAAGACATCATGGGAAACTGATGTAACATGTGCTGCCAGGATACAGACTAGATGGTAGAGAAAGTTGTGGAAAATTATTTAAACACTGAAAGAAAAAATAGCCTTTATCACAGAGTCTAGTTGTAGCTTCTCCCCAATAACAATTAAGAATTTTGGCACAATTAACATTTTTTTTTGTGAAGGTTGTCAATATAGACAGGTTTTTCTTCACACAGAAATATTTTCTAGTAAGGAGTGAGGAGATGGCTGAGAGGAAAAGCACTTCCTGCTTAAATGGGAGGACCTGGGTGTGGTCATCAGAGTTCATGTTAAATTGGGGGTATTATCTATCATTGACACTCCAGTGCTGCTGTCGGAGGGTGGGAGGTAGTGACAGGAGAATTTGCTGAAGTTCATGGGCCCTAGAATATGCAGTGTCAATTAGCAAAGAAATCCTGTCTCAACCAAGGCTGGAAGGCAAGAACCAAAACATTAGGTAGGCACATGACCTGAACAGGTATGTAATAACACCACATGCATCCATACTCACAGAAACATACATAGACACAACACACCAAAAGGCACATATAAGAAATATCAATGTTGAAATAGCACTAAACTAGACTAAAGATCAGATTGTATATAGCACAGGGTACAGCCTCACTTATCTCCCAGGTAGTTTTTGGAAATCTTACACATAAAATTATCATTCTTTTACATCTATGACATTGCTGATTCTTGCATCCCTGGAATCCAGTATTTTACCGTGATAAATGTCAGGTGTCCCTCAGGAACTGTCCTGTGATAGCATGAAAATTTCTGAACAACGTTTGGAGATAACTTCAGAATTTAATGAGTCTAGCTTATTATCTCAGATCGGAGACAACTATTCCTTTAATCTGAAGTCCATGTTCAAATTCAGAAAACCACTCTGATTGCCCTATCTTAGTGTTCATCATATACTCTGTACTTAAATCTATGGCTGGAGATGGAGTATCAAGTTAGAGGACATCCAAACAAGGCCCTATAACCAGTAGTGGATAAGGAAG
Organism: Myodes glareolus; assembly: GCF_982192425.1. NCBI lineage: Eukaryota > Metazoa > Chordata > Mammalia > Rodentia > Cricetidae > Myodes > Myodes glareolus. Next base: position 111,260,192 of record NC_142030.1, read on the forward strand.
GAGACGACTTTGGTATCAGATCCATATGCCCCATGAGAGTGCTGAAGCACATCTCCATAAATTATCTTGTTTTTTACTATAAGGATATAGGAAAGGCTACTGGACAGAATAAAATAGTGTACACTACAAGCATGCTCATCCGTAGAGAATTGACAAGAGTTAGGAAGTAGCTACCTAAGCTCTATAGCCACTAGGTGTCAGATTACTTCCCTCTGAGCTTCTATTCTAGTCATTTCTTGCTTCTATAAATTTAAACTCTTACCCACAATCCAAGCAACACACATGTCTTTTCACCTTCCAGTTGCTGCTCAGCTGTCCCTGGAGGACTTCTCCTATCTTCTGCCATTGTTTAACCCTATATGTTGGCATTCAAACACTTCTATACTATTCTTCCATACTAAAGAGCCTCAAAAGCTGTTCTGGTTTCAACATTTAACTCCTATAGTAAGTGACAGGAGCCATACAACTTCTTCAAGGAACAATGCTTGAGAATAGCATGAGGGCTCTCAGTGAGGCAAAGGCCCTAGAGACCCTCATCCACCTGGGAAGGACTTGTGCACAGTTCCCTGTATTATTCTGGGCATGACTCCTGAAGGATGTGTGTTACATACTCTCCTTGTTCTCACTATGTGAGTCATAATGCTTCCCTAAAGGAGTCACATTAAGTCATGTAGTCTAATATTATATATTTATAAAACTCTTCTGAGAAGAATTATTTTAACCACAAGAGCTTTAATTAAATGTTATTACATAGAAGGTATCAGGAGTTAATCAGAACATTCAAGGAAGAAGGAATGAAGCAGAATTGCAGAAACACACTCTTTCCTCATTTCTAATAACTGGGCCAATACCCCGAGAAGTTATGAGAGAGACATAAGGACAAAGGATGTGCAGTGTGACTTTTTTCTCTTATTTTTAATTAAAAATTTACCTTTTGTTTTACATACCAAGCCCATCTCTCACCTCATCCATCTTCCCAGCCCCAATCCACCCCTCAGAGGGAGTAAGGCCTTCCTTAGGTAGTCAATAAGTTCTGGATACCAACTTGAGGCAGCACCAAGCCTCTCCTAGTACCAACTGTTGAGGATAAGCTTCCAGGTTATGTTGCATATAGGATAAATAGAATAATCAGGTATTCCTCTGGAGAGGATAGAATAGTACAAGACATAGAATAGATTTATCCAGCTCTGACTGGTGAGTTAATCATGCAAACCCAGATCCTAGCAGATGGTACAGAGTACATATTAACCATAAAAGACAAAATTATCTTTTACCCTATAATACTGTAACCTCATGTGCTGCCAACTGTACACATGGTTCTACCTGCAGGTGTACTTAGTTAGAAAAGTTCCCTAATAGCTTGCACAACTGGTTATGCTTCTAATGAAATAGATAAAGACAAAAAAGTTAATGGCTACTGGTAGGAGATTTGGTAGATAGAAGGGGAAAGAAGCAAGGAACTTCCTGGTAATTGTTGTAACTATTTTTTAAATCTTAGGAAATAAAAGTTGGTTGTAAAACTATTCATGCAATCCATTGAAAATTTGTATAAATAAGGACAGCTCAAGCTATTCGGGGCCACCTACTTGAATAACAAATGGTGGTCACAGTCTCGTCTTGGCACAGACTCCACGCCTCCGTCCCAGGTCAACAAACATATCTGGAGCAAGGTCTCCAGCAAATAAGACTTTGAAAACTATCAGTTTCCAAAAGCCCAACTGTTGTTTCACATCTGTACTATATCCTGAAGCAGATAGCTGAAATCTCAAGCTTCTAAACAAGTTAATTCTATTCCCCTTTGGAAGTGGATCCCTCACACATACTCTATCACTTCCCAAGCAAATGACAGAACAATGCTAGACCCCTTCTTCCCCTTCCAACCACAGAGGAGAAGACACAGGAGAAGGAAGTTTAATTTCCGTTTTGGTTCAAATATGAATTGTTCCCAACAGGCACATGAGTTTGAATAATTTTTCTTCAGTTGATAGTGTTGCTTGAAATGGTGTGGTTGCTTTAAAAACTGAGCCATATTGAAGGAAGCGGCTAATTGGGAACTGGGAATCTGAAACTGTAACCTGGCTATGCTTCTTCTGTAAATGCATTTATTTGTTTGTTTGCTTGTTTGTTTGGATTTGGGGTGGGGTACTTTGCCTACATGTATACCATATGTGTGTCTGGTACTCACAGAGGCAGGGGAAAGTGTTGAGTCTTCTGGAACGGAAGCTATAAATGTTTGTGAGATAATATGTGGGTGCTGAGAGGCAAAACTGGGTCTCCTGGAAGAGCACCAAGTGTCCTCTATTGCTGAGCCATCTTCCTGCCTCCTCACCAGCACATCTTAATTCTTGTCTGCTCACTTATGTCTGACTGTGATGTATTGTGACCAAAACCTGAAGCTCCTAGTCTCGTGCCTCCCCTGCCATGATGGAGAGTATTATCCAACTGTGAGCTAAAATAAAATCTTTTATCCTTAAGTACCTTCTTGTCAGGAAGTGTGTGAGAGCAACAGAATAATAAATAGTACAACTTCTAAATGGCCCTTGACTCATTTTCCACAATTTCCCTGTAACTTTCTCAAGTTTGACCCTACATATCATTTTTTACTACTCCTGCATGTGATTTGCTGAGAGTTTATTATATGCTAAGGACACATTCCTTCATATAGATACTTTCAATTAATATTTAAGCCAACACTAAATATTACATTTGTGATAGGAAGAAAATTATCCTTTTCTTTCTTTTTTGTGTGTGTTAACTATTTTATCTTTTATTCTTGACAGTGCCATTATCTGATATAAGACTAGTGATTTAGCTTTGTATGAATATCCGTTCCTCATTACATTGTTTAAGATGTCTATTGTTCACTCATCTTCAGTCTTTCTTATTTTGCTGACATTTTCTAAACACCGTCCTTCTACTCTTTTGTGGTATTTTCTATTTTATTAAAAATAGATTCTTTTCTCACACCATATATCTTAATTAAAGTGTACCTTTGCTCTGCTCCTCCCAGTTTCCCTCTACCTCCCCTTCCCTCTGTATGTACTTCCTTTCAATAGAAAAAAGGCTTCTGGAACCACACATGACTAAATAAAATAAAATAAGTTGAAGAATTAAACCATCATAGCAAGGCTGGACAAGGCAACCCAACAGAAGGAAAATATCCCGAAGAGAATGCAAAAGAGTCAGAGACCCACTCATTTCCACTGTCAGGTGTCAGGAATATCATACAAAAATACAAAACTAATAATTCTAATATATATATACATATATAATATATATATATTTATTAGAGAGAGAGGGGGCCTGGTACAGATTTGTGTATGTCCTATACTTTTTTCTTCAGTCTCTGGGAGCATAATGCACCTTAATTAGGTGATTCAAAAAGTCTCAGTCTCATGGTATTCTCATTCCCCTCATGGTCCAACAATCTTCCCATATACATTTCTGTGTGATTCTCTGAGCTCTGAGGGGAGAAATTTGATAGAGACCTTCAATTTAGTCTCTATTACTGCATAATGTCTTCCTGTGGGCCTCTACATGTGTTCCCATCTGTGCTGGAGGAGGCCTTTCTGAAAATGAGTAAAAATAAAAAAGCACTGATCTATGAATATATTATGATGTCATTAGGAATAATTTTATTGTTTTTTTTTCTTTTGGACTCATAGTGTTCAGTTTTACCCTTGGTGCTTGGGCTATCTAGTCTCTGATTATTGGTCACACAAGCATTGTTACACGTGCCATGTATGTGTTCTTTCTTGTGGAGCAGACCTACATCAAATCAGACATTGATTGTCTACTCTCACAAACTTTGTGTTACCATTGCCCTAGCCTATCTTTCAGGCAGGACAAAGGTAAGCCAATGGTTTGTGCCTGGGTTAGTATCCACATTTCTCTTTTAGTAGTCTTCAGAGTACCTTCTTATACCAAGGAAACTATAATAAAGGGTTAAAGCCTTCATGTGGGCTCCAGCTGGACTTCTTTATGTCCAATGAGTTATTTGAATGTTTCTCTTGGCAGTGAGGCCCTGTTGTCAGTTTGTAGAAAACCATTTATCTTAATATTAGCCTGGGCTGTTGTCAACTTTTAATGGAACCCCTTGGTCAAAAACTTGATTGAGTGTAACCTGCTCCCTCCACTGGAGGACTTGATGCAAGAGATATCCAGTTGAGATTCCACATCTATCACTAGTAGAAGTTCTCATTAGGATCACTGTACTGGCTGGTCCTGTGTCAACCTGAAACAAACCAGTGTCATCAGAGAGGAAGGAACCTCAGCTGAAGTAGTGCCTCCACAAATACAGCTTTAAGGTATTTTCTTCATTTCTGATCAATTGGAGAGGGCACAAGACATTGAGGATAGTACCATTCTTGGGCTTTTGATTCTGGGTTCTATAAGAATGAAGAATGAGGAAGACAGAGAAAGCAACCTAGTAAGCAACACCATTTTGTGACAACTTCATCATCTATTGTCAACAATAGCTTTAAGTCCTGCTACACACACACACACACACACACACACACACACACACACACAAAGAAACACATATTGGCATCATGATAGAGTCCTGAAGCTAGGATTAAATATTGGTTACAAGCTCTAGGGGAGAACCTACTACTACTATTCTGCTAAATGGGCAAAGTAATAAACAGACTCATAGTAACTTATCATCATTAATGCTCCTCTCAATTTTTCTCATTCTTTTTACCTTTTTTTTATTTAAAAAAACCCAAACTATCTTTTTTATTATACATACCAATCCAAGTTCCCACTCCCTCCCTCTTCCCATTCCCTCCAGATACCCTTCTACCCCATCCTTATTCAATCCTCAAAGAGGGTAAGACACATTGCCTTGGGGAAGGTCCAAAGTCCTTCCTACTATATCTAGGCTGAGCAAGCTATCATTCAATGAGAATAGGTTCCCAAAAAGCCAGTACATGCAGTAGGGATAAACCCTGGTGCCACTTCCAGTGGCCCCTCAGTCTGCCCCAGCCATGCACCTGTCAACCACATTCAGAGGAACTAGTTTGGTCCTATGCTTGTTTCTTCCCAGTCCAACTGAGTTGATGAGATCCATTAGCTCAGGTAGACTGTGTCAGTGGGTGTCCCCATCATGGCCTTGACCTATTTGGTCATATTCTCACTACCACCACTCATCAAATGAACTTTGGGAGCTCAGTCCAGTGCTTCGAAGCAGGTCTCTGCCTCTTGTTTTCATTAGTTGCTGGATAAAGGTTCTATGGTGATATTTAAGATATTCATCAGTCTGACTACAGGGCAAGTCAAAATCAGGTCCCTTCTCCTCTGTTGCTTAGGATCTTAGTTGGGGTGATTCTTGTGGATTCCTAAGAATTTCTCTAGAGCCAGGTTACTTGATAACCCCACAATGACTCCCTCAATCAAGTTATCTCTTTCCTTCCTCTCATCTCTATCCTTCCTCTTTCTTGACTATCCCTGTCCCCATGTTCTCCTCACCCCTCGCCTTCTCCCTCCCTTTCCTCTCCCACCCTCACTTTCCTCTCCCATCCTCCCTTCCTCCCACCCCATGCAACCAAGGTGATCTTGTCTATTTCAATTTTTCAGGTGGGTATATGTTTCTCTTAGGGTTCACCTTATTACTTAGCTTCTCTAAGATCATGAACTATAGGTTCAATATCCTGTGTTTATAACTAGCATCCACTTATGAGTGAGTACATAGCATATTCATATTTTTGGGTCTGAGTTACCTCACTCAGGATAGTGTTTTCTAATTCCATCGATTTTCATGCAAAATTCAAGATGTCATTGTTTTTACAACTAAGTAGTACTCTAATATGTAAATGTGCCACATTTCCTTTATCCGTTCTTCAGTTGAGGGATATCTAGGTTTTTTCCAGGTTCTGGTTATTACAAATAATGCTGTTACAAACACAGCTAAGCAAATTCTTTTGTAGCATCTTTTGGGTATATGCCCAAGAGTAGTATTGCTGGATTCTGGGATAGGTTTAGTCTCAATTTTCTGAGAAACCTGCATACTGATTTCCAAAGTGGTTGTACAAGTTTTCATTCCCACCAGCAATTCATGAGTGTTTCCCTTACTTCACATCCTCTCCAGCATAAGTTGTCATTGGTGTTTTGATCTTAGCCTTTCTGAGAGGAGTAAGATGGTATCTCAGAATTGTTTTGAATTGCAGTTCCCTGATTGCTAAGAATGTTGAACATTTTCTTAAGTGTCTTTTGGTTATTTGAAATTCTTCTCTTGAGAATTCTCTATTTAGTTCTGTACTTCATTTTTTAATTGGGTTATTTAGAAGTTTGATATTCAGTTTCTTGAGTTCTTTATATATTTTGGAGAAAAGTCCTTTGTCTGATGTGGGGTTGGTAAAGATTTTTTCCCATTCAGTAGACTGCCTTTTGTCTTATTGAATGTGTACTTTGCTTCACAGAAGCTTTTCAGTTTCATGAGGTCCCATTTATTTATTTTTACTCTCAGTGTCTGTGGCAATAAGGCAACAAAAGGGGATCAAGGAGATTCAAATTTGGAAAGAAAGAAGTCAAACTTTCATTATTTGCCAATGATAGCATAGTATATATAAGAGTCCCCAAAAACTCTATCAGAGAACTCCTACAGCTGATAAATACATTCAGTAATATGGCAGGATACAAGATGAACACACAAAAAACCCAGTAGCCCTTCTCTATACATATGATAAAGCAGCTGAGAGGGAAATCAGAGAAGCATTACCTTTCACAATAGTCACAAATAACATAAAATATCTTGGGGTAACACTAACCAAAAAAAGTAAAATACCTATTTGACAAGAATTTTAAGTCTTTGAAGAACAAAATTAAAGAAAATACCAAAATATGGAAAGATGTTACTTGCTCTTAGATAGGTAGGATCAACATAGTAAAAATGGCAATCCTACCAATAGCAATCTATAGCTTCAATACAATTCCCATCAAAATCCCAACACAGTTTTTTACAGTCCTTGAGAGAACAATACTCAACTTCATATGGAAAAACAAAAAACCCAGGACAGCCAAAATAATCCTGTACAATAAAGGAACTTTTGAAGGGATCACCATCCTTGGCCTCAAGCTCTATTATAGAGCTACAGAAATGAAAACAGCTTGGTACTGGCATAAAAACAGACAGGTCAACCATTGGAATTGAATTGAAGACCCAGATATTAATCCATACACCTATGAACACCTGATTTTTGACAAAGAAGCTAAAATTATACGATGGAAAAAAAAGCATCTACAAATGGTTTTGACACAACTGGATGTCAACATGTAAATTAAAATAGATCCATATCTGTCCCCTTGCACAAAAGTCAAGTCCAAATGGATTAAATACCTCAGTATAAAACCAACCATACTGAACCTGATAGAAGAGAAAGTGGAAAGTAGTCTTCAATGCATAGGCACAGGAGACCACTTCCTAAATATAGCCTCTCTCAGTTTTTATCAGAGAAGCTTCTATTTGCAGTCAGTAGTGATTAAAACAGAGAGTCACAACTGTCTAAAGTGAAAAGAATAAGAATCCACATAATATACAGCCCTCAATGAGACATTTATATCATGTACTCTCTTTTAAGTATCAAAGATCATTGTGGCTTTGAGAAGGGAGAAATAAAAATGATAAGGGTCAAAGTCAGTGGATAAATATAAGGAACTGTGTTCTTCTTACACAGTAGGTCAGCTGTGCACATGAATTCACATTGATTGTGCCAGTCTACTCTGTGAAAGCTCAATGCTGGTCAAATTCCATCATGGCAAGTGGAGGTTGACACAAAACTCCCACCCCATCCAACGGTTTATTGGTAATTGATCACTGCTGGGAGAGGTAAAAGAGTTTTCTTTAAGAGATTTGAGTCTGACAAATGGATGGTCTGACAGTGGAAGGCAAAATAAAACACATGGCAGCATAAGTTAAACTAGATGGGTAGGGGCAGAAAGAGAACACAAAGTAGATAGGAAGGAAAGCAGGTGAGGAGTTGGGGCATGGGATAAAAATAATTAAAGTACACTACAAAACTAACAAAGAACTAATAAAACTAAAGCTAAAGAGAGTATTAAGAAGAAAAGTGTTGATTGTGTGTTTTGAATGCTAAATATCTGACAAGAGTTCATATATTTGAACACTTGGTTTCCAAGTGGTTACACTATTAGAGAAAGTAATGGAAACATTTCCTTGAGTCTCTACAGAAGAAGTGTGATGCTAAGGGTGAGTCTTAAGGTATTATGGACCAGCCCCACTTCCTGTCTGTCTCTTTGCTTTGTTTCCTGACTGGATACATTGGGAACAGCTGGCCTCTTGCTCCACTGTCCTGATAACTTTCAAATTTGAAATGGCATAAACATTTCTTTCTCTAAAATTACTTCTTGTGAGATATTAGTTCTCAGCAAATAGAAAAATTGCTAACCCATGCCTTACTAATCACCTGTAACTATCTGGGATCCATTAGAAATGATGAAATAATTTAGAGATGAAGAAAAGCACTACTGGGATTTTGTGGACCAAGTTAAAGACTGTTATATACAAGCTAATGTCACAGTGAAGAAAAGACTTATACATAGTCAGTAGACTAGGACATATATTGAACTTTGTTCTTTCTTCTCCCTTACACACTTAAAGCAAACACAGAAATGTGCTTAAGTCATACAGAGGTGCACTTATCTCTCCCTATACATATATCTGTGTTTTGGGCCATGCTAGCGGGCCATTCATTCATATATGAAAGAGTTAACTCTTGAGCAACTTCTCTGCACCAGGCACTACACCAGTTGCTAGGTAATATACAGCACTCAGGAGAGTTCCCCCCCATGTGAAGCTGAGAATGCTGTTGAAGGGAAAAAAAATTAATAGCAATACAAATAAATGGAATTGTAAGATAAAAGAAATAAATGGAAAGTATGTGGTGCTATCTAATTATAAATTAAATAAATTGAAACTTTGAACCTGCTTGGGAAATACAAAGATTTTTCTGACAAATGTGTCAGTTTAGCTTGGAGTGAGGCAAAAATGGACCCAATTTATCAACTAGATTAAAACTACATGGACTCTGAGAAAAGCAAGCAATTTTGCGGTAGATTACAGAAATCTCAGAAAGGAGTGATCAAGGGAGATGGATCATTGGTTAAACACACTTGTTGTGCAGACATAGAGTCTGAACTCAAATCCCCAACTTCCATATAAAAAGTCAAACATAGCTATGTGTGCTATGTAACTCTAGCACTGTGTGTAGCAGGGGCAGAGGATTTCTGCAGCTTGTTGGTTGCCAGTCGTGCTTCAGTGAGAGCTTCTCTCTCAGATAACATGAAAAGGAATGATAGAGAAAAGATATTTATTGCTTTCCTTTGGCCTCAAATGTAGGCATGCACAGTCACTTGTACCTTCACAAATTTGTGTGTGTAGCGTGTGGTGTGTGGTGTGGTGTGGTGTGTGGTGTGTGTGTGTGCGTGTGCGTGTGCGTGTGTGTGTGTGTGTGTGTGTGTGTGTGTGTGTGTGTGTGAGAGAGAGAGAGAGAGAGAGAGAGAGAGAGAGAAATCTTGGAACAACCTGGGGACAAATGACTTTCGTGGTACAACTCTAGCTTCCAGAACTAAGGTGTCATTATTTATTACAAACATTGAAGAGCTTAAGAACATGACTATTATACCACTTAATTAAACTTTCTGATATTATTAAGGGTGTCATGATTATATTCCTTCTCTCTATCTCCCACTCTGTGTGTGGGGGGGAGCATGATGTATGTATGCATGTTCATGAGTATGAGTACAGATATATTCATGCTGTGGCATGCATTTCAAAGTCAGAGAACCCCTCACTTATTCTTTCCCACCTTCCACTTGTTTGAAATAATGTTTCTTGTTGTTAACCTCTCTATACATCAAGCTAAGCTCTCCAGTATATTTTTGGAGATTCCCTTGTCTATAACTTGGCATAGGAATACTAGGAATACAGATAACACACACCGGGTCTACTGTGTGGGATTTCTTTCTGTGCATGTGTTGCTTTTATTGATTAATGAATAAAGAAATTGCTTTGGACCTATAGCAAGGCAGAACATAGCTAGGTGGGGAAAGCTAAACCAAATGCTGGGAGAAAGGAGGCAGATTCAAGGGAGAAGCCATGAAGCCCCACTGGAGACAGATATTGGAACTTTGCTGGTAGGTCACAGCCATGTGGCAATACACAGATTAAAAGAAATGGGTTAAATTAATATGTAAGAGTTAGCCAATGAGAAGCTAGAGCTAACGGGCCTGATTTAAATAATATAGTATTATTTAATACTGTTTTAAATAATACAGTTTCTGTGTGGTTATTTCAGATCTGCAGCCAGGAACAGACTAGCAGCCTTCTTCCAACAGGTCCACCATAGCATAAGTGCTGAGAAGCAAACTTAGGACCTCATATATATGAAACAATTACGTACTTATTGAGTGATATCCCTAGACCAGTGGTTCTCAACATTACTGATAATGTGACTGTTTAATACAGTTTCTAGCATATTCTGAAGACTGAGGCTTTGAACAAGTAGAGGCTATTAATAAAAGTAAAACCTTGGTAGAGGTGATGAACCCAGCATTTTGGAGATTCCAGTACTGTAGGGTGAATGACAAAAGTGTGGGCTGCCAATGGCAGAGTCTGAGAATAACCAGATTCTTTGGAGAAGCCCAGAAGATCATGAATGAGTCCCTGATAGTGGACATTGCATGATTACACTGTTGGAGCTTGCTTTTCCTATGTGCCCTAGTTCTTCCCTCTTGAAATATATATAAATATGGATCTCATAGTTGAGAGACTTGATTATTTAAGAGACTATATTTTCAAAGTGTTTTAATATATAACACTACTTGACTTATGTTTGCAAATATTTTATATTGTGATGGTTATGTTAGTGTGTGATCCTGAAGATGAACAGGAAAGGAAATGTTTTGACTTATGGTGATGTGTTTATGTGACAGTAATTGTATCAGTAAAAGTGACAAAGAGTCAATTGTGCTGGATAGGTTTAAGCCAGCTTAACACAACCTAAAGTCATCCCAGTGGACAGAACATCATTAAAAATTGCCTCCATAAAATTGGTCTATGCACAAGCCTACACAACATTATCTTAATTAGTGATACATGGGAGAGGACCCTGATCATTGTGATGTTTTGTTTTTTTTTTTCCATCGGCTGGTGGTCATAAGTTCTATAAGAAAGCAGGCTGAGAAATCCAGAGACAGAAGCCAAAAAGCAGCACTTATCCATGGCCTCTGTATTAGCTCCTGACTCAAGGTTCCTATCCTGTTTGAGATTCTGTCCTGACTTACTTTGGTGATAAACTGTGATATGGAAGCCAAATATATCCTTTTCTCTACAAATTTCTTTTGATCATGGTGTTGATTACAATGATTGTTACTTTATCTAGGCAATGGTAACACTGAATCTGTTCAGTACTCAATGGCCAGATAAGTGTAATGCATGCCTTTTTTGATTGGCCTTACTCTATATCTTATGGTCAAGAATCTCATTCATCTTCAGATGAGTCTCATTTTAGCTCCTCAAGGAGTAAATCTGGAGGATTTAATGGTCAAAAGTGTCAAATAGAGGCCGAGTACCAATGTTTCATTCACATCATATAAAATCTTTCTTCCCATATTCCCCTCTTTCTGGGAGAAGATTGGCTGCAATAAAATATATATTCCCAGTGCAATTTTTAAAACCTCATCATTTACCCCAGCAAAATGTCAAGAGCAATTTGATTAGGAACCCTTAACTCAGTAAGAAATAAAATAACCATTGATTTGAAAATCATGTCTTAGGACTAAAGGACTCAGAGGATTTTAAATAAATGATTTATCTAAATGACTAATTGTCTTACTGGCTAGACCTAGAATTTAGCTCATCTGTTAATATATTTGGTGAATATAATGACCTGGATCATTTCCAAGGTGCTCCTAGCCATTTTGATGAAATTGAAAGCCCATCCCAAGTCTGTGTGAGAGGACTCACCTCAACAAAGTGACATTATGTTCTGTATACACAGAGGAAGACATATAATTAGTGATGTAGCCAGAGGGGCCACAGTGCATGGTATTATAAATGAAAACCACTGAGATATGTAAGTTACACACCCTAGTGTCTGATATATAAATGGACTCCTGATTTTTCAGTCCAAAATAATATTTTTGTCTTAATGATGATTTTAGCCCCATGTGACCTTTAAGGAAACAAATGTTCTACAGAATAAAGAAAAAATATAAAGATAGTGTTTTCTCTTTTTTTTCTCCTTTTATATTTACTACATTCTAATCATGTCTTCATTGCAAGTTTTCTTCTTCTTCTCCTATAAAACCAAAGCTTAAAATATCACATAAGAAGGTCTGGATATCTGTTGTATCTTTTTAATACAATCAAAAGAAGACAAAATAACTCACCACTTTCTGCTAAAATGTTGTAGGAACAACTGCAAATAGTAATCTTGCTGTTATATAGGTGGACAGTAAACAGACAAAGCTATCTGTCTACTGTCACATTACCTCAACTCAAATCACAAGGATTGTGTGATCCCACTTTTCTCATAAATAAAATGGAAATTTTAATATTTCATATGTGTGATAATTTGAATGGTTGTAATAAAATTGAATTTCTGTATCTATTTAATATTTTCCAAATACATGGAACTTATGCAAATGTAATTTTAAAATTATTATTAAAACTTTACTGTAAAGAGCTTTAAAGAGCTTTAAAAAATTACACCAAGATATAATTATGGATCTCACTGACTTTCTAAAACTATGGATCTTTAAGCTGGATTTCTGACTTTCACAAGCAAATATAATTTAGACTCTTATCCACCACCAGAAAAGAAAACTCCATGACAGAGTTAAAACTAGAAAAATAATCCATTATATGTCCTTTTTCATCATTCAGGGCCGTTTCTTATTATCCCTCTTTCCGCATCTCTTAGTATTTAAACATGCTTGATCTATTCTGTATGTTATATTGTAGCTACATGTACATTTTATAGGATTCACAAATGAAGGAGAACATTCATTCTTACCTCTCTGAGAATATGTGACTTTCCTTTAGTGTTATACAAATTTCTAAGACAATTCATTTTTCTTTTTTTTCAAGTTTTGTAATTTTATTTTTCCTTAGTGCTGAGTAGTTTTCTTTTTTATATATGAATCACATTTTTCATTTCCATGCTTCTGTTGTTGGATGAATAGGTTGACTCCATTTTTTTTGTTATAGTGAACTAAACAGTAATAAATGTGGAGGTGTACATATCTCTGTAGTAGGATATGGAGTTCTCTTGAGTATTTGCATTAAGAAAAATAGCTCAGTCAAATAATAGTTCTATTTATAAATTTTTGGAGAATATCCAAAGTGATTTTTATAAAAGCTACATTAATGTGCATCCTAATCAACAGTGAATCAGCATTCATCTCTATTTTTCCATATCCCTTCCAACATTTGTTATGCAATATCCTGTTAATAGCCACTTTGACTGTGCTGAGGTGATTTTAAAGAGTTGTCTGATTTTTATTTTCTCTGATGATTAGGGGTATTGAACTCTTCTTAAAATAATCTTTGGCTAGTTGTGTTTCTTCTATTGTTTTTCAGTTTCTATTTAAATCATTAACCATTTTGTTGATTGGTATTTTTATTTCTGTGGTATTGAATTTTCTGTAGGTTCTGTACATTAGGCTGTTGCCTAAAATATACCTGGTAGAGATTTTCTTCCCTCTTTGGGATGTCTTTAAGTCTTCTGAGAGTATCCTTTGCTTGTCAGGAATGTTTTAATTTCAAATATTTTCATCTGTTGATATCATGGGTGAGTTCCAGTGCTATTTGTGTTCTATTCAGATTTCAAATCAAGGTCTTTGATTCATTTTGAATTGATTTTTGTACAAGGTGAACAATACAAACCTCTTTACATCCTCCTGCAGAGAGTTATCCAGTTTTTGCCTGCATCATTTGTTGAATAGGCTTTTTGCCAATGTATGTTTTTATCTCCTTTGTTAAAGAGTAAGTAGACAGAGCTTTGTAATCTTATTTGTGGCTTGTCTGCTCTATCCCATTGGTCTACTTGACTATTTTATGTTAGTATCAGGTGGTCTGCAACTCTATAGTATAATTTGAAGTCAGGTATTGCAATGTTCTTACATCTTAAGATTACCTTGGCTCTTGATAATTATTTGTGGCTCTATGTAAGTTCCAGGGTTGTTTAATTTCCAAACCCGTGAAATAAATTGAAAGTTTGAAAGGCATCTTATTAAATCTGTAAATTAATTTTAGTAGTATAGTCATTATAACAATAATAATTTTCCCTATCCAGTAGTGCGCAAAGTCTTTTCATTGTCTAGTATCCTTTATAATTTCCTTTTCCGTGTCTTGAATATTTTGCTGTAAAGCTCTTTCTCTTCTTTGGTGACATATATTGATAAATACCTGATTTGGGCAAGTTATTTCAAAAGTGATTTTTTTTTCCAAATTTATTTTTCTGAGAGTACATTGTTGATACATACAACAGCTACTGTTTGTTCTTTTTAAATTTTGATTTTGCATAGTTAAACCTTAATGCATTTAGTAGGTACCAGAGTTTGTAAATACAAATAATAAGAATCCTAATTAACTGAATTATATCTAACACGGACACTAAAAGACTTAGACAGACGTGCACTCATTTGTCAATATACTCCAAGTTTGTCTGACAGCGGAAGTCCTATGCAATGCATGTGAAACAAGCAGACAGTTGGTGTTTCCAGGTGTGGTTGCTGTTGTTAATGTACTACTTCGTCCTAGAAATAGCTCAACGGTGGACCTCACTTAGAGCATTTCCTGTCTGGAAATAGCAGAGAGCTAGGAAATTATCTATCTTCTGTTGGCAGAGACCGCTTGTTTGTTTCCCAGCTGCTCAGACTTAAATAATCACAGAGAAGCTAAATTAACTGCAACACAGTTTGGCCAATAGCTTATGCATATTTCTAGCTAACATTTACATCTTAAATTAACCCATTTCTATCAATTTGTGTCTTGCCATGAGGCTGTGGCTTACCAGTGCCATTATGTTATCACTTTGACAGCTACATGGACTCCACCTATTCTATCTCTATATCTCTTTCAGCCTGGTTATATTTTGCCCTTCTATAGGATGAAGCAACTTCTTTATTAACCAATAGAATAAAGCATATTAATACCATGCATCATCTCTTCTTTTAAGTCTAATAAAAATGAAAGTTTTAAATTTAATGTAGTAAAATTACATATAACAAAATAGGTTCAAGAAAGTATTAGAGTAACAATATTTAGTCTATTTGTAAGTGGTAAAATTAAAGAAAATATACTATCATCTATTTTATCTTTGTGAGTCTAAAGTTTCCGATCTAATTTATCTTTTATCATAAATAAGGAAATCTATAACTATCTGTACTCAACTCTTCAAAGGTCCCAGAAAGATATAATATTACCTAAGTAAACAAGAAGTACATTGTAAGCAACTTTCAAAACTTTAGAATTGAGAGAGACATCTTGCTGCTTGAACAATCAACCAAAGTTCTTCTGTAATATTGGGGCATCCATGTTCAGCTTACAGGCCCATAGTATCTGACAGACTTTTCCATAAAGTAGAAAATTTGGAAGACTGTTTTGCCCATCTTTTCAGGTTGTCAGTCATTTTCTTCTGTAACCTGATAATGTCTGGCAGTTTCTTCTGTGAAACAGGAACCCTGAAGGACCATCCTATCTTTTGGAATGTTCAACAGTAACTTTTTTGTGCATCCTATATGTCCAGTTTATATATCATACCATCAAGTAGTCCAGGCAAGATCAGTTTCTTGCCCAATGACAAACGAGTTTCTTCAGAACAGTTTCTTCAATGACCATCAACCTCTCTGAAGTAACTGGTGCTTCCAGAAGCAGAAATGTCTTACTGTAAATAAAAGTCTAAGTTTCTAAAACCTTTTAAACATCATATTCTGTAGGTCTTTGGAGTGCTGAAGAATACCTATCCCTCTGAAATATATCTCTGGAATCTATAAAACCTAATTAACATGACTACAAATTTGACTATTATAGATAAATATATATATATATATATATATATATATATATTTCTTAGCTACACATTACATTTTTAAATGAGCTGCACAAACACAAAACCTTAAACAAGAGCAGAAATATATATGCACAGTGTAACAGAGATCTTTCATTTGTATAAATAGACCAAGATCAATACCAATGCGAATTATTCATCTCTATATAATATCATTCTTACTTTTATAGAAATTGTGACCATTAATCACTTACAATCAACCCCATTTAAATGAAAACAATCACTTATAAACAATATTTGGCAATTTGGTCATAGTTTTTTAGCCTACTTCCTGCTGATTTGGGGTACTGTTAATCAGGTCTTTCATGGTGTATCCTGTGTGGTTGGTCCATCTCAGCCATCAGTCCTGAGGTTGTTGTGGATGTTGGACCACCTAAGTCATCACTTTAGCGGGTCTTGTTTGATCAAACCACATTAGTCGGGAATGAATCCACAGGTTTTCATCTTCTGTTTCCAAAGCAACATATCTTTAGACTCATAGTTTGAAGTCAAGATACCTTATATATATATATATATATATCCATATATATATGGATATATATATATATACGGATTTAGCTTAGCAGTCTTTCCAATGAAATGTCTCTGTACTTAGCTCATTCACAGTCATAAAATTCAAAGAAAATACAATAACATAATAATCCAGACTCTGTGTGTTTTCCATATTTACATGGATTATTTTTCTTTACTCTTTTAACCTATGACTATCTGTACTCTGTCTCTTTAAAGACTTTGTTTATTTTTTAGAACAATTTATTACATTTTATAAATGTCTATACTCTTTTTCTTCTCGCTCAAGTCTATGCATATTTTAAGCATATTGTAACCTATTTAGAAGATTTTTTATTCTAATCTGTCTTTATTACATATTTGTAATCATTTTCTGACTAGGAGTGTCATTCTTTTAAAAATGATAAGCGAGTATAGCTAGGACTAAGGCTTCTTTGCCTTTTGGCTCTGTGTAGTTCAACATGGTGGAGGTATGTTTACTGCCAGCTCTAAGAGCAATGATTTCCATTCCAGCCCCAGGGAAGCAGCAGGTCCATTTTACCATCAATAAGTCTGTAGCACTCTGCTCACAAACCCCATTAAGTGCTTTGTAGCTGGACCTCCTGAAAGAACCAGGGCCTTTCCTGAAAGTATGAACCAGGAAGCCCTCCCCTAAAGAAGCTGCATAGTCTTCACTGCCAATGATGTCAGGAAGATACCCCTCCCCCCTGGCTTTTGTTTTTTTGTTTGTTTTGTTTTTGTTTTTGAGACAGGGTTTCTCTTTAGCTTTGAAATCTGTTCTGGAACTAGCTCTTGTAGAACAGGTTGGCCTCAGACTCACAGAGATCTGCTTGACTCTGCCTCTCAAGTGCTGGGATTAAGGATGTGTGCCACCACTGCCTGGTCAGGAAGACTTCTCTCTCTCTCTCTCTCTCTCTCTCTCTCTCTCTCTCTCTCTCTCCCTCCCTCTTTTGGTTTAAAGAATTTGTTTTTATTTTTGATACAGAATTCACAAGCCCATGTGAAACATAACATTTTATCAGTGACAGCTCAGAATAACTGATAGAGGACAGGCACTTAATTTTTTGAATTATGTATGCACAGTCTGTATAGTATAAAGTCAACACAATCTACTCTTTTTTTAAATTAATTAATTTATTTATTTATTAAAAATTTCCACCTCCTCCCTGCCTCCCTTTTCCCTCCCTCTCCCCACTCTAGTCCTAGGAGCAGTCAGGGTTCCCTGCCCCGTGGGAAGTCCAAGGTCCTCCCCCCTCCATCCAGGTATATAAAGGTGAGTTTCCAAACAAACCAGGCTCCCACAAAGTCAGTCCATGCAGTAGAATCAAAACCCAATGCCATTGCCTTTGGCTTCTCAGTCAGCCCTCATTGACAACCACATTCAGAGGGTCCAGTTTGATCACATGCTCCATCACTCCCAGTCCAGCTGACCTTGCTGAGCACCAATTAGATCAGTCCCATCGTCCCAGTGGGTGGAAGCACCCCTCGTGCTCCTGAGTTCCTTGCTCATATTCTCCCTCCTTCTGCTCCTCATTTGGACCTTGGGAGCTAAGTCCAGTGCTCCAATGTGGGTCTCTGTCTCTATCAATCGCCAGATGAAGGTTCTATGGTGATATGCAAGATATTCATCAGTGTGGCTATGGGACAAGGCCAGTTCAGGCACCCTCTCCTCTGCTTCCCAAGGAAAAATCTGGGGCCCTGTCCTTGGACCTGGGAACCCCTCTAGAGTCAAGTCTCTTGCAAACCCTAAAATGGCTCCATTAAGTAAGATATTTACTTCCCTGCTAACATATCCACCATTCCTCCATCCCACTTATCCCATTTCCCCAAGCTCTCCTGAATCCTCCCCTTCTCCTGTCTCTCTACCCATCTCCCCTTACATCCACTCCCCATGTCCGTGCACCCAAGTTTTGCCTGGCAATCTTGTCTACTTCCAATATTCAGGAGGATAACTACATGATTTTCTTTGGGTTCACCTTCTTATTTAGCTTCTCTAGGATCACGAATTATAAGCTCAATGTCCTTTAATTATGGCTAGAATCCACTTACAAGTGAGTACATACCATATTCCTCTTTTTGGGTCTGGTTACCTCACTCAGTTAAGTGTTTTCTATTTCCATCCATTTGCATGCAAAATTCAAGATGTCATTGTTTTTTTACCACTGAGTAAAACCATACATAATGTGTATATGTTCCACACTTTCTTTAACCATTCTTCTATTGAGGGGCACCTAGGTTGTTTCCAGGTTCTGGCTGTTACAAATAGTGCTACTATGAACGTAGTTGAACAAATGCTTTTATAGTAAGATACGGCATCTCTTGGGTATATTCCAAAGAGTGGAATTGCTGGGTCCTGAGGGAGGTTGACTCCCAGTTTCCTGAGAAACCACCACACTGATTTCCAAAGTGGCTGCACAAGTCTCCATTCCTACCAACAATGGATGAATGTTCCCCTTACTCCACATCCTCTACAGCATAGGCTATCATTGGTGTTTTTGATTTTAGCTATTCTGACATGTGTAAGATGGTATCTCAAAGTTGTTTTGATTTGCATTTACCTGATCGCTAAGGAGGTTGAGCATGACCTTAAGTGTTTTTTGGCTATTCGAATTTCTTCTGTTGAGAATTCTCTGTTCAGTTCAGTACCCCATTTTTTAATTGGGTTAATTAGAGTTTTAGTGTCTAGTTTCTTTAGTTCTTTGTATATTTTGGAGATCAGACCTTTGTCTGATGCAGGGTTGGTGAAGATCTTCTCCCAAGAAGTCACAGAAACCCTGCTTGCCGCTTGCAAACCGAGCCCATAGGGAAAAAAACTGTGGCTACCAAGAAGCTATGCTAAACTCTCTTCATTTTTGTCTAGAATTCCTTTGCAAACTGTCTCAGGTTTGATGTAGATGTAGTCGGTCCATATTGTGAAGCCATTCCGTAGGCACAGACTGCTCATTTTTTCCCCTGGCCAATAAGACCCAAAATAATCACACAGAGGCTAAACTAATTGCAACACTGTTTAGCCAATAGCATATGCATATTTCTATCTAAATCTTCCATATTAAATTAACCCATTTCTATTAATTTGTTTATTGCCACAAGGCAGTGGTTTACCAGTGTGATTATTTTACTCCTTTGCAGCTACACGGCATCTCCATGACTCTGCCGATTCTCTCTAAATATCTCTTTCAGTCTGGTTATATTCTGTCCTTCTATGGGCAGAAGCAGTTTCTCTATTAATCAATAAGATAAAACATATTCATAGCATACAAAGTGGAATCCCACATCAATCTCCCCTGCAGGCTTTAAAGCTTCTTCAATGACCCACATGTTGCTTTCATGGTGATTCTAAATTCAGTAAAGTTAACAATCAAAATTAATATCACAGTGTTCTACAGTAGTCATTGTTCAAAGCAATAAGTCAACCCAGTTTAATGAAACTGGAAGCATAAAGTCTACCTCTCTATATAGAGTGTCTTATGGGAGATGAAAAACCAGTGATGTCCACCTGGGAAATAAATTATTAAACAATTGCTTGCCCATCTCATTCTATAAAGTACTAAATGAAAGGGGAAAAGAAATTGAGAGCAAAAACAGTCAGCAACTAACTGTGGGGACACAAACATAAATTTTCATGACCTCCAAACGTCATTAATAATGGCTATGATGTTCCTTTTGTGAGTTACAATAGAAGCACAAACAATGTCAAGGGTAGGGATATGATTCCACCTCTGTCATTGGTTGTGTGGTGGTGAATGAGTCTTATTCTATCTCTGGAACTAGGGCCAAAATTCCCTGGGACTCCCCTTTTACACTTTCCCCAAAGCTAGAATTGCAGAGGAATATTACAAAATTTGATTATTTTTATATGGGTTATGGCTATCAAACTCAGTTCCTCATGCTTGCAAGATAAATAATTTACTAAATGAGCCATTTTGCTATGTTACCTATCCTGTGGTATCTTCAAGTTCATAGGTCACTGTGGCCTAAATGAAGGAATTATTATCATCATTGGAAAATTTTCATTAATGGATCACTCACTGTCTGTTCTGTGCATTTTGTGGGTGAGCAATGATTTGTATACAGTCCTATCCTCACAAGGTTCATAACGTAGTTGGGAAGAAATGTAGTTGCAATTTTCTTTGAGTCACCTATTAGCTCTCAAATAAAAACATGGAGACTTATTATTAATTTTGAATACTTGGTCTTAGTTTAGTCTTGTCCCACTAGCTTTTTTTTTAACTTAATTCAACTGGCTTCTATTTATCTACAATTTGACTGGAGCTTTTAATTTTTTATTCTGCATTTTTTACTTTCCTGATTCCTCCAAATGTGGCTGACTGACTTTTGCCATCCCCTTTTCTTTCTTCTCTGAGCAGATTCCTCCTTCTAATTACTCTCCTTGCCAAGAAGTTCTACCTATGCCTCTTCCCTCACTATTGGCCATTATGCTTTTAATTAAATCAGTCAGGTACCTTATGCAGGCAAGGTAACACAGCCACACATCTTTACTTAATTACACAAATATGCTGCAACATAAACAAATGCAACTTATTTTTACATAGATAAACAAATACTGCCCTACAGAGAAGTCTGTAAGATAATGAAAAGCTTAAAGTTACATATATTAAATAATGACTAAAATATTTGAGAAGAATAATCATAATATGAAGTATAATAAAGAATACTCAAATGAGAAGAGGTCACTATATTATAATAATCTAACTTTAGAGCCTAAAAGAGTCTTTCTCAAATTTAGTATTTTTGCCATATGTTTATCTATATATACCATCACAACCCGTTGTGAGACTTGTCTAAGTGCCATAAAATAACTTGCTAGTTAAAAGCTAGATTACTTCATAACACTGCCTTCTGGACACTTTTGAAAAATCAATTGCTTCAGAGAAAAGCATGATGCACTAAATATGGTCATTAAATAAGTGAAATTTTAATAAATTCACATAGAGTTCATAGTTGTGGGTTATTTTTTATAAATTTTCTTAGCAATGCATTCAAGATAGCCAGAGGGTTCCTGAATCCTAAATCACATACTTCTTTAACAATTTATACTGAAGTCATCAGAGTATTAATACCCTCACTAGAATCAGAAAATGATTAAAATTCAATGTGATCCAACTCTTTAGAACATAATAGTCCTAATTTGTGTGTATCTTTTCTCCAAAGCCAAACTTTGACAAGAAATGGGGGGGGGGAGAGTCCATCCTTCCATCCATCACCATAAAATATTTTTTCTCATTAAACAGAGACAGTAGAAACCACACAACTCCACTTAGCCGCATGGATACCACCTGATGCTGCATGGTGGTCCTGACATTCATCCCAGTCTACTTCACCTGCCTCTATTGTAATTAGCTTTAGTTTCCTGCAGCACGACAGACTCTTCCTCACTACCACCACTTATCTCTGTCATACTTCAACCAGGCTGCGGTGCTTAATAATGATGACAACTTGATAGGATCTAGAATAGTAGTTCTCAGGTATGGGTTGTGTCCCCTTTGGGGGTTAAATAACCCATTCATAGGGGTTGCTTGAGACCATTGGAAAATACAGATATTGGTGTTATAATTCATAGTAGTAGCAAAATTACAGTTATGAAGTATCAGTGAAAATAATTTTATGGTTTTGGGTCACCACAACATGAGAAACACAAGGAACTGTTCTAAATGGTTATAGCATTAAGAAGATTGAGAACCAGTGATAAAGACTCACCAAATCTCTGGGCAAGTCTGTGAAGGAGCGTCCAAATTGAATTGGTTGAACTGGGAAGACTGATCCTAAATGAGAACGGTATAGACTTACAGAAAAAGAATTGTTGAGACAGGAATAGGACCTTGAACCCCTGAAACTGCATGCTAGGTTTTTTAAGATACTCTAGGAGACTCCATACTTTTTCTTTTTAAAAACATGAATTTTTATTAATTATTTGGAAATTTTACTTCATGCATCCCAATCCCACTTTTCCCCAGTTCGTCTGTATCTGTCCTTCACCCCAGTAGTACCCTTTTCCAATTTTTTTTTAAATTTGCTAAATAGAAAAGAAAAACTTCACTCACCCACCTTTCCCCCTCTCTAACACCTCTTTATTTGTTTCGGGACATTGGGAGCTACAGTTTGTCATGCAGTATACTTTTTCTGTCCACTCAGCTTTATGTGTGAATGTTCATTATCATGAGTTATTGGTCTAGTTCAAAACCTCTGGCTTCTGGTACACCATCAATTCTTAAATACCAGCCAACCTACTCTTGAATATCCTGCTGTTGTTCTGAGTCATGGAGTTCCTGCAGATATAATTTTGCCTGACAAATCCCATCACACACTCAGACAGGTCATAGATAGAGTAGATGTTGGGGTGGATCAACTCAAAGCCCTGAATGTAGCTCTGAATGATAGCTATTCTGATCAGTTCTTGTTCCTGAGAGTGAGGGAAGAGTCAGCTTTTCTTTGTCCATGTTATTGAACAAGGTCTTCCAGGACCAGTAAAGGACAGAAAAAGCTCAGCACAGCCCTGAGATTCCAACATGAATGATTCCTATGTCCCACCATGGTAACCTGGGCAATAGAGATCAACAAAATTCTCAGTTGCAACAGGACCAATAGACCCAGATATGACCCTTAGCCTCAGCTCAAACCTGGGTGCCACCATGGCCCAGGTTGCAATAGAGGCCACTCAGATCAATATGACACCAGTGGCAGCATGGCCATTGGATACTAGCAGGACTAGACCCTCGGCATCCATGTGGCCTTTGGGAGCAACATAAGCCTTTGGCATCAACGTAGATCCTTGCTGCTGTAGGTCCTTGGACCCAGACATGGTCCTCAGCTTCAGCTCAGGTTCAATCATCATCGTGGACCCAGGTGGCAGTGCAGGCCACTCAGCTCGGCATGGTTCCCACGGCATCATGTCCCTCAGATACCAACATGACTACAGGTGGCAGCCCAGACCATGAGCATTCTTGGTGGTAGGCCCACAGAGCCAGACATGGCGCTTTGCAGCAATCTGGGCCTGAGCTTCACCATGGCCTCTGATGGCAAGCAAGCATTTCCTAGAATTAGGGTTACAGGCATTTGCCAGATGCCCAGGTGGATAGGTACTGGGATACACACTCTGGTATTCATGATTGTACAGTAATCAGATGTTCTTACTCAGCGAGCAATCTCTCTGTCCATCTGTTACAGTTTTCCACGTGTGTTTATATCTTTCATTATCTGTTTTTCAATGGTCTGGTTCACTTTGAATTCTATAATGCCCAATAATAAGCACTCTCCAAGTGCTTCAGCATGTGAGCAGAAGGCAACCTTGCTGTGACAGAACCAGCAGTCATGCCCACTTATTATTAAGTTACTGAATTCATTTGGGACAAGCATTAGGACCTTATCTTCTCTCCCTTAACCAGGCTACCTCCCACTGTTTGTTCTTGTTGTTTGCTTGGTTTTGTTCTTGGATTCATGAAATAGTACCTGGCACACCTGTCAGGTTTTTGTCTAATGTTAATTCTGGTGCTAGAGAACCTTTGTCTTCACTAAGGAATCAAGAAAATTGCTTCTCTCTCCTTGATCTCAGTTCAAGTATTGAGCTATGACTTTGAGATCTAATTGTTAAATATTGATAACTATTAGAATGTTTCAGCATTTATCATGTAGTTTGCAGGATTTAACTAATGGAGGAAAAAAGCCAGCTGAAGTGTTGAAAACCTTTGATTAAACGTAGTTGTTTAAATCAGTTTATTGAGCGCTAAAATAGCAATATAGAATGTTTCCACCACATTGAAAACAACATTATTTTGCTTCCATAGCTAAACTGCACCAAATATATATATATATATATATATTTGAGAGCCTGCTTACTAGACAGCCAAGGTCCATCTTCACAGAGCAATTGGAGCGTAATAGGAAAGTTCCATCATTGGGAACAGACTTGTCCTCCTTGAATAAATCAGTGGAGTTGTCCCAGGAGAAATATTCAGTATCTTCTCAACTCAAAGTGACTATTAAGAAGAACCAGGAACGCATGAGTGGCTTTTAGTGTCCAGTTCTATTTCTCCTAGTTTAAGGGTTCTGAGGGGAATGTGTTACATTGAAAGTGTCTTTACTATAAAAGATGCAGGGATCTATTCTCCCTCCCTCCTTCCTTGCTTCCTTCTTTCCTTCCACCCTCCCTATTTCCTCCCTTATTTATTTCCACACCCCCTATTTCTTTCCATCCATCCATCCATTCTTCCTTTTCTCTTTAAATAAATGAATAAATTGGAAGAAGTTCATATTAACATGTTTAAATAATATCTTAATTTGGTTCTCTTTTATTATTATAAAACACCATTACCAAAAGCAACTTGGGGGTAAAGGATTTTTTGACTAACCTGTCCTGATTACAGTCCATCCTTGAGGGAATATAGGTTAGGAGTAAAGGCAGGAAGAATGGGAGAAAGTGCTTAGAATTTCCAGGAAATCCAATGGTTTCTTCTTGCCTCTTAAGGCACTGTACTTATATGCACAAAAAACACACACAAAGATAAAAACACATAACTTTTTAAAAAGAGAAAGTATCATTTGTGTATAGGAAGATGTTTTTGTAAATGTAAAAGAAAAGAGTTTTGATAAGGATCTGCTTTCATATAAGTGGAAGGTATGAGTCAAAACATGTAAGAACTTAATACTTCAGAAAGGAGCAGTCAGCAATCAGGAAGCAGGATGTGGAGGACAGTACTTGTAGATCTAAGTCACAGAATGCTTGAAAGCCATAGGGACATGCAACCGTGTCTTTGTAGAGTGTGTGAGATAAAAGACTACTTCCGGGGAAAAAAAGTATTCCTGAAAGATACCATACCAGTTTTGCAATATGGTATCCTGTGCCTATACCACACAGTTGAGATCTTAAACTACTAATTGTCTCCCAAGTTGGTGGATTACAGACTACCCTGCTCTATCTTGCATCTGAGCTATTCATCCTTCTGTCTCACTTTGACACATCTCAGCTGTCACCTGATTGCTCCCAACAGAGATCAAGTTTCTTGCTCTAAGACACGGGAGGACTAATGGGCTCAAAGAGCATTATTCAGATAATTCAGGTTTCCTTCCTGCTGCATATCTAGACATGAGTGTCTGCCATCATATTTAAGAGACTCACCTAACCAGACCAACACCTCTGATGAGGGTAGCAGCAGACTTATTTCTTATGTCCCTGAGCAACCTATATACCACAGGAATGATAATACACATAAAAATATGTAATTCTTTTGCTTATAGCTAGTAGCCACTTATGAGTTACTACATAACAAATTCATCTTTTGGGGTCTGGATTACCTCACTCAGGATGGTGTTTTCTAGTTCCATCCATCCATTTGCATACAAAATTCAAGATGTCATTGATTTTACAAATGAGTAGTACTCTAATGTGTAAATGTGTCACATTGTCTTTATCCATTCTTTGGTTGAGGGGCATCTAGGTTGTTTCCAGTTTCTGGCTATTACAAATAATGCTTCCTTGAACATCGTTGGACATGTGTCTTTATAGTATGACTAAACATCTTTTGGGTATATGCCCAAGATTGGTATTGCTGGATCCTGAGGTAGGTTGATTACCAATTTTCTAAGAAACCTCCATACTTATTTCCAAAGTGGATATACAAGTTTGCATTCCCACCAGCAATGGATGAGTGTTCTGTTACTCCACATCTTCTCTAACATACACTATCATTGGTATTTTTTGTCTTAGCCATTCTGAGAGGTATAAGATGGTATCTCAGAGTTGTTTTGATTTGCATTTTCCTTATGGCTAAGGTTGTTGAAGATTTCTTTTTTAAAAAAATTTATTTATTTATTAAAAAATTTTACCTACTTCCCTCCTCCCATTTCCCTTCCACTCCCCCCACTTCTGCTCCAGTCCTAAGAGAAGTCAGGGTATCCTGTCCTGTGGGAAGTCCAAGGCCTTCCTCACTCCATCCAGGTCTAGGAAGATGTGCATCCAAACAAACTAGGCTTCCAAAAAGCCAGTGCATGCAGTAGAATCCAAACCCAGTGCCATTATCATTGGTTTCTCAGTCAGCCCTTATTGTCAGTCACATTCAGAGAGTCCTGTTTAATGTTCCATCAGTCCCAGTCCAGCTGGCCTTGGTGAGCTCCCATTAGATCAGTCCCACCATCACAGTGGGTAGACACACCCCTCGTGGTCCTGACTTCCTTACTCATCTTCTCCCTCCTTCTGCTCTTTATCTGGACCTTGGGAGCACAGTCCAGCGCTCCAGTGTGGGTCTCTGTCTCTATCTCCATTCATTGCCAGATGATGGTTCTATGGTGATATGCAAGATATTCATCAATGTGGCTATGGGATAAGGCCAGTTCAGGCACCGTCTCTTCTGCATTTCCCTGATGACTAAGGTTGTTCAACATTTTTTTAAGTGTCTTTCGGTCATTTGAGATTCTTCTGTTGACAATTCTCTATTTACTTTTTTTTTAGAGTATTCATTCGATTTTTTTAAGTAATTTTATTAAATTATAAAAGTTTCCATTTCCGCCCCTCCTCCCACCACCCTCCCACTCCCCCGACTCCCTCTCCTCCTCCCTCTTCGTCCCTAAGGGCAGTCAGGGTTTCCTGCCCTGTGGGAAGTTCAAGTTCCTCCCCCCTCCGTCCAGGTCCAGGAAGGTGAGTATCCAAACAGACTGGATCCCCAAAATCTAGTATATGCAGAGGAAACAAGTCCCAGTGTCATTGTCAATGGCTTTTCAGAAAGACTCCGGGCCAGCCACATTCAGAGAATCTGGTTGGATCACGTCCTCATTCAGTCCCAGTCCAAATGGCCTTGGTAAGCTCTCATTAGATCCGTCCCCTTGTATCAGTGGGTGATAGCATCCCTCGCAGTCCTTATTACCTTTTTCATTTTCTTCGTCCTTCTGCTCCTCATTTGGACCTTGGGGGGCTCAGTCCGGTACTCCAATGTGGATCTCCGTCTGTATCGCCATCCATCGCCAGATGAAGGATCTATGGTGATAAGCAAAATATTGATCAGTATGGTTATGGGCCAAGGACGGTTCAGGCACCTTCTTCTCTGTCCAGAGAACAATCTGGGGATCTCTCCTTGGACCTGGGATCCCATATATAATCAAGTCTCCTGTAAACCCTAAAATGACTCCCTTAGTTGAACTATATTCTTCCCTGATCCCATATTCATCCTTCCTCCCTC
Organism: Myodes glareolus; assembly: GCF_982192425.1. Taxonomy (NCBI): domain Eukaryota; kingdom Metazoa; phylum Chordata; class Mammalia; order Rodentia; family Cricetidae; genus Myodes; species Myodes glareolus. The sequence goes on from NC_142030.1 coordinate 111,287,982, forward strand.
CCCCACATCCCGGTCCACCAAGCTTTCCCCATTCCTCCCCTACTCCCTTCTCTCTAACCGTCTCCCCTTCCAACAACCTTCCCACTCCCCCCATGCACCCGAGGTTACCTGGGACTCTTGTCTATTTCCTACCTCCTGGCGGATAGCTAAATAATCTTCATCAGGTTCATCTTCATATTTAGCGTCTCTAGGATCTCGAATAATAGGCTCAAAGACCTTTAATTATGGTTAGAATCCACGTATGAGTGAATACATACCGTGTTCCTCTTTTTGGGTCTGGCTTACCTCACTCAGTAAAGCGTTTTCTATTTCCATCCATTTGCATGCAAAATTCAAGATGTCATTGTTTTTTACCGCTGAGTAAAACTCTAATGTGTATATGTTCCACACCTTTTTTAACCATTCTTCTATTGAGGGTCACCTAGGTTGTTTCCATGTTCTGACTATTACAAATAGTGCAGCTATGAACATTGTTGAACAAATGCTTTTGTAGTATGTTAGGGAATATCTAGGGTATATTCCCAAGAGTGGAATTGCTTGGTCCTGAGGGAGGTTGACTCCCAGTTTCCTGAGAAACCGCCATGTAGCTACCAAGGTTTCTTCCCTTCTCTCCTGGCGATTCGCAGGGCCGTGTGACCTCCGGCTCCCTGGAGACTCTGCACTAGCTCTCGCTTGAGGGGATAACTTAGCAAGATCCTGGTTCTCTTTGTTATGGTGATTCCACTTGTATTCAAGGTTTTAGCAGTGGGCCCATAGCCTGGATCCCCAGCTGATCCTGCTCCAGGCACCAGGAAGACTTTAATCTTCTCCTCCTGTTCCTGGATGGGAGGAGGCCTTGCATTTTCGATCCTTCTAGCCCACTGGTATAAATACCCGACTTGAGTTTAATAAAGTTGCCATTTACTCTGGTAAATGAGCAAAGGTCTCTTTTGTGTGTGTCTCTTTTTCAACCCTCAGGACAATCGTCCATTCTCGTGGGCCCGAGTTCAGGAAAGCGCGCAGCCTGAACCGGGTGTGGGTATCCATTGGAAAGTGCAGACTCTTATAGATGGTGTCCCTCGGCTCGGCTTGGCTTTAAAGAAGAATTGAAGGGTCACGTCCTGCCGTTAGTGGATCCACCACGAGAACCCCAAAAAGAGGTGAGGGTCCCCCCACGATCCGGAATCTGGCCAGTTTTGTAATGTGCATTTGTGCACGGGTAATAAGGGGGTGAATAGGTTGAACAGTTTGATTTTTAGGAAAATGGGTGCTGATATGTCCACTCCGGAGCTAGAAGGGCAGTTAGCAGATCAGCTACTGCAGCTTGTGGAAAAGCTAGGCACCAGGATCAAAGGTGACACAGCACAAGGGACCATCAAGGTAATTTCAGAGCTCAGTCCTTGGCTCTCTCTGACTGGGAACCTCAATATCAAGGACTGGGAACAAGTTAGGGCTGATCTACGTGTTGCACAGAGAGAACGGGGAACTAAAGCCATCCCCTAGCGATCTATTCGCTATGGCGTCTTATCAGAGATGCCCTCCTTAGTGAAGATGTCTTAGTGAAGGAACAGTTAGAGGTTTTAAACAAAACCCTTGAGGAAATTCAGAAAGTAGAATCTGTGAGCTCTATCAGGAGTTTTGAGGATCAAGAAGTCAAAAGCATTGATAATTTAGATGAAGAAGAGGAAATATTAGAAGGCGAAATCGCACTTCTAACCAAACAGCTAGAGAAGGAGGAAGGAGGGGTCCTAGCAGAGATGCCCCCATTAGGCATCCTCCGCAAAGAGCATTTTCTGCTACTCCGAACCGTTGTGCTACAGCTTTCTCCCCTGTTAATCTGGAGGCAGAAGCTCGAGAGTTTTCAAACAGGCCTGATAATATCAGTAGAGATAGGTCGGTCTATCCTACTGAAGTAACTCTTGGCCAGCAAGTACTTAGTATCAGACAGCCTGACTCTCTGACCTTTAAAATGGTCAAGCAATTAAAGGAGGCAGTCGTTGCTTATGGTGCTCGCACTTCCTTCACTGTAACATTGCTGGAATCCTTCCTTAAGTTCAACCTTACGCCCAGTGATTGGATACAACTTTGCAAAGCCTGTCTCTCTGGGGGTGAATTTTTACTGTGGAGAGGTGATTTGCGAAGGATTTGCAAGGAATCCGGGGAGCTTAATGCCTCCGCCAGTTTCTCCCAGCATGACCTTGATGTGTTACTTACAGGAGGTCAATATTCTGATCTCACAGTGCAAACCACTTACGATCCCGCAGTTTGCTCTAGTGGCAACAGCAGCGATAAAGGCCTGGGCATCTCTACCAGTTGAAGGAACAGGAGAACTACTCTCAAAAATTGTACAGGGACCTACAGAGTCTTATTCTGCATTTATAAACCGCCTCTTAGAGGTGGGCAGCCGTACTCTTGGGGATATTAATTCTTACTTGCCAGCAGTAAAGCTATTAGCCTATGAAAATGCTAACAGGTCTTGCCAGGAAGTTTTGCGCCTGCATAGAAACAAGGACCTGGATGATTTTATTCATCTGTGCAGAGGCATAGTTCCTCCTACTGTGGTGGGGCAGGTGGTCACTTCTGCCCCTAGGGAGGTTGCAGCCCAAACTGGATCAAAAAATTGCTTTCAGTGTGGGAAGCCTGGTCATATTAGTAAAAACTGCCCAGCCATTAAAGGAGTGGTTGGTCCTTCCAGGAGCAGCCCTGGTGTCTGCCCCAGATGCCAGAAAGGAATGCACTGGACTAGCAACTGCCGGTCTAACACCGACAGTCAGGGCATTCCCCTACCTGTGTCAAAAAACGGGAGAAGGGGCCGGCCTCAGGCCCCGAAAACGCAAGCGTACGGGGCTATGAGCGAGCCAAATGCTCAGATCAGATTCGTCCCTCAAAGAAGCGCCTCACTGTCTGCGAACTTGCTCGAAGCACCCCAGGAGGTGCATGATTAGCTCTCTGCGCCTCTGCCCGGGCAATATTAACACCACATATGGGGGCACAAGCATTAGGGACTGAGGTGTTTGAACCCATTCCAGAGAGCATCTATCGTTCATTTTATACATTTTAAACTTTCTGACTGTGGATGCTGGCTCCCGTATGGCAGCTGAGAATCATTGGCAGCCTACCTCCCCCAGGAAGCCCTTAGTAAAGTGGAAAAATCTGGCAAATGGCACTTGGTGTGGTCCGGACCAGGTCTTAATTTGGGGCAGAGGAGCAGTTTGCATATTTCCACAGGCTGCAGAGCTCCCGATCTGGGTCCCTGAACGTCTGGTGCGGACCGTGGATTCCTCTGTTCAGAAACCTGAGGACGAGGCGAGATCAAGAGATCCCACGGACATGGCGGCAGAGGCGGCAGCGGAGTTGGCAGATTCCTGAGAGATGATCCAGTGCCTGATTTTACCCCTTTCCCAGCTTTCTGTCTCTCTGCCTGATCTGTCCCTTTCAGCCAAGGCTGCTTGACCCCCTGAGGGGAAAACAGCTACTTCCCCTGCCCTGATAGCAGCTTTGGATACTCAAGGCTAAAACCTTGCCAGATACACAGAATTACCATACTATTCAAAGTATCTAATTTCACAATTGGACGTTGTAGTCAATCTTTGCAACTGGGTGTGAATTTTAACCTCTGCTGGTCACAGGTTAAGATTTTGCTGCTTTTTCTCAGACCCCGGAATACAAATTTGCTAATTGGCTCTAATATAGCTTGGCTAGTCATACCAGGGGTCCCATTTGCCAGTGCTGTAGTCCTACTCAAGGGTGCTATTCTGAGCCAACGTTTCAGATATTGTGCAAGCACTGTCTCTTCCAGGAATGCTTATGTATGCATACGCTGGAGTGTCTTCTCCTGGCCAGTAGCTTCAGGTTCGCCACCGCCTGGCCCTAGTAGGCATTCGCCTTGAAATATCTTTCAGCATAAACTGGCTGGACTCAATGTATGACTAGTAACCAAAGACAGGTAAGGATTGAATGGGAGGAGACTCTGACCTAAGACAGAAAGGTATTTTGACCTGGAATACTTTTTCCACGACGGGTAAAGAATCTGCCTGGCCATTACTACCTAAGACAAGGTGTTAGTCATCATATTTATATAAAAAGGGAGACTTGTAGCTACCAAGGTTTCTTCCCTTCTCTCCTGGCGATTCGCAGGGCCGTGTGACCTCTGGCTCCCTGGAGACTCTGCACTAGCTCTGGCTTGAGGGGATAACTTAGCAAGAACCTGGTTCTCTTTGTTATGGTGATTCCACTTGTATTCAAGGTTTTAGCAGTGGGCCCATAGCCTGGATCCCCAGCTGATCCTGCTCCAGGCGCCGGGAAGACTTTAATCTTTTCCTCCTGCTCCTGGATGGGAGGAGGCCTTGCATTTCCGATCCTTCTAACCCACTGGTATAAATACCCGATGTGAGTTTAATAAAGTTGCCATTTACTCTGGTAAATGAGCAAAGGTCTCTTTTGTGTGTGTCTCTTTTTCAACCCTCAGGACAATCGTCCATTCTGGTGGGCACGAGTTCGGGAAAACACGCAGCCTGAACCGGGTGTGGGTATCCATTGGAAAGTGCAGACTCTTATACCGCCACATTGATTTCCACAGTGGCTGCACAAGTTTGCATTCCCACCAACAATGGATGAGTGTTCCCCTCATTCCACATCCTCTCCAGCATAGGCTATCAGTGGTGTTTTTGAGTTTGGCTATTCTGACAGGTTTAAGATGATATCTCAAAGTTGTTTTGATTTGCATTTCCCTGTTCACTAAGGAGGTTGAGCATGACCTTAAGTGTCTTCTGGCCATTCGAAGTTCATCTGTTGTGAATTCTCTGTTCAGTTCAGTACCCCATTTTTTAATTGGGTTAATTAGGGTTTTAGTGTCTAGTTTCTTGAGTTCTTTGTATATTTTGGAGATCAGACCTTTGTCTGATGAGGGGTTTGTGAAGATCTTCTCCCAGTCGGAAGGTAGCCTTTCTGTCCTACTGACAGTGTCCTTTGCTTTACAGAAGCTTCTCAGTTTCGGTAGGTCCCATTTATTCATTGTTTCTCTTATTGTCTGCACTCCTGGGGTTCTGCTTAGGAAGTGGTCTCCTGTGCCTATATCTTGTAGACTACTTCCCACTTTCTCTTCTATCAGGTTCAAAGTGGTCAGATTAATGTTGATGTCTTTAATCCATTTGGACCTGAGTTTTGCGCATGGTGATAGATATGGATCTATTTTCATTTTTCTACAGGTTGACATCCAGTTATGCCAGCACCATTTGTTAAAGATGCTATCCTTCTTCCATTGTATAGCTTTAACTCCCTTGTCAAAAATCAGGTGTTCATAAGTTTGTGGGTTAATACCCGGGTCTTCTATTTGATTCCAGAGGTTGACTTCTCTGTTGTTATGCCAATACCAAGCTGTTTTCAACACTGTTGCTCTGTAATAGAGTTTGAAGTCAGGGATGGTAATGCCTCCAGAAGTTCCTTTATTGTATAAGATTGTTTTGGCTATCCTGGGTTTTTTGTTTTGCCATATAAACTTGATTATTGTTCTCTCAAGGTCTGTGAAGAAGTTTGGTGGGATTTTGATGGAAATTGCATTGAATCTATAGATTGCTTTTGGTAGAATTGCCATTTTTACTATGTTGATTCTCCCAATCCAAGAGCCAGGGAGGTCTTTCCATTTTCTGGTATCCTCCTCAATTTCTTTCTTCAAAGACTTAAAGTTCTTGTCAAATAGGTCTTTCACGTCCTTGGTTAGAGTAACCCCAAGATATTTTATGCTATTTGTGGCTATCATGAAAGGTGATGTTTCTCTGATTTCCCTCTCTGCTTCTTTGTCCTTTGTGTAAAGGAGGGCAACCGATTTTTTTTGGAGTTGATCTTGTATCCTGCCACATTACTAAAGGTGTTTATCAACTGTAGGAGTTCTTTGGTAGAGTTTTTGGGGTCACTTATGTACACTATCATATTGTCTGCAAATAACGAAAGTTTAACTTCATCCTTTCCAATTCGAATCCCCTTGATCCCCTTATGTTGTCTTATTGCTATTGCTAGAACTTCAAGCACTATATTGAAGAGGTATGGAGAGAGTGGATAGCCTTGTGGTGTTCCTGATTTTAGTGGAATGGCTTTGAGTTTCTCTCCATTCAATTTGACGTTAGCTGTCGGCTTGCTGTATATTGCTTTTATTATATTCAGGTAATTATATAAGGTATATATAATTATTCAGGTATTATGATCCTCGTAAACCCAATCTCTCCAACACTCTTATCATAAAGGGGTGTCGAATTTTGTCAAATGCTTTTTCAGCATCCAGTGAAATGATCATATGGTTTTTTTCTTTCAGTTTATTTATATGATGGATTACATTGATAGATTTGCGTATGTTGAACCAACTCTGCATCTCTGGGATGAAGCCCACTTGATCATAATGGATGATTTTTCTAATGTATTCTTGGATTCGGTTTGCCAGTATTTTATTGAGTATTTTTGCGTCAATGTTCATGAGTGAGATTGGTCTGTAATTCTCTTTCTTGGTTATGTCTTTGTGTGGTGTTGGTATCAGAGTAACCGTAGCTTCATAAAAAGAGTTTGGCAATGATTCTTCTGTTTCTATATTGTGAAAGACATTAAGGAGTATAGGTATTAGCTCTTCCTGGAAGTTCTGGTAGAATACTGCATTGAAACCATCTGGTCCAGGACGTTTTTTGGTAAGGAGATTTTTAATAACAGCTTCTAATTCTTCGCAACTAACAGGTCTATTTAGATTGTTCACCTGTTCTTGGTTCAACTTTGGTATATGGTACTTATCTAAAAAAATGTCCATTTCTTTTACATTTTCCAACTTTGTGGCATATAAATTTTCGTAGTAAGATCTAATGATTCTCTGAGTTTTCTCTGTGTCTGTGTTTATGTCCCCCTTTTCATTTCTGATCTTATTAATTTGCATGTTCTCTCTCTGCCGTTTGATTAATTTGGATAGGGGTTTGTCAATCTTGTTGATTTTCTCCAAGAACCAGCTTTTTGATTCATTGATTCTTTGGATTGTTTTCTGTGTTTCTATTTTGTTGATTTCAGCCCTCAGTTTAATTATTTCCAGTCTTCTAGACCTCCTGGGTGTATCAGCTTCTTTTTTTCTAGACCTTTCAAGTGTGCTGTTAAGCCTCCAATGTGTGCTTTCTCCGTTTTCTTTAAGTGGGCACTTAGTGCTATGAACTTTCCTCTTAGCACTGCTTTCATAGTGTCCCATAGGTTTGAGTATGTTGTGTCTTTATTTTCATTAAATTCAAGGAAGACTTTCATTTCTTTCTTTATTTCTTCCTTGACCCAGGAGTGATTCAGTAGTTGACTGTTCAACTTCCATGAATTTGTTGGCTTCCTGGGGGTAGCACTGTTGTTGAATTCTAACTTTAATCCATGGTGATCTGACAAGATGCAGGTGGTTACTAATATTTTTTTGAATCTGTGGAAATTTACTTTGTTACCCAGTATGTGTTCAATTTTCGAGAAGGTTCCATGAGCAGCAGAGAAGAAGGTATATTCTTTCCTATTTGGGTGGAATGATCTATAGATATCTGTTAAGTTCATTTGATTCAATACCTCCAATAATTCTCTTATTTCTCTGCTAGGTTTCTGTCTGATTGACTTGTCCATTGGTGAGAGAGGAGTGTTGAAATCTCCTACTATTAGTGTCTGTGGATTGATGACTGCCTTGAGTTCTAGAAGTGTTTCTTTTACATAAGTAGGAGGCTTTATATTAGGGGCATAGATATTCAGGATTGAGACTCCCTCCTGGTGAATTGTTCCTGTTATGAGTATAAAATGTCCGTCTCCATCTCTTCTGATTGATTTTAGTTTGAAGTCAATTTTGTTGGAAATAGAATGGCTACACCTGCTTGGTTCTTAGGACTGTTTGCTTGAAAAACCTTTTCCTAACCCTTTACTCTGAGTAGACGTCTGTCTTTGTGTTTGAGGTGTGTTTCTTGTAAACAGCAGAATGTTGGATCCTGTTTTCGTATCCAATCTCTTAGTCTGTGCCTTTTTATCGGTGAATTGAGTCCATTAATATTAAGTGATATTAATGACCAGTGGTTGTTGACTCCGGTTATTATTATTTTTTGTTTGTTTGTTTAATAGAGTTTGTATGTGTCCCTTCTTTGAGTTAAGCTCGTGAAGTGTCGCTAGATGTCTGAGTTATTGTAGGCAGTGTTGGCAATGTTGGATTCCTTGGGTTGTGATTTTCCTTCTATTACTTTCTGTAAGGCTGGGTTTGTGGCTATGAATCGTTTAAATTTGTTCTTATCCTGGAATATTTTGTTTTCTCCATTGATAGTGAATGATAGCTTGGCTGGGTATAGTAGTCTGGGTTTGCATCCATGGTCTCTTAGTTTCTGCAGTACCTCTATCCAGGACCTTCTGGCTTTCATGGTTTCCATAGAGAAGTCTGGTGTAAGTCTGATAGGTTTACCTTTATAAGTTATTTGACCTTTTTCCTTTGCAGCTCTAAATAGTCTTTCTTTAATCTGTATGTTTTGTGTTTTGATTATTATATGGTGAGGGGATTTTTTTTTGATCAAGTCTATTTGGTGTTCTGTATGCTTTTTGAACCTTCATAGGAATATCATTCTTTAGGTTGGGAAAGTTTTCTTCTATAATTTTGTTGAATATATTTTCTGGGCCTTTGATCTGCAGTTCTTCTCCTTCTTCAATCCCTATTATTCTTAGATTTGGTTTTTTTTATTGTGTCCCAGATTTCTTGAATGTTTTGTGATGAGAATTTGTTGGATTTGCTGTTTTCTTTGATCTGAGCATTTATTTTCTCTATGGTATCTTCAGACTCTGAGATTCGTTCTTCCATCTCTTGTATCCTATTGGTTATGCTTGATTCTGTAGTCTCTGTTCATTTACCTAGATTTTCCCTATCCAGCCGGCCCTCGTTTTGTGTTTTCTTCATTGCCTCCATTTCAGTTTTCAATTCTTGAACTGTTTCCATTACCTGTTTGATTGTTTTTTCTTGGTTTCCCAGTGTATCATTCACGGATTTACTCATTTCTTCAAACTTTTTGTTATACTTCTCATCCATTTCTTTGCTCATTTCTTCAATCCTTTTGTTGTACTTCTCATCCAGTTCTTTAAGGGAATTACTCATATCTTGTTTAAGGGACTCTATTGCTTTCGTCGTGGCATTTTTTTCCAATTCTTCTGAATTAAGAGGTTCAAGTCCTTCTATTGTAGGGTCGTTGGGATCTGGTGATTTCATGTTGTTTTTTAGATTGTTGGAGCAGTTCTTGCCTTGGCGCCTGCCCATCTTTTCCTTCAACTGATCTATATTGGATCTTCTGGTACCAGGTCAGGTTCCCTTGTTGGGCAGGGACTTCACTGACAGAATGTCTACCTTTCCTCAGACAGTCTATTGAAACACAGGCACTCCCTCCTGCCGGGTTGCACTCACAGCCCTGGCCCAGCGTGCAAGGGAGCTGCTCTGGGGAGATCTTGTTGGCCCAGGGGGAAGGGCGGAAGAGAGGAAGGTGTACCTGGATGAGGGCTGGGATGGGATTAAGGAGAGCTCCACAGGGTATAGCCACCACTGCAGGGCGACCAGAAAGTCGAGGGGGGTGGGGAAAGTCTGAATTCCTCCTAGCTGAAGCCTTTGGGCCAGGAGCAACCTCATCCTTCCTCCAATGGATGTCTGCTAGAAGATCACTGTCTCTTGCTGGCCAGGAATGTGGCTGAGGTGATTCAGGGCCTGCCTGTTAGGCAGGCTCTCAAAGCACAGGAACTGCCCCCTGCCCAGCAGAGCCCACAGCCCAGGCTCAGAGTCTCTATTTAGTTTTGTACCCCATTTTTTAATTGGGTGAGGATATTGAGTCTATAGTTTGTGATCCTAGAGAATTCAAGTAACAAGGTAAACCCTAAGAAAAACATATATAGGTTCATCTGGAAAGTTGAAGTAGACAATATCACCTGACAAAATTGGGATCAAAGGAGTGTTGGGGGGCATGGTAGAAAGGGATGAGGAGGGGAAGTCAAGGAGAACTTGAGGGAATTGGATAGTTGAGAGAGAGGAAAGACAGAGATAAAAGTAGGGAAAAAGATAGCTTGATGGAGGGAGGCATTATGGGTTTAGCAAGAAACCTGGCTCTGGAGAAATTCCCAGGAATCTACAAGAATGACCCCAGCTAAAACCCTAAGAAACAGAGGAACAGGTGCCCAAACTGATCTTGCCCTGTAATCAGACTGATGAATATCTTAAATATAACCATAGAACCTTCATTCAGATACTGATGGAAACAGAGGCAGAGAGCCGCATCAGACCACAGGACTGAGCTTCCAATGTACAGTTGAAGAGAGGGAGGAATGAGAATATGAGAAAAGTGATCAAGACCATGATGGGGGCACTCACTGAAACAGTTTACCTGAGCTAATGGGAGCTCACCAAGTCCAGCTGGACTGTGAAGGAACAAGCATAGGAGGAAACAAGTTCCTCTGAATGTGATTGACTGTTGCATGGCAGGGATTGAGTGAGGGGCCACTGGGATTGCACCAGGATTTATTACTACTGCTTGTAGTGGCTTTTTGGAAACCTATTCTCTTTGGATGGATACCTTGCTCAACCTAGATATAGTAGGGAGAGCTTTGGACCTTTCCCCAAAGCAATGCATCTTACATTCTCTGTGGAGCAGATGGGGGGATAGGGGAGTAAGTGAAGAGAATGGGAGGAGGGGAGGTCGTGGTAACATGGATTGAGTATGTATAATAAAAAAGGTAGTTTATTTTCTTTTAAAAGAGGAAAAGAAAAAATATATAATTCCTTTAATTCCTACAGCATAACTATGTATGGATAGGATATCAGCCCAACCTGTGTGAGTGTGTGTGTGTGTGTGTGTGTGTAATATGCATCTGTATGTATTGTGAGGGCTATGCTTACCTGTATGTATATTGTGTGTAAGGCAGAAGTTGACACTGGGTGTCTTTTTCTATTGTTTCATATCCTATTTTCTTCAACTGTGGTCTCTCATTGAACCTGGATCTCACTGGGTTGTCTAGACTGCCTTTCCAGAGAGTCTCCAGGACCCTCTTGGCTCTGCCAGGCCAATATTGTCGTTAAAGATGGACATCACCATGCTCAGCTTTTGTAAGGGCACTGGGTCAAACTCAGGTCACCCTGTTTACAAAGCAAGCACTTTATCCACTGAGCTAGTTCCCCTTCTCCCAGGTAGAAGATTGCTTTAAAACTAAAAACAGAAAAAGCAGTATGCACGTGGGTGATTAGTGCTTCTTTTAAAATGATCACAAGAGCCAGAAAATCTCAGGGGAAAACAGACACCAGGCTCATATTCCATAAAACTGGCCTGACCTTACTAGACTAATTTTTGTTTACTATTCTCTCTGCACAACTGTTGGAGTGTTTGGTGCCATTCTTCAGTTTTAAGCAAGGAATTGTACAAATAACCCCTGACAACCTTCAGCAAAATATAGGAATTTACTCATTATTCATCATACAAACAAGAGCAAGTGGCTATGACCTCCAGTTGCTCAGGCTGCAGAGGTAATTGAAAGAAGGAAGATAGACAGTCTCATTCCTCGGCAAAGCCCCAGAAATAATACTGCTTCTCCCAAACTCAAGCTGCTGATCACAGGCTTCCCATCAGCATGTTATTATTTACTGGGATTCAAGGTTTCCTTCTGGGGGAATCTCAGATCTAATTCTGCTATCAGCCCTTGTTGATTTACCCAGTACAGAGCAAAGCTCTAATTGCTTTCTGAGTTTATTGTCTGAATTAATGCTGGTTTGAAGAAGGAAGCAGTTACCTTTTCAAACAGGATGCCTGTAATCTCTGACATTTCTAATTGGAACCATGATTGTTATAATTGCCTTTCTTTTGTGTTCATGGCAATGGTGAAAATAGAAAAATTTCTCCAATCCATTATATGACCACATTATGATAGGATTCTGACCCAGGGTTTGGGAATAGGGACCTGGATCACTGGGCACATTGCTGGTTGTACCTGCATTCAGAACCCTAGCATCATTCAAAGACCTGGTTAAAGTAGTACATGCCTGTAATCCTACCGCTGGGGGAGGCAAAGACAGTCTAATGAATGTAATACAGTGATCAACCAATCTAACTGAATTCATGAGCTCTACATTCAGTGAGAAATCTCCAAAAGTCATTAGAAGAACAGAGATTAAATAAGACACCTAGCCTTGATCTCTGGCCTCTGCATTCTTCAGGACACATAGATGTTAGCATACCCCCACACACTCATGTGCACACATAAAAACATGCATGGCACACATGTATGTATACATATGTTCATTTAAAATAAAGTATAAATATAAAGATTATGACAGGATAATTTTTATATTAAAAGTATTTTCACTGAAGTAAAGCTATTTGGCTTTATAGTACTAAAAATTGGTTAGAATCAAATCTTCAATGAAAATGCATGATTCAGAATCTCCACCTCTACCATATCCCAAGCATGTCATAATGCCTTGAATGTAGTGTTTTTATCAGAATTTAGTGTGAAATTATTTATAGGACTAAATGTTGGTAGTTGGCACCTTACTAATTTTGGCCTTAGAGTGTGTGTGTGTGTGTGTGTGTGTGTGTGTGTGTGTGTGTGTGTTAGTGTGTGTGTATGTGAGTGTATTGGTATATGTGTACATGTATGTGGCAGAGATCAAGCTCAGGTATTCCTCAAGCACTATTTACCTTGTTTTTTTGGCATTTTGTTTTGTTTTGTTGTTTTGAAATAGTGTCTCTTCCTTGACTCTCAGCTTTCTCCTAAGCTAAGCTGGCTGGGAACCAATGAACCCCAGGGAAACCCTGTATCTACGTCCAAAATGCTAGTGTTACATCCTGCCTTGCATTTTGTGAGTGTTCGAGAATGAGATTCACATTGTCATGCTTGCATGACAACCACTATACTGAACCATCTCCCTAACCCTAGACCTAATGGCTTTGTTATGTGTCAACTTGGTCATGCTAAACTCTGCTTGTTGGCTAACTTTTCCTCCCCTTCTTGCAAGTTTTCAGTTAGGTTGGCCATAAGAGAGCACCCTGTTGTGTGTGGAGAACAGACGGGCACTAGCTAATCTGTAACTCCTTGATAGTGTGTGTGGCCCAATGACTTGCCTCCATGGTTCACAAAAGCCCTGGCTACTCTCCTTGCCTCAAATAACTGGACTTTCTGTCTCTCATCTATGCACATGTCCATGCCTCTGAGTGACATCCTTGACAACAGTGTAAGAATCAGTGAATTGAGGATACAGGTTTTAGAATGCAACTAGTGAATTTCATTTCCTGCTATGGATTTCCACTCACCCCAATCTTTCTCATTCTCCTGTTTCTCCTCAGTCAGTCTGTTAGAGAAATTCTAAGCTTTGACAAACAACAAGAACAAATTCACAGAGAAGTCCAACCAGAAAACTCAATTGTACTGACCCACTTTTTTTTACCCTTGTTGCCCTGAAATGTTGTGCTTCTGTAAGTCACCCTCGTCCATTCTCCCTGAATAACACTGATGAACACACTAGGGCATATTCTATAAAAATATGAACGAAGAAAACTAGTAGGGAAAGTGGATCAGGAAATAGGAAGGGGACTAGAAAGGGTGAGGGACTTTAATCATGATTAAGATCCATTGTAGGGCAGCGAGATGGCTTAGGAGCAAAACCATCTGCCACCAATCATTACCCGCATTTGATGCTCAGGACCCACATGGTGGAAAGAGAAAACAGATTCCCCAAGTTTCTACTGATGTCTACACATACACTGGGTTTTACATGTGTTCCCCTATGCACATAAAGAAATAATCATAATATAAATTTAAATATATTATACAGATGTATAAAATGTCATACTGAACTCCACTGTCTATAATATGATGAAAAGATAAGTGGTATTGCTAACTAATTGTTTGCAGATAAATCCCTTTATGTTTCCCAATGACTCTTTTTTTTCAGTTTGAACCAATATAAAAATGATGTACTAAATTCTCCAGTCATTTCTTAAAAACTAATAGAAATACACCCTGAAGCATATAAAGAGGTGTTTTATGATCCCAAACCCTTGAATAATTTCATTTAAGGCAGATTTTAGTATCACTATAACTCTGACATTAGCTTCAGCTAGACCAAGCAGAACTCACACATGCTCTGTTCAGTGTCTCTAAGAACTATTCAAATTCTTACCACAGATATAATTACATAAGCATAGCTGTGTAGCTTCAGCCATTGTCAGGGAACCCTGGACATTCTGGGTAATGACTTCTAGCCAGCTCCCTTTCCTTTCTTGACTGATTCTTCTTTGTGTATGTAGTGGCAATGTGAGTAATCTATTTCCTATTCCTTAGCCTATCAATGATAGCTCACATAAAACAGAATGAAGGCCTTTGATACTAGATGACATCTGACCACAGAACACCAAATTCTTGTCTCTATTTTAAGCAATTTTCAGTAGATTCCAGGAAGCCTATGGTGGGTCAATGATATGAGGTACAGGGAGCTGTATCCATCAAACATGGGACATGTTTTGCCAGATCATAGGGTGTTCTAGCTCTCAGGGAAGAAAATTTTTAGTTCTCTTCATATCAATGGACTTAAAAATTCTCCACAATATGGAAAGGATATAATGATCAAACGGAAAGATTTCAAATTAACATTCATTAAAATTAGCAGGTAAAACTCATCTGTTGGATAATGTTGGTTAACTTCAGAAAATATTTATTCTTAACTAGACAGCAACACAGTTATTAGAGTAATGACAGAAATACAGTAAGGGAGACCTCTTCATAAGTATTATTGGATTCAAAATAAAATAACCAATTAAACCCAGACCAGAAGCAGAGGCTATGTCTCCCCACTAGCAATGTCAGTTCTGGCCATGGTAACATGAGGGAATTCGAGTTGTTCATTAAATGCTACTGTTTTGGATCACATTGGTTTTATATGCTATTCTTTTATTTGTTTGGACCTCTTAAGTTTCTAAGAATTACTAGAAAAATTTAAAACTTCATCTGATTTGTTATGTTAAGCAACATAATAGTATCCGTGATTATTCTCAGAGAGGGTGAATGAAAATGCCATCATCTATTAGAACATAACCTTCAGTTCTTATGACATATTAAAAAAAACTTGAAAATTATAGCTCCAAGATTTTGAGTTAAATAGCCTAAAGCGAATCTTGATCTCAAGGCTGTTTTTAACATTCACCTCCCATCAGCCAGTGGAGCAAGGCAGGAAGCAGTAAGGATGTAGATGACATGAACTATAGTCTTAGCAAAATTAACCCAATAAGTTTCTGCGAACATTAGACTGGATAAATAATTATTATAGCAATAGGTATTACCTAGAATCTCTACCCAACCAGATGACATGTGAGTCAATTAGAATAAATCCTAACACATCAGTATAAGGAGGGGCTGCTCTGACGGCTCAGCAGTGAAAAGTGAGTGCTTCTTCTGCAGAGAACCTCTGTTCATTTCCCAGAGCCCATGCTGGATTGTTCAAAATGGCCAAAATTCCAGTCCTAGGGAAATCCAACTCCTCTTCGGGCCATCGGAGCTAAGAACATTCACACACACACACATGAATATGTATCTATGTGTATGTATTTATATATATTTACAGTAAGATGGTAAAATAAACCCTTAAAAAAACAAGTATTAATACTTTAATCTCAGTACATAGGAGGCAGAGGTAGGTGAGTTTGAGGCTAACCTAGTCTACAAAGTGACAGCCATAGGTGTTAACACAGAGAAATCCTTTCTCAAAAAAAGCAAAAGTGGGGGGAAAACACTTACTATATGTTTGGGAATTTCTTCTCAATGTTGTGTTGTCACTGAGGAATTTTTGACTTTTGTTCAATTAAGGACAAAAATTTTATTAATGGGAATCAGGAAAGTAAATTTTTAGGAAATATTTAGGTTTAAGCAATTACTTTACAAAAGGAGAAATGTTTAAAAGTTGTTTGTATGTATTTTCCTTCTAAACAGTTTTAAAATGAAAGTATGCTAAATTTAAAGTGGAAAAATAAAATAAAAATAAAAGCAGATATCAGAAAAATAAAGTAGACAAATTAAGTTTAAAGTGGATGCTTTAGAAAGATTTATAATTGAAAATTTCAAAGCAAAACAGTTCTTTTCCATAAGCAAAAAGTTTGTTACTCATTAGGTTCAGGACATACATCTCAGTGTATTCTATACCATTAACAGAAAAAAGACACAAATAACTTTTGTGATTATTATAAAGGTGACTTGAATGGAAAATTATTCTAGAAACATAAATCATAAATCTGACTGAAACTTAATTAAATTGAAAATTATAACTGAATTAGAAAATCTAAACAGCTTTTTATTTGTTTCATAAAAAGTGAACTCAAAATTGAAAATATGCTATCAATCAATAATGATAATCATGCAGGTAGTAAAATGAATGCTAATACCATCCCTGGACAGAGTCTTCACACTCCTTGTCCTAAAGGAAGCTTGAGTCAGAAACTTCCTGTTAAAGCAAGCTAAGGACATCATTATCAGAAAAAGAAATGATAGACTAATAAGCTTTCTGAATAGAAGTAAACATAATAAAATCTTCTACTGATACCAACAAGCAAACTCAGCAATGTGCAGCTATAACAGTGATTATTTTGTGTGTTCAAGATTGCTTTAAATTTTTGGGAACTGCATCAATATTCATTATGACAATAAAGAAATAAGGAAGGCTGGGCAGGTGGCATCTTACTTAAATCACCTGCTGCACAAGTTTGAGGACCAGAATATGAATCCCCAGCAGTGCATAAAAGACATCATGGTGGCCTGCTAATAATCTATGTGTTCTGGAGCAAAGCCAGGATCCTCAGGGCAAGATAGCTACAAGGTACAAGACTCAGGTTCAGTCAAAAATCAACCACATTTCATTAGTTGAAATGAAGAGTAACTGTGGAAGACACTCAACCTCAGCCTCTCACCTGCATATGCAAAAAGACACACCTACACACCCACCCACATGCACACAAACACACATACACAAGACAGCACACATAAACAAGTACAACAAAGATACATGTGCTAAAAAAATAAAAGAATAAAAAAAACCTTAAAAGATAACCTCATAAGACACAGGAGTACCACAGAACTCAGCAATTCTACCCCTTTCTAAATTTGCAGAACTGAAATCCCCACTCTGAAAAGAATATTGGCACTTTCATGCTCCTTGCTTTATCGTTCATATAAGCTCAAGGCAGAAAAGAAACAGAGAATCTGTCAACATATGAAAGGGTAGTAAAAATGTAGCAGACACTAATGCTGTAACCCTAAGCAACCAAGTGAAGTAAGCCTGGCATGGAAAAGCAAATGTATCTATTTCTGCTAGCAGGAGTCAACTAAAGTAGTCAAGAGCATAATATCAGATAGTGGAATTACAGTTGCCATGAGCCAGGAAAAGAGAAATCGGGAACTTATGACAATAGACATAACATGTTAATGAAGCAAGATAAATGCATCTAAGAAGCTGGTATAAAATGTTACCCTCCCAAAAAAAAAAAAAAAAAAAAACACAGCAAACTTAAAACTCCCTGAAGAAAGTGGATGCAGTTGCTGGTTTTGTGTCCACTTAATCTAGAATCACCTATAAAGGGGGAACAAGACTGGTTTATAGGCAAAATTAAGAGCATTTTCTTCATTAATCATTGAAGTGGAGGGTCCAACTCTGTAGTGAGGAGCTGCAGGCAGGCCTGCTTTTCGTCCTGCACGGCTCCAGCACAGCTAGCTTAGCCCCAGAAATAATAACACATAAGTTGTATTCATTTAAACACTGATTGGCCCATTATCTCTAGAGAGTTGGTTACTGACTAACTCTCACATCTTAATTAACCCATTTCTAATAATCTGTGTAGCATCACGAGGTGGTGGCTTACCAGGAAAGATTCAGCATGTCTGACCTGGTGGCTGGCTCCATGGCATCTGCCTCATTGCCCTCTTCCCAGCATTCTGTTCTGTTTACTCTGCCTACCTAATTTTCTGTCCTATCAAAAGGCCAAGGCAGTCTCTTTATTAACTAAGGAAGTAATTCATTAATTCGAGAAGGTAATCTTCCTAATGAATCATTTTGGAACGAGACAAATGTGTATAAAAATACAAATCTGCTCACGTCACACCACACCAAAAATTCACAGTGTGGCTGCAAAAGTAGAACGAAGCATGCTTAAGAAGACTGGGCAGTGTTAGCACCGTCTGGGCTGAGAGAACTGCCTGAAAGGCTCAAATTGTGTGGCTGGAGCTGAAAAATCAGTGTTAAGTTGTACTTTAACAAAAGCAAAAGTCATGGACATCAAAAGGCAGCTATTTGGAGGTGGTGAGATAAATCATCCAGTGAAGGGCTTGCTGAAAAGGCTGGAACTTGCATTAAAAGAGAAAAAAGCTGGCTTGGTACTTTGTGCTTGTCATCTCAGCACTGAGAAGCAGAGGTATTGCTGGGCAGCTGTCCCAAATAAAGTGATGAGCTCCAGTTAAAAATGAGAGACCCTGTCTCAATTAAACAAGACATTTGGGGTAATTGAGGAAGACAAACATGATTGACCTATGGTCTCTACTTGCACACGGGTTCATACACACACACACACACACACACACACACACATACACACACACACACGGACACATATACACAATAAATAGAAAACATATATTTAAAAGAAAAGTCAAGCCATAGGCCCAGAAAACATATTTACAATGCAGTATATATGAAAAAGAATTCATATCCAGAATACAGAATTTCTACCAATCGATAAAGGAAGGTGGTGCTGGAAAGACTGCTCGGTGGTTTAGACTGATTTCTGAGCATGCAGATTATGGAAAAGCTAGCTCCCTGCACCCATGTCAGGATGCTGTGAATCTAAACTCCACCTCCTGATGATCTCATGACTTCTTGACTCCACAGACATTCACACTCAGGTATACACACACAGACACAGGCAGGAACAATCATAAAAATACAAATAAAATCTTTTTAAGAGGAAAAAAAAATCACCAAACTAACTCATATCAGAAAAGTTATGAACACTTCTGAAAATAATAAAAGCTAACAAGAAAATACGTGGGAAGGTGGCCAGCATCCTTAGTCACCAGAGAAATGAAAATGAACACAACACTAAGCTATCAATTCAAAATGGACAGAGGGAATTAAATGCAAAATATTGAAACCCAAAAGACAGAACTTCCAGGACAAAGCTGGGAGGTGGTGGCACACACCTTAAAACCCAGCACTCTGGAGGCAGAGGTAGGCGGATCTCTGTGAGTTTACAAGAGCTAGTTCTACAAGAGCTAGTTGTAGAAGGACAAGCCCCAAAGCTACAGAGAAACTATATTGAAATATAAGAAACAAAAGAGAGAGAGAGAGAGAGAGAGAGAGAGAGAGAGAGAACTTCCAGGACTATGCACAGAAATAGACCACTGCATGACCTTAATCTTAAGAAATATAAAGCAGAAACATCCTCTGGTCATACTGAGTAGGACACTGATCTCCTGAGACTGAGAAGAGATGGAGAAGAGTTCAAAATGATGTTCTATACCTTGATGACAGCGTACTAGCTACTTGATTCCCTTATCAAAGCTGTTGAAAAGCATTTTGCTACATGCATTTTTAAAAATGTCAAGATTTTGCGTGTTTTCTGTTTCCCTGGTTAATGTTGACAGTCATCAGGTTCAGGAGCAGAAGGTCTTGCTCATCTTTGCTCATAGTTTAAGTGAAGAAGTGAGTGTCTGACTCTAATGAGGCGTGAGGAAGAATTCACTAAACAGGAGCAAGAGAAACATTCTTGTTCTGCCAGCCCAGCCCAATCAGCTACAGGTTGTGCAACATCGTTTTTATGCAAATCCTCTCTGCACTGATGTGGGAACTTCTCTCAGCAATAAGAATGCTTGCAATCTAGCTCCAAGACCATGGCCATAAAATTTTGCAGTATTTTTAGATGGAACAAAACACTTTGTGAGTGAAAATGCATACCAACACAGCATTCCTGTTATTAATATTTATACATGTAAACAGCAAAGGTCAGCATTGTAAGAAAATTGACATTTTCTTCACAATATCCCTTTCACTTAGATACATACAGAAAAAAAGCATAATGTCCTCTTTTGTCCATTAACTCACTTAGCCATTCACTGAGCTTGTGTTTGATGGCATCTATCTTCTGGGGGACACTAATCTAAACATGAGAATATGGCTAAAGAATTGCCTGGACAAGCATAATGACCTGAGTTCAGACCCCAGAACCCAGGTAAAACGTGAGGTCTGAGAACACATGGTTCTAATCTGAGGTCTATGGCGGGAAGTACAAACCATGGAATTGCTTGAGCTTGCTGGCCAGCCAGCCTCAACTCTAGGTGAATGCCAGGCCACTGAGAGGCTCCATATTAAAAATAATAAATAAGGTGGATAGTGAAGAACAAAACCTAAGGAAAACTTCTTACACACACACACACACACACACACACATGCTGCACACACACACACACTCACACACACATGTACATACTAACATGCATGAGTACACATGCGCACACATGCACACACTCAGACGTGTATACACTAACTTGCATGTGCACACATATATGTACACACATACACACAGAGATGCATATGCTCACATGCATCCTGCACACACAAGCACACAGACACAGTGTGTGCACCCACATATACACAGACACAGACTAAACACACAGCAACACGTATGTATAAATGAACAAAAAACAAACTTGAGAACATCCTGACTGAGAACAAACTCTCTTTACTTCAACAAGGTACCATAATCGAAGAGAAAATAAATTAAGTGGGGCCTATATAATCGTGTTATGAAGGAATCATGTTATGAAGGAGAACTGCACCAGGTCTTGCTGTTTCCTTGGAGAACATATCTGCAGCTGTTGTGCCATCTCCACTGGTCATCTCAGTCAGAGAAGACCTCTTGTGCTCATTCTCAGTCTTGGAATTTGTCTCAGTTTGGTTGTGTTTCCTGTCTCTGCCCTCTTCTTATTACTTTGATTTTTATTGCATTTACTTATGTATGTGTGCATGTGCCTGTATGTGAGTTTATGTGTGAGTGAGTGTGTGCGTATGTTAGTGTGTATGTATGTGTACCATAGCGTTAATGTGGATGCCAAAGTACAACCTGTGTGAGCCAGTTATCTCCGTTCACTGTGGGAGTCCTAGTCCTGAGGATTGAGCTCAAATTTTCAGGCTTGTTGGCAAGCATCTACACATACTGAGCGATTTTGCCAGCCCACAAATACTACCCATTGTTTTGAAAGACCTAATTCAGGTTCCAGTTAGTGGCATTATCATTTAACTCCCTATCATTCAACATTGTCATCCTATAGGCTACTATACCCTTTCTGTACATGATTTGTGGGAGTTACCCTTACCACTTGGCACATTATAAACAATATATCCAATCAAGCAATATGAACAATGAGAGAAAACACCCATCTCAAATTCAGTTTCTATTCGGAGTGCTGAATAAGGAAGATTCTGAAAAGCTGGAGTTGGTGTTCTTAATGGCCAATCACAGAGCATGTACCATGCACAATTTGCTGAGAATATGTGTTGCTGGAGCTTCTTGGGATAGTTGAGAGCTCCATGGCTGTGATCTCCAGTCTCTACTGTCAATCTTATAGGATTTAAAAATCACTATGAAAATAAACTTTTGGGCATGTCTGTTAGGGAACACTATATTGGGTCAGTTGAAGACAAAAAAGAACTTTGTGTCATTCCATGGGCTAGAACTTTGGATTTAGAAAACATGAATGAAGGAAAGCACCTTCTCTACTATGATATACTATCTGCTTGTGTGCTGTCTTGCTTCCCCTCCATGTGGATAATGGGCTAATCTGTAAGCCAGGCTCAACTAAATATTTTCTTTGGTAAGAGTTGCCATGGTCATATTATCTCTTTACAACAATAAAAACACTAACTAAGAAAATGTGTGTGTGTGTGTGTGTGTGTGTGTGTGTGTGTGTTTAAATCAGATATTCAAGTTACTGCCTTCTTTAATTTATCTCCACCTTAATTTTTTTGAGACAGGAATTTTCATTGTACCTGGAGCTCATCTGTATCAGTTTGATTAGACTGGCTGACTAGTGAGCTTCAGGGTCCTCCTGTTTTACCTACACACTGCTGGCATTACACATGCATGCTGCCATGCCTTATTTTTAGCCATGGTTTCTGGAGATCAAATTCAGGTCTATATGGTTGTGCTTTACCTACAGAAGAGTCTCTCTAATACCAGGACTTTTAATCCTCCGTAATGAACTCTGATCAATTATATGCACAGAGAGAAAGAGAAATAGAGTTCATTAGAGGTCTGGACTGGTAAGCAGTCTGTAGAAAATTCAGTCTCACCTGGAAAATAGGGCAGAGACCTTCTTAATCATTATTCCCAGGTAATTTCAGTGAGGCTGTACTTTGAAGCTAGACATACCTGAGTGATGTCAGATCACTTACTTACCCTTGCCAATTGTCATTTGGTATGAAAGTTGAGGGTGATTATGCTACTTTACAAAACTATTGCAGGATTTAAATTGTATGTATCACATTTTCTGGCACACAGATAAAATTATTTATACATCTTTGTGTGCAGCCAACAAAACACTTTCTATATTAAATATTCTCTATTTAACTATTTAAATACTTTCTATTTGACTTGATTGACATATCTTTACCTGCTTCCAGTTTCTTTAAGTTCAATGTTTGATTCCTTAAGATATTAAGGTTTTCCATCCTTGATGTTATTGTGAGGTTTGGAGTTCCATCTGGTCTCAACCCCACCAGGATCCTCAGTTCTTGTGCTCCAAAAAAAGGAGAATCCAGGTAGGGCCCAGTAGTAAGGAGGTCTATTGAGAATTTAACTATAGCAAAGAAGGAGGCAAGAATGTGCTTATGAAAATGTGGACCATGTCAAGCCACCACAGTTCTGGTCCTAGACAGATGAGGCTTTTATCTGTCCTCTCTCTGTTTTCTAGTCCTTGTGCATCCTCAAAGTAGACACACCAATAAAGGACGTTATTCTTCTCAGAAGCCCATTTCACCAGAATTTAGTCTATTATAAATATGTATTAGACTCAAGACCGTGGAGAAGGGCTTAGGCTCCCAAATGTTGCAAATTTCACAGGGAGGGAAAATTACCTCATTGAATGTGCTTTCCTGCCAAAACTGTCCCTGAAGCTGGTTCACAGCAGCACAGCTAAACCAGCTGCTACCACCTATCACTCTGTCTATTCTGTTCCCGTAACCACCTTGTCACTACATCCTGTTCTCAGAGTACAGATCTGGTGACTGGTTTTGAGGTTCTTGCACCAAACCCTCTGCTTCTAACCTATCTAACATCAACATAACTCTTTCATGGGAAAGAGTTGATAACAAACCATTACCTCCTGACAGGTGAACCAGGATTTAACTGAATGCCATTTGTTTGATAGCTTCCTCTGAATTTTAAGCCCACATTTCTCATTCATGCTGCTAGCCTGCCATTTGAATTATTTAAACAGCATTTTTGACCTTACAATATGGCAGTGCCTATTGGCTATGGAGTCTCCTTTGTATTCAATTCGTCTGTGCTGCATTCAAAGCACGTGAAAATGAGTTTCTGTATGGAAAGGTATAGCATGTTGGTAGCCATAAATCAATGGACTTTTAGGAGATATTTTCTATAACAATTGCTTTGGGTTATTTAAATACAATTTTTCCTTTCAAAATTACTTCCCATGAACTTGAGATCTCAGTATTAGCAAATAATTCAAACAGTCTGCACAGCAAGTATAATGCCATTATAATTATCTGAATATGTTAACATTTAGGGAACAGTCAGGTGCATTTACTGGCCTTTAGAAAAATAGAATGCTGCATGTAGACACTAATTAATCAATAAAACTCTAATTGTATTCTATTAAGTATTAGAAATGACATTTCAACTTAAATATTCTATGTACAACCTGACCCATTCCCAAGTAGCAATAAAAGCCAATTACAGTGATATTCAAATTATTATTATGAATTCTCTCACTACCTTCATCTACATGAATATTAAGACAATTAAAAGCAACACTGGAAAAAGAGAAGCAGGCTAGTTCTGCACACATATTCCATCCTTTTGCTGACAATGAGGAACTCTGCAAACAATGGCAACTGTGAATACCATGATCTTTGAACATTCAGTGCCTGTGAGGGTTCACCGCCATGCTGTCAGTGCCTATGTCAGAGTCGTTCACAGCCCTGTGGAACTCAGTGTCTATGAGTGGTTCACAGTCCTGTGATACTCAGTGTCTATGAGTGGTTCACTCAGTCTCAGTGATTCACAACCATGTGGTACTCATTGTCTCTATCTAAGGCTAATATCTCCATCTTCAAAGTGGGAGTACAAGCAGTAGCTTTCAGCAATGTGATAGTAATAAGGATGATGGGATTACAAGATTACAAAAGAAGATGTGTATACTGAACTTCTACAGTAGAAAGTCTTTCCTTGAGACCTGAAGTCTGCACTCAGAGATTCTCAGAATGACACCTTAGACTCAACAAGCTCTACTTTGCAATGCTGATGGTGGAAATGTCTTTCATTGTGCCCTCAAGTATTAATTATCAAATTATTTTAAATTGTTTATCAGTATATATAAATTTTGCATAATAATGACTTTATTATGACATTTGAATAATCATACATAATATATTTTGATCACATTTGCCCCCCTACTACCTACTTTGTTGTTTTGTGTTTCAGAGAACTACATCCATTTTGTTACTAAAATTTCTTCTTTCATGAGATGTAAAGCAATGTCTTACTGTCCACTCAAGGTCACAATGAAAAATCAAGGCACAGTTCTTCCAAAGTTCACCCTGGGGAGCCAATGAGTTTGCTAGTCTTTCTTACAGTGCCTAGATGAGGGGCACTTTACACTGATGTTAACATGCTACTAGCCAAAAAAGAACAAAGGCTTCCTATAGCCACATAAATTGGGAGCACTGTCTCAAATTTTCCTACCTCCTCCCAAGTTATATACAATTAAGGCAAGATTGTATAGTAGAGCCGGTAGGAAACAGTTAGATACTCAGCTAAAACTGTCATTTCTCCATTTCACTTCTCTGTTGGGATGTAAACCCAAGCTCAACTGGAATGATGTTTGCAAGGAGTAGGTATTGAAGCTCAACTCGCTAAGGTGGCATTTGTTTAGTCCAGAGGACAGCCATTCATGACATATAACATGTCTAGAAGCCAGCATTATGCAGTATTTCTCACCACTTTTGGTTCCTTTCAATTTTTTGTACCTTCATTCATATTTTATCAGGCTTTGGAGGGGTGAAGACTGTTTTCCAGTTGCTTCTTAGATACATTGACTCTAACTATCTACTTCCTCAAAAGACATCACAGTTTAATTGTTAGAACATGTAGAAATGACCTTATTGATTCTCATAAGATCTACTCTTACCATTATCAATAATGTACACTGCATTGATTCCACAAATAAATGAATTATATAGAAAAATAGCCAGTTGCTCAATATGTTTGAGAACTAAGTACCTGGATTCAAGTCTTTTCTTGGCCTCTCTATACCATGTGGAGCTCATCATTAATTAGCAATAGTGTTTCTTCATGAAATCACTAATAAATTTCACTACATAAACCTTAGTTTACAGAGAATTTAATGCATTTAACACTCCAAATATTCCTAGTCTTTTTTTTTTTAAAAAAAGGATATGACTTACAATATTTTCCAACTCAATGAATCTTGCCTGGTTGCCATTTAAATACTAAAGCTTTGGTTAAATTGTCATTTTGGAGCACAATGTAGTTAGATATGTCATGACTTTCCTTGTCTATGATAAAGAAATCTTTCCTGTTCAGTATGAAAATTAGAAAGCATGGCCCGAAACAGTAAAGTAAGGCAGTGTGCCCACAGAGGGAAAAGAATTATAGAGTGCATGGAGCTGTCAAGGTTCAAACATTGCTGCATTTAAAGGACATTGCAGCAGCTTCTCCAGTAGAAGTCATTGTCAGAAAAGAACAGAAGCCTCTAGTGATGTGCGTAGAGTTCCAGGCAGCTGGGGATTTGGCTGTAGAGTGAACTATGTTGAACTGCAGCAAAGGAAGCCAGCTTTGATCATCATCACAAAGTTTCTTGCTCTTTTGGCAGCAAGAATGTTTTAAAACTGATGTACAATAGTCAGAAGAGAATAAAACTACTTCCTCTTGGGTATTACAAAACCAGAGTACATATCAGATATTGAACTACTTTGGTGGTTAGTTTTATGTCAGCTTGATCCAAGCTAGAATAATTTGGGAAGTGTGAACCAGTTGAGAAATCTCCATAAGATTGGTCTATAGGCAATTCTATAGAAAATTTTCTTGATTAATGATTATTATAGGCTCAGCACACTATGAGTGGTACCATCTCTGGGAAAATGGTCCTGAATTTAATAAGAAATCAGGATGAGTAAGCCATGAGAAGCAAGCCAGTAAGCAGTGGTTCTCCATAGCCTCTGCATCAGTTGTGATTTTCAAGTTCTTGCCTCCAGGTTCCTGCCAAGAATTCTCTTAAGCAATGAAATGAGACTTGAGAGTTGTAAGATGAAAATCCTTCCCTCCTTAAGTTACTCTTTCCATGACATTTATCACAACAACAGATATCCTGGTTGAGAAAATTTGTGTACTCTTTTTGCAATATCAATCTCTGCTGGGTAGTATGGGCAGGTGAAGGAGTCAACTGGCAATTATTCAAGATGTCTGTAGTTTCGTAGTGACCCAGAAACATTACCTGTGGAAATATTCATCAGGGGAATCACTCAGTTGGTCAAGGGCTTGCCGCACAAGCATGAGAGTTTGAAATCAACAAAATATGACTGAAACAGTCAAGGGCTTGACATGCCAGTATGGGAGCTGAGTTCAAACCTCAAAACCAAATTAAAGAAAAACAGCAAGGTGTGGTGCCAGATTGTAATTCAGTTACTAGTCAGATAGAAACAAACAAGTTCTGGAACTTCAGACCAGACAATGTAGTCCACATGACAATTTCCCAGTCACTGTGAGATACTGTCTCAAAAGCAAAGTAGATATCACATGAAGAATGACAGCTAAGATTGTTCTGTCCTCCACATGCGCATCTACATGCATGCACACATGCCTGCCCATATATGTGCCTCAACACACACAAACATACATACCCTCATATGCTCATAAAATTTTAGTTCAATTAGTAAAGGTTGTTAATACAAGTGACAATAAGAGTAAACATACATTGATAGTTATCCTGGACAACTTCTCCGTTGGAAAATCGTGACTTACCAGAGGACACGGCAGTATTCAGTTTCCAGCTAATTCCCCATTAGCAGACCTTGAAAACTTTCTTAGAGCCCACCCAGCCTAATGTCAATGGCAAGTCCTACCCTGGTCACCATAGCCTGGTCTATAACATCTTTGAAAGTCCTGTTTTTCACCAGAGGCCACACTGCTCCCAGAAGAAGTGCAGACTGCAAGAACACCAACAGAGAGAAACACTCTGCTGCACCAGAAAATATGCTGGTCGTTAGAACCACATACCCAAACAAGAAGACCAGAAAGTAAAGAGAAACCAAGGGAAAAAATCACTCATACTACCAAAGCAAACTCAGAAATCAACACTTGTCTTAGTTAGGGTTTTATCTCTGTAAAGAGACACCATGACTATGGCAACTCTTATAAAGGAAAATGTTCAATTGAGGCTGACTTACAGTTCAGAGGTTTAGTCCATGATCATCATGATGAGAAGTTTGGAGGCACACAGGCAGACATGATGCTTGAGAAGGAGCTGAGAGTTCATTTTAATTCACAATCAGCAAAATGACACTACCACACGAGGCATAGCTGGAGCATATAACACTTCAAAGCCTACCTCTACAGTGATAAACTTTTACCACAAGGCAAACCTACACTAGCAAGGCCACACCTTCTTTAAGTGCCACTCACTATGGGCCAAGCATTCAAACATGGTCATAGAATAGACTATGGGGGCCATGTCTATTCAAACCACTATAGCATTTAAGCTTAATCCAAAACCAGATTCCTAGATCCCATCCTACAAACACTGTGAACAAAGGCCAGGTCAATATGTCACCATCAGAGACCAGATATCCCACTACAGCAAGTGCTGAATATTACAACACAGCTGAAACACAAGAAAAATATGTTAAGTCCAAAATTATGAAGATGCTAGAGTATCTTTAAGAGAAAATGAATAAATCCCTCAAAGAAATCTAGGAAACAATAAACAATCAAACAAAAATACTAGAAGAAATAAATAAAGCACTCAAGGAAAGCAAACACAAATAGACAGTAGAAAAAATGAATAAAGCCCTAAAAAAGAAACCAAGAAAAAATAAGCAAACGAATGAAATGAATAAAACTATTCAAGACCTAAAATTGGAACTAGAAGCAGAAAATAAAATACAAACTAAGTTAATCCTGGACATAGAAAATCTAGGTAAGTGAATGAGAATTACATATGTAAGCATCACCAACAAAACATCAGAGATAGAAGAGAAAAACTCTGGCAAGATAATACTGTACAAGAAATTGATATATTACTCAAAGAAAATATTAAATCTAAAAAGTCTTGACACAAAACATCTAGGATATCTGGGACACTATTTTAAAAACAAACAAAGCTAGGAATACTAGGAATAGAAGATGGAGAAGAATACCATGTCAAATAGTGGTAGAATAATTGGATGTGAAGCAGAAGGAAAGAGAACGTGAGCAAAGAAGGCAAGATCAGAGAGAACCTTCATCCCACGATGGATGGCAATACAGACGGAGACCCACATTGGAGCACCGGACTGAGCCCCCCAGTTCCAAATGAGGAGCAGAAGGAGAAAGAAAATGAAAAAGGAAATAAGGACTGCGAGGGATGGGATCACCCACTGATACAAGGGGACGGATCTAATGAGAGTTTACCAAGGTCAGTTGGACTGGGACTGAACGAGGACGTGATCTAACCAGATTCTCTGAATGTGGCCCAATTCTCTGAATGTGGCTGGCCTGAAGTCTTTCTGAAAAGCCATTGACAATGGCACTGGGACTTGTTTCCTTTGCATATACTGAATTTTGCGGATCCAGTTCGTCTGGACACTCACCTTCCTGGACCTGGAGGGAGGGGGGAGGAACTTGAACTTCCCACTGGGCAGGAAACCCTGACTGCTCTTAGGGATGGAGAGGGAAGAGGAGAGGGAGTGGGGGGAGTGGGAGGGTGGTGGGAGGAGGGGCGGAAATGGAAACTTTTATAATTTAATAAAATTACAAAAAAATAATTGGATGTGAGCATTGTAAGAATGCAAGCAGATCCATACCTGTCACCCTGCTCTCTCGTTCTCGCTCTCTCTCTCTCTCTCTCTCTCTCTCTCTCTCTCTCTCTCTCACACACACACACAGAGAGAGAGAGAGAGAGAGAGAGAGAGAGAGACCAAGTCCAAATGGATCAAAGACCTTAATATGAAACCAGATACACTAAATACAATTGTAGAGAAATTGGGGGTCAACCTTGAATTCACTGGCACAGGAGACAACTTCCTGAAGAGAACACTCATAGCACAAGTACTAAAAACAATGAGTAAGTGAGACCTTTTAAAACTAAGAAGCTTCTTTAAAGCAAATGATACTGTCAATAGAACAAAATGGCAACCATCAGATTGGGAAAATATTTTCACCAACCCCACATCCAAAAGAGGGCTAATATCCAAAATATATTAAAACTTCAAGAATCTAGACATCAACAAACCAAATAAACCAACGGAAAAATGGCATATAGATCTCAAAAGGAAATTCTTAACAAAGGAATCTCAAAGTTAAACATTACATACCAACAACAAATATGTGTGAAGATAATCAGAACAGAATATTAATGATAATATTATTTCTTTTAGAACCATTAGTTGTATTTTTCCTGTGTTACAGAAAAAAATAAAACAAAGGGGGATTCAGTTCATGCTTTTGTGTGTGTGTGTGTGTGTGCATGCACATATGCTAAGTTAAAGGAAGCTTCTGTACTACAGTACAAGACTTGTTTACGCTTCCAGATGCAACTAAAACTTTTGAGATTCATCATTAAGATGACATGAATCTGCAATCTTCTAATCTATGTTACATTTTAAAAATAAAAAAAGAGAAACTTCTTTAGTGCTGAAACAAAATCATATACTGCAATAGTATTTCAATTATTTCACCAAATAAATTTTGAGTCCTTGCTCAAAATTTTCCTTAATGAGAACATAAAATTGAATGGACTTTTGTAATATTCAGAGACTAGAAGCTAAATTATTTAAGTCCAGTGTGTTCTTTATTGAGAATTGGTGTCCTAGTTATAAAAACTAGTTCTATATGTTCATTTGACCAGATTTTGAGTATGGATTCAGATTCTATAATTATTTTACAAGACTTTTGATTTTTATGCTTGAATCCTTGTGCTGTTCTATTTCTGGGCCTCCATCATGCAAATATTCTGGATAATATGTCTTTTACCACTTTGAATGTCCCCTCGCCTAAGAGAAAATTTTCCAAAATTCCTTTGATAAACGATGATAATGATTATACAGGTAACTTGCATAAGCTCTCTATGGAAACTAGCTCTTCCCCTAAATTGATATGCTGTCAGACTGGTGGTCACTCATTGCGCCTTAGCCTGCACAGTTCATAGTTCATTGAACATTCTTTTCTTATTAACTTAAATTCAGTGTTATGAAATTTCCTATTAAAATAAATTTTAATATATTATAGGGAGGCCACTTGTTCATTCCCAGTTTCCCAGACCCAAAATAATCATGCAGAAACTATATTATTGCCCCGACCCCATAGACGCCCAGGTCGCCCTGCAGTGCTGGCTACCCCCTCCCGCCTGCCACCCCAGCTCCCATCCAGGTACGAATTCCTATATTTCTCCCTTCCCCCTGGGGCCAGAAAATTTTCCCCAGCTCAGCTGCCTTGCAAGCTGAGCCTGCATTGTAAGCACATCCCAGAAAGAGGGAGTGCCTGTGCTTCAATAGCCTGCCTGAGGAAAGGTGGGCATTCTGTCAGTGAAGTCCCTGCCCAAGAAGGGAACCTGACCCGGTAACAGAAGTTCCAATAGAGAACATTTGAAGTAAGAGATGGGCAGACGCCAAGGCAAGACCTCATCCAACAATGTGAAAAACAACATGAAAACACCAGATCCCAAGGACCCTACAACAGAAGGACTTGAACACCTTCACCCAGAAGAAGTGGAAAAAAGTGCCATTATGAAAGCAATAGAGTCCCTTAAACAGGATATGAATAACTCCCTTAAAGAATTGGATGAGAAATATAACAAAAAGTTTGAAGAAATGAGTATAAAAATAGATGAGAAATATAACAAAAAGTTTGAAGAAATAAGTAAATCCATGAATGAGACCCTGAGAAACCAAGAAAAAACAATCAAACAAGTAAAGGAAACAGTGCAAGAATTGAAAACTGAAATGGAGGCAATGAAGAAAACACAAACCGAGAACCGGCTGGATATGGAAAACCTAGGTAAACGAACGGAGACTACAGAATCAAGCATAACCAATAGAATACAAGAGATAGAAGAACGAATCTCAGAATCTGAAGATACCATAGAGAAAATAAATGCTCTGGTCAAAGAAAACGGCAAATCCAACAAATTCTCTTCACAAAACATTCAGGAAATCTGGGACACAATAA
This sequence comes from Myodes glareolus, assembly GCF_982192425.1. Classification (NCBI taxonomy): domain Eukaryota; kingdom Metazoa; phylum Chordata; class Mammalia; order Rodentia; family Cricetidae; genus Myodes; species Myodes glareolus. The sequence goes on from NC_142030.1 coordinate 111,319,655, forward strand.
AAAAAACAAATCTAAGAATAATAGGGATTGAAGAAGGAGAAGAACTGCAGATCAAAGGCCCAGAAAATATATTCAACAAAATCATAGAAGAAAACTTTCCCAACCTAAAGAACGATATTCCTATGAAGGTTCAAGAAGCATACAGAACACCGAATAGACTGGATCAGAAAAAAACATCCCCTCGCCATATAATAATCAAAACACAAAACATACATATTAAAGAAAAAATTTTAAGAGCTGCAAAGGAAAAAGGTCAAGTAACTTATAAAGATAAACCTATCAGGCTTACACCGGATTTCTCTATGGAAACCATGAAAGCCAGAAGATCCTGGATAGAGGTACTGCAGAAACTAAGAGACTATGGATGCAAACCCAGACTACTATATCCAGCCAAGCTATTGTTCACTATCAACGGAGAAAACAAAATATTCCAGGATAAAAACAAATTTAAACAATACGTAGCTACTAATCCAGCCTTACAGAGAATATTAGAAGGAAAATCACTACCAAAGGAATCTAACATTCCCAACACGGCCTACAATAACTCGAACATCTAGCGACCATTCACAAGCACAAATAAAAGAAGAAAAACACATACACTCTACTACCTAAAAAAAAAAAATGACCGGAGTCAACAACCACTGGTCATTAATATCACTTAATATCAATGGACTCAATTCACCTATAAAGAGGCACAGACTTAGAGATTGGATACGAAAACAGGATCCAACATTCTGCTGTTTACAAGAAACATACCTCAACCACAAAGACAGACACCTACTCAGAGTAAAGTGTTGGGAAAAGGTTTTCCAAGCAAATGGACCTAAGAAACAAGCGGGTGTGGCCATTCTAATACCTAACAAAATTGACTTCAAACTAAAATCAATCAGAAGAAATGGAGATGGACATTTCATACTCATAACTGGAACAATTCATCAGGAGGAAGTCTCAATCCTGAATATCTATGCTCCTAATATAAAGGCACCCACATATGTAAAAGAAACTCTTCTAGAACTCAAGGCAGTCATCAAACCACACACACTAATAGTAGGAGACTTCAACACTCCTCTCTCACCAATGGACAGGTCAATGAGACAGAAACCAAACAGAGAATTGAGAGATTTATTGGAGGTATTGAATCAAATGGACTTAACAGACATCTATAGAACACTACACCCAAATAGGAAAGAATATACCTTTTTCTTTGCAGCTCATGGAACCTTCTCGAAAATTGACCACATACTCGGTAACAAAGCAAACTTCAACAGATACAAAAAATATTAGTAACTACCTGTGTCTTGTCAGATCACCATGGATTAAAATTAGAATTCAACAACAATGCTTCTCCCAGGAAGCCAACAAACTCATGGAAGCTGAACAGACAACTACTAAATCACCCCTGGGTCAAGGAAGAAATAAAGAAAGAAATTAAAGTCTTCCTTGAATTTAATGAAAACAAAGACACAACATACTCAAACCTATGGGACACTATGAAAGCAGTGCTAAGAGGAAAGTTCATAGCACTAAGTGCACAATTAAAGAAAGCGGAGAAAGCACACATTGGAGACTTAACAGCACATTTGAAAGATCTAGAAAAAAAGAAGCTGATTCACCCAGGAGGTCTAGAAGACTGGAAATAATCAAACTGAGGGCTGAAATCAACAAAATAGAAACACAGAAAACAATCCAAAGAATCAATGAATCAAAAAGCTGGTTCTTGGAGAAAATCAACAAGATTGACAAACCCCTATCCAAATTAATCAAACGGCAGAGAGAGAACATGCAAATTAATAAGATCAGAAATGAAAAGGGGGACATAACCACAGACACAGAGGAAATTCAGAGAATCATTAGATCTTACTATGAAAGTTTATATGCCACAAAGTTGGAAAATGTAAAAGAAATGGACATTTTTTTAGATAAGTACCATATACCAAAGTTTAACCAAGAACAGGTGAACAATCTAAATAGACCTGTTAGTCGTGAAGAATTAGAAGCTGTTATCAAAAATCTCCCTACCAAAAAAAGCCCAGGACCAGATGGTTTCAATGCAGAATTCTACCAGAACTTCCAGGAAGAGCTAATACCTATACTCCTTAACGTATTCCACAATATAGAAACAGAAGAGTCATTGCCTAACTCCTTTTATGAAGCTACAGTTACCCTAATACCAAAACCACACAAAGACACAACCAAGAAAGAGAATTACAGGCCAATCTCACTCATGAACATCGATGCGAAAATTCTCAATAAAATACTGGCAAACCGAATCCACGAACACATTAGAAAAATTATCCATTATGATCAAGTCGGCTTCATTCCAGAGATGCAGGGCTGGTTCAACATACGCAAATCTATCAATGTAATCCATCATATAAATAAACTGAAAGAAAAAAACCATATGATCATCTCACTAGATGCTGAAAAAGCATTTGACAAAATTCAGCACCCATTTATGATAAAGGTGTTGGAGAGACTGGGGATACAAGGATCATACCTAAATATAATATAAGCAATATACAGCAAGCCGACAGCTAACATCAAATTGAATGGAGAGAAACTCAAAGCCTTTCCACTAAAATCCGGAACGCGACAAGGATGTCCACTGTTTCCATACCTCTTCAATATAGTGCTTGAAGTTCTAGCAATAGCAATAAGACAACATAAGGAGATCAAGGGGATTCGTATTGGAAAGGATGAAGTTAAACTTTCGTTATTTGCTGACGATATGATAGTTTACCTAAGTGACCCCAAAAACTCTACCAAAGAACTCCTACAGCTGATAAACACCTTTAGTAACGTGGCAGGATACAAGATCAACTCCAAAAAAATTAGTGGCTCTCCTATACACAAAGGATAAAGAAGCAGAGAGGGAAATCAGAGAAACATCACCTTTCATGATAGCCACAAATAGCATAAAATATCTTGGGGTTACTCTAACCAAGGAAGTGAAAGACCTATTTGACAAGAACTTTAAGTCTTTGAAGAAAGAAATTGAGGAGGATACCAGAAAATGGAAAGACCTCCCCTGCTCTTGGATTGGGAGAATCAACATAGTAAAAATGGCAATTCTACCAAAAGCAATCTATAGATTCAATGCAATTCCCATCAAAATCCCATCAAACTTCTTCACAGACCTTGAGAGAACAATAATCAAGTTTATATGGCAAAACAAAAAACCCAGGATATCCAAAACAATCTTATACAATAAAAGAACTTCTGGAGGCATTACCATCCCTGACTTCAAACTCTATTATAGAGCTACAGTATTGAAAACAGCTTGGTATTGGCATAAGAACAGAGAAGTCGACCTATGGAATCGAATAGAAGACCCAGATATTAACCCACAAACTTATGAACACCTAATTTTCGACAAGGGAGCTAAAGGTATCCAATGGAAGAAGGAAAGCATCTTTAACAAATGGTGCTGGCATAAATGGATGTCAACCTGTAAAAAAATGAATGTAGATCCATATCTATCACCACACACAAAAATCAAGTCCAAATGGATTAAAGACATCAACATTAATCCGTCCACTTTGAACCTGATAGAAGAGAAAGTGGGAAGTAGTCTACAAGATATAGGCACAGGAGGCCTCTTCCTAAGTAGGACCCCAGTAGCACAGACAATAAGAGAAACAATGAAAAAATGGGATCTACTGAAACTGAGAAGCTTCTGTAAAGCAAAGGACACTGTCAGTAGGACAAAAAGGCTGCCTTCTGACTGGGAGAAGATCTTCACCAACCCCTCATCAGACAAAGGTCTGATCTCCAAAATATACAAAGAACTCAAGAAACTAGACACTAAAACTCTAATTAACCCAATTAAAAAATGGGGTACTGAACTGAACAGAGAATTCACAACAGATGAACTTCGAATGGCCAGAAGACACTTAAGGTCATGCTCAACCTCCTTAGCGATCAGGTAAATGCAAATCAAAACCACTTTAAGATACCATCTCACAACTGTCAGAATAGTTAAAGTCAAAAACACCAACGATAGCCTATGCTGGAGAGGTTGTGGGGTGAGGGGAACACTCATCCATTGTTGGTGGGAATGCAAACTCGTGCAGTCACCTTGGAAATCAGTGTGGCGGTTTGTCAGGAAACTGGGAGTCAACCTCCCTCAGGATCCAGCAGTTCCACTCTTGGGAATATACCCCAGAGATTCCCTAACATACTACAAAAGCATTTGTTTTCCTATGTTCATAGCAGCACTATTTGTAATAGCCAGAATCTGAAAACAGCCTAGGTGCCCCTCAATAGAAGAATGGTTAAAAAAGGTGTGGAACATATACACATTAGAGTTTTACTCAGCGGTAAAAAACAATGACATCTTGAATTTTGCATGCACATGGATGGAAATAGAAAAGGCTTTACTGAGTGAGGTAAGCCAGACCCAAAAAGAGGAACACGGTATGTATTCACTCATAAGTGGATTCTAACCATAATTAAAGGTCTTTGAGCCTGTTATTCGTGATCCTAGAGAAGCTAAATAAGAAGATGAACCTGATGAAGATTATTTAGCTATCTGCCAGGAGGTAGGAAATAGACAAGAGTCCCAGGTAACCTCGGGTGCATGGGGGGGGGGAGGGTTGATGGAAGGGGAGAAGGTTAGAGAGAAGGGAGTAGGGGAGGAATGGGCAAAGCTTGGTGGCCTGGGATGGGGGGGAGGGAGGAAGGATGAATATGGGATCAGGGAAGAATATATTTCAACTAATGGAGTCATTTTAGGGTTTACAGGAGACTTGGTTATATATGGGATCCCAGGTCCAAGGAGAGATCCCCCAGATTGTTCTCTGGACAGAGGAGAGGGTGCCTGAATCGGCCGTGTCCCATAACCATACTGATGTATATTTTGCTTATCACCATAGATCCTTCATCTGGCAAAGGACGGCGATACAGACGGAGACCCACATTGGAGCACCGGACTGAGCCCCCCAAGGTCCAAATGAGGAGCAGAAGGAGGAAGAACATGAAAAACGAAATCAGTACTGCGAGGGATGCTATCACCCACTGATACAAGGGGACGGATCTAATGAGAATTTACCAAGGCCAGTTGGACTGGGACTGAACGAGGACGTGATCTAACCAGATTCTCGGAATTTGGCCGGATTCTCTGAATGTGGCTGGCCCGAAGTCTTTCTGAAAAGCCATTGACTATGATACTGGGATCTGTTTCCTCTGCATATACTGGATTTTTGGGATCCAGTCTGTTTGGATACTCACCTTCCTGGACCTGGAGTTAGGGGGGAGGAACTTGAACTTCCCACAGGGCAGGAAACCCTGACTGCCCTAAGGGACGAAGAGGGAGGAGGAGAGGGATTGGGGGGAGTGGGAGGGTGTTGGGAAGAGGGGCGGAAATGGAAACTTTTATAATTTAATAAAATTTACTTTCCAAAAAAAAAGAGACTATATTATTTAAATCACTGCTTGACCAATCACTTTAGTGTATTACTAGCTACCTCTTACATCTAGAATTAACCCATTTCCATTATTTTATATTTTACCATGAAGCTTGTGGCCTATCAGCAAAGTTCCAGCTGGCAGCTAGCATTTTTCCCCTATGGCAGCTCTTGATTCTGCTTTCTTTCTCCCAGCAGACAATTTAGTTTCCCCTGCCTAGCTCTACTCTACCCTATCACAGGCCAAGATAGATTCTTTATTCATTAACCAATAAAAACACACATATACAGAAGGATTTCCTACATCATTAGCTACTGAAATATATCTTGTTTAGTAAATTTTATCAGTGTTTTCTTGGACTAAATCTTTTTAAATATATTAAAATTTCCCTTATTTTCATTTTCATACTATTAAAATGACTAGTCAGATAAAGTGCTGTTAAGTTTCCAAATTTTTAATACTGTTAAAACATATTATTAAAATCACAAAGAAATATTATAAATACTGCAACAGTAACTGTTTTAGTTACTGTTGTGTTGTGCAGAAACACTATGACAATGCCAACTCAAAGGATGAAACATTTAACTAGGGACTTGCTTACAATTTCTGAGCATTAGTCCATGATCCTTTCGGTGATAAAGACACAGAATGCAGGTGCTGAAGCAGCAGTTGAGAGCTTAGATCCTGATCCACAAACTCCAGGTGACGTAAAGAGACAGGGCCTAGCCTGGGATTTTGAAACCTCCAGTACTCCCCCCCCCCAGTTACTTTTTGCAGCAAGGTCACACCTCCTAATCCTTTAAAAACTGTATACCAACTAAGAACCAGATATTCAGATATATGTGCCTTTGGGGATCATTCTCCTTCAAACCACCAAAGTCTCTAATATTAATAATTAATAACCACTTTCTAGTTTAAAATAACCTAGATAATTTATTTCATTGATCTATTCTGTTTTCTAAATAAGGTATGGTCTTAAATACCCTGTCAAAACAAAAAAATATTAGCAAAATCATCAGCAGCACTTATGTAGAACTCTGTTTTCCAGGGAGCAATTACAAAAGGATTGAAAAAATTAATTATCAAAATAATATATTCAATTTAGTGTCTTGTGATACATCTTAGTAAGCTTAATAGGAAAACTTCAGGGATTTAAAAAATGAACCTAAGCTTTATTTTTAATATTTTAATAATTTTGTTTTTGAACATTTCACATATGAGTATTGTATCTCATTTACATTCTTCTATCCACATACCAGTTCCACCCATGTCCCGTCAATTTTCTCTCAAATCTAAGGATCTATTTAGTGTTGTTCATATAAGATATGTGTATGATGTGTATGTGTTTAAGGCTGCCTACTTGTGATTGTATGATCTAAGAGGTACTCATCCCTGGAGAAACCTGGCTGTCCCTTTCTTAGCGGACATTATTGCCTCTTTCTTTCCACCTAGGGATGGGAACTTGTGAGATTTCCCCATCCATGTTGCCATGTCAACTGGTAATTTTATTGCTTAAATTTTCCTCAGCAAGTTGAACTATAGGGGGTATGATTTCAGTGTCATTTATCAAAGACAATAAATATCTCAAAGAGGACTTCCTGGTTCTCTGGCTCTTACATTCTTTCTGCGTCTTCTTCCAACGTGTTCCCCGAGCCTCATATATAGGGAAAGCATTGTAAATGTATAATGTGTGCTTACATACCCCATGGACAGTTGTTCTATGCATTTTGACCAGTTGTGGATTTCTATGGTGGCTTCAGTCTGTTGTAAAGAAGAAGATTTTTTTTTATTAATAGTGAGAATTACACTAATGTCTGAATACAATGATAAGTATTGAGATTTCACTCAGAAATTATATGTGTTTAGAAAAGTAATGGCAGTATGTCCTTCGTTAGGGTATGAGGTGGTTGGTTGATTAGGTTTATAGTACCAGACATAAATTTCCTCTCATAAGTTGTCCTTAAATTTGTGATATAGATGTTGGTTATTTAAAAGGTATAAATGTTGTATTACATCCTTAAAAGTTTTAATCTTCTTAACAACTTTAATCTCACACTACTACAGGGGAAAGTTTATTATCGACCTAGTTATAAATTCTGTGACCTAAAATATTGAGCTGCCAATGAGATTTGCTTGTGCAATAGTGGCACAAATATGTGAGTAACCTACCACTCTATGGTTATATTTAATATCCACTTTATGAGATAGAACCCATTCTTGCCACAGCTAGGGTGACCACAAACCTGGATAGGCCCTAGAGTTAGGAGCAAACCAAATGCAACTGATGTGATAATGGGACATAGAAATAAAATGACTCCTTATGGCATTCTACTATACTCATAGTTGAGTATCTTGCTCAGCTCTCATCAGAAAAGCTTTTTCTTGCAGTAGATGGTAACTAATATAAGAAACCACAACTAGACAGGTGAGACTCTGGTGTACTTAATGGTAAAAGAGATAACTTCATCCCATCTGCCTTCAGGCTCAGAGACCTATTCAGAAAGGTGTAAGAGCCAAAATTGATGAATGACACCAAGGAAACAGTTTCCTCTAGACACATGTCCAGTGCACATGTGTACTCACAGAGACTGTGGCAGAATGAAAGGACCTGAGCATGTTCAAGCAGGACAGGATCCTGAAACAAAGAGACAAATTGGCATAATCTCACATCTGTAGATCAGAAGCTATCTGTAATTTGTACCCACTTGCAAAGAAAAATTAGTCTTTTCCACTGATGGTTCCTTGGATACATTAACCACTTCAGAAGCTCCCCATAGTCAGGAGGGGGTGTTCTACACAAAGCAAATTCATTTGTAGAATACTTTCTTTTATGGCAACAACCAGCTCTCCAATCATGACACAGAGACTAATTATTAGTTATGAATGATGGGCATTATATTAGCTCTTATTTTAATCTGTTTCTCTTTATCTCCATTTTGCAGCAGTGCTTTTTACCTTTCTTTTGTTTTGTATGTCCTCCTTTTCCACTTCTCATGTACATTTGGCTGGTGGCTGCCTGGGTCCTGGCCCTGGACTTGTCCTTCTTTTTCTCCCTCATTATCTTCTCCCTTTTTCTCCTGAGGCTAGATTTCTCCTCCTACCTTCTACTTATTTTCTTTGCCCACCAATTCTGCCTATCTCTTCTCTGCCTAGCTATTTACTGTTCAGTTCAGCTTCCTACTGGACCAATTATGTATCTTAGGTAGGCAAGGTGAAGTAAATGCAGCATATCTATACATAATTAAACAAATATGGCACAAACAAGTGTGACGTATCCTTACATGGTTAAATGTAGAATAAACAAATGTACTACACATTTACACAGTTAAAGTAATATTCTTCAGCATAAACAAAAGTAACACACATTTTTTTAGTTAAAATAATATTCCACAACTCTCAATGGCATTTGTGTACATATTTGTGCAATATTGTTTTGTATGGATATTATTTGTTGATTCGTTGGTTTTCAGTTCTATGGTGCTTTGTGTGTTTTTTGTTTATTTGTGTACTTTTTGCTTTTGTTTTTGCTTTAGGGAGACAAAAGAGAAAGTCAAGGAGTTGGGTGGGTAGGGAGTGGATAGCATCTGGGAGAAGTTAGGGAGGGGGAAAGTGTTCTTAGAATATACTGTATGAAAAAAGTTAAATGAGAAAAGAAAAACAAAGAAACCAATTACAGACTCCTTTGCAGCATATACCTTGTCTGGAAAATAAGTTTCCTAGGGATCTTCTCCACTACACACTATACATTTTGATTTTCTTGCCATAATATTTTTTATTGTACACCTGCATAACAGTTATCAGTAACAGTCACACCACAAATTCAACATTCTATAGTCGTGAAACTTTTTCCACCAAACAAATTAGCTCATTGCTTTTAATTTAGCCTTACTCAACCTTCTGGGAGAAAACATAAAGCAGTCAGATTCTTTCCAAAATGTCACAGGGACATCCTCTAGTCTAGTTGTTAAATTATCCTTGGCATTTTCAATTGCAAGGGACATATCACAATCACAGTCTGTTAATTCTCTTTGTTCAGATATATCTCAGAGAATAACAACCTCATCTAATACTATTAACCCTTACAAATATATTCCAGTGATTAATGGATAACACTGAAAAACAGCCAAACTTAGCATCTCTCAGATACCACAGCTGAGTATTTGTATAATTAAAACTCGTGTTCACAAACAGCTATAAATTAGTCTTTCTTTTGAACTGATAACTTACAATGGTAGTTCAATGGTGCCTGATTTTGTAATAATTATTCTATTGAAAAATTAAATGGTTGCAGAAAATAAGATCACAAAATCACAGAATGACAATTATATGAGAATATTTCATTGCTAACTAAATGTGGCCTCTGAATTTCTCTTGATTTCCAAATATATCTCTTCTTTGTGATTTCTTTCTCCTTGTATAAAAGGAACAATGTCAGATCATTTAGTTTTCCATTTCATAATTACTTTTCACCCAAATGTCATGCAAACTTGAGTTAGGCTCAGGAAGTCACCCTAGGCCTCATGATAATTCAAGTTAGGCTCAGGAAGTTATGCTGGGCCTCATGCCCAGGCATCTTTGGCCCAACACTGGTAAAGCATTATACAGATATTAAGAGACCATGGATGCCATCCCAGACTACTATACCTAGCAAAACTTTCAATCACCATTGGAGAACAAAACAAGATTCCATGGCAGAACCAGATTTAATCAATACCTAACCACAAACCAAGCCCTACACAAAGTACTAGAAGGAAAACTCCAACCCAATAAGTTTAGTTATATCCACAAAAACACAGAAAATAGATGATTTCACAGAAACAAATCTCAAAGAAGTGAAAATACATACAATACATCACAAACAATGAAAACTGAAATAATAGGACCAATCAATAACTGTTCATTAGCATCCCTTAAAATAAATGAAGTCAACTCACCTACAAAAAGACACAGGCTAGCAGATTATATATGAAAACAGAATCTATCCTTCTGTTACATACAAGAAACACACCTCAACATCAAAGAAGACATTACCTTAAAGTAAAGGACTGAAAAAAATTTTTCCAATCAAATGGACTTAAGAAACAAACTGGTGTAGCTATCCTAATATCTAACAAAATAGACTTCAAATCAAAATCTATCAAAAGACACAAAGAAGAACATTTCATATTAGTTACAGGAAAAATCCATCAAGAGAAAATCTCAATACTGTAAGTCTATGCCCCAAATACAAGGACCACCTCGTATGGAAAAGAAACACTTCTAAAGAGTAAATCACACATTAAATCCCACACACTAATAGTAGGGCACTTCAAGACCCCACTCTCACCACTAGGCAGGACTGTCAGACAGAAAATTTAAAGAAAGATAAGGGAACTAGCAGATATTATGAATCAAATGGACTTAACAAACATCTATAGAACAATCCACCCAACATAAGAGAATATACCTTCTTCTTAGTACCTTATGGAACTGGCTCAAATGTTGACCACCTGAAAAGTAACAAAGCAAACCTCAACAGACATAAAAAAATATGGAATAATCCCATATATCTTATCAGATCACCGTGGCTTAAAATTAGAATTCAACATCAATACTAATTTCAGGAAGCCTAGAAACACATGGAACTTAAACAATACTCAACTGAATCATCAATGGGTCAAGGAAGAAATAAAGGAAGAAATCAAATACTTCCTAAAATCATAGAAAATGACCACACAACATACCCAAATTTAAGGGACACAATGAAAGCAGTATTATGAGGAAAGCTCATTGCACTAAATAGTTACATAAAAAGCTAGAAAAATCCCACACCAGTGAGTTAACAGAACACCTGAAATCTCCAGGAAAAAAAAGAAGCAAATTCACCCAGAAGGACTAAATGGCAGGAAATAATCAAATTGAGAGCAGAAATCAATAAAATAGAAAAAAAGACAACAATATAAAGAATCAATGAGACAAAGAGTTGGTTCTTAAAAAGAATTAACAAAATAGACAAACCTATACCCAAACTAACCAAAAGACAGAGAGATCATCAAAATGAACAAAATCAGAAATAAAAAGGGGGACATAACAACAGATGTAGAGGAATCTTAGAGAATCATCAGGTCATATTTTGAAATACGTATACTACAAAAAAATCAAAACTTAAAGGAAATAGACATTTTTTCTTGATAAATACCACTTACTAAATTAAATCAAGACTGGATAAGCTAATTAAATAGACCTATAATGGCTAAAGTATTAGAAACATTCATTAAAAGTCTCTTGACCAAAAACAGCTCAGGACCAGATGATTTAAGTGCAGAATTCTACAATATTTTCAAAGAAGAAGTAATATCAATGTTCTTCACATTTTCCACACAATAGAATCAGAAGGAACATTTCCAAACTCTTCTTTTGAGGCTATAATTACCCTGGTGCTCCCACAAAAAGACAGTATTACTAAATAAAATTACAGACCAATCTCACTCATGAACATTGATGCAAAAATACTCAATAAAGTACTAGCAAACAGAATTCAAGAAAAACCATCCACCATAATCAAGTTAACTTCATCCCAGAGATGAAGGGATGTTTCAACATGAAAATTTGTCAGTGTAACCCACCATATAAACAAACTGAAAAAAAAGTGATCATCTCATTACATGCTGAAAAAAGCCTTTGAGATAATACAATATCTCTACATGATAAAAGTCTTGAAGAGAGCAGGGATAATACAAGGAATATACCTAAACATAACAAAAGCAATATATAGTAAGTCAACAGCCAACATAAAAACTAAATGGAGAGAAATTCAAAGTAATCCTACAGAAATCAGTAACAAGACAAGATTGTCCACTCTCTCCATATCTATTCAATACGGTACTTGAGGGTCTGGCTAGAGCAATAAGACAACAAAAGTAGATCAAGTGGACACAAACAAGAAAAGAAGAAATCAAAATCTCACTATTTGCTAATAATATGATAGTTTACATAAGTGACCCCAAAAATTCTACCAATGAACTTTTACAACTCATAAAAACCTTCAGTAATGTAGCAGGATACAAGATTAACTAAAAAAAAAAAATAAGTAGCCCTCCTTACACAAATAATAAATGGACTGAGAGATAAATCTCACTCTTCAAAATAGCCACAAAAATCTTGGAGTGACTCTAACTAAATAAGAGGGAAACCTGTATGACAAGCTCATTAAATCTTTGAAGAAAGAAATTGAATAAAACGCCAGATAATGGAAAGATCTCCCATGCTCTTGGGTAGGTAGAATTAACATGGTATAAATGGCAATCTTATCAAAAGCAATCTACAAAATCAATGTAATTCCCACCAGTATTCCAGCAAAATTCTTTACTGACCTTGAAAGAACAATACTCAACTTCATATGGAAAAGTAAAAGACGGAGGATAGCCATAATAGTCCTGTATAATAAAGGAACTTCCAGAGGTATCACATTCCTGACTTCAAACTCTACTACAGAGCTACAGTACTGAAAACAGCCTGGTACTGACATAAAAACAGACAGAGGACAAATGAAACTGAATTGAAGAACTGGATATTTATCTGCACACCTACAAACACCTGATTTTTGCCAAAAAAAGCAAAAGGTTTAGAACGGAATAAAGGAAGCATATTCAACAAATGATGCTGGTGTAAGTGGATATCAAACTCAAGTCCAGATCAAAGAACTCAACATAAAACCAATCACACTGAACCTCATAGAAGAGAAAGTGGGAAGTACACTTGAACACATTGGCACAAGTGACCACGTCTTAAATATAACCTTAGTAGCACAGACACTGAGAGAAACTATTAATAAATGGGACCTTCTGAAGCTGAAAAGCTTCTGTAAAGCAAAGGAGATGGTCAATCAGACAAAACTGCAGCCTACAGAATGGGAAAAGCTCTTCACCAACTCAGTGTCAGACATTAGGCTGATCTTCAAAATATACAAAAAACTCAAAAAATTAATCATCAAAAGGACAAATAATACAATAAAAAGTAGAGTATAGGCCGTAGCTGTCGCTGCTCCCGCCGTCACCACCTCCGAGAAGATGGCTGTGCCTCCCACATATGCTGATCTTGGCAAGTCTGCCAGGGATGTCTTCACCAAGGGCTATGGCTTTGGCTTAATAAAACTTGATTTGAAAACGAAGTCGGAGAATGGATTGGAATTTACCAGCTCAGGCTCCGCCAACACAGAGACCACCAAAGTGAACGGCAGTCTGGAAACCAAGTATAGATGGACTGAGTACGGCCTGACGTTTACAGAAAAGTGGAACACAGACAACACCCTGGGTACCGAGATCACCGTGGAAGACCAGCTCGCGCGTGGGCTGAAGCTGACCTTCGACTCATTCTTCTCACCTAACACTGGGAAAAAGAATGCTAAAATCAAGCCAGGGTACAAGAGGGAGCATATCAACCTGGGCTGTAATGTGGACTTTGACATCGCTGGGCCCTCGATCCGGGGTGCCCTGGTGCTTGGCTATGAGGGCTGGCTCGCTGGCTACCAAATGAATTTTGAGACTTCCAAGTCCTGAGTGACCCAGAGCAACTTTGCAGTTGGCTACAAGACGGATGAATTCCAGCTTCATACTAATGTGAATGATGGGACGGAGTTTGGTGGCTCCATCTACCAGAAGGTGAACAAGAAGTTGGAGACCGCTGTCAATCTCGCCTGGACAGCGGGGAACAGTAACACTCGCTTTGGGATAGCAGCCAAGTACCAGGTCAACCCTGACGCCTGCTTTTCGGCCAAAGTGAACAACTCTAGCCTGATCGGCTTAGGGTACACTCAGACCCTCAAGCCAGGTATCAAGCTGACGCTGTCAGCTCTGCTGGACGGCAAGAACGTCAATGCGGGTGGCCACAAGCTTGGTCTAGGACTAGAATTTCAAGCATAAGTGAATATTGTACAATCGTTAATTTTAAACTATTTTGCAGTATAGCTACCTTCAGAATTTAGTGAACCTTTTAATGTTGTACGTTGGGGATGCGAGAATCGATAAATACCACTTTAGATCTCCAGGTTAAAAAAAAAAAGTAGAGTATAGACCTAAACATAGAACTCTCAACAAATGAATTTAAAATGCTGAAAAACACTTAAGGAAATTCTCAATACCTTTAGCCATCAGAGAAATGCAAACCAAAACGACTCTGAGATTCCATCTTACACCTGTAAGAATGGCCAAGACCAAAAACACTAATGATAACTTATGCTCTAGTGGATGTGGGGTAAAAAGAACACTTCTCCATTACTGGTGGGAGTGCAAGCTGGTATAGCCTCTTTGGATGTTAGTATGGTGATTACTCAGAAAATTAGTAAACAATCTACCTCAAAATCCAGTAATACCACTCTTGGATATATACCCAAATGATGTTCAATCATACCACAAGGACATGTGCTCAACTATGTTCATAGAAGCATTATTTGTCATATCTAGAACCTGGAAACAACCTAAATGCCCATTGAATGAAAAATGGATAAGGAAAATATGGTACATTTACATAACAGAGTACTACACAGCAGAAAAAAATAATGACATCTTGAAATTTGCAGTCAAATGTATGGATCTAGAATACATTATATTGAGTAAGGTAACCCAGACCCTGGAAGACATATATAGTATGTACCCACTCATTAGTGACTTTTAGTCATAAAACAAAGAAAAAACAGCCTACTCAGGGAACCTAGACAACAAAGAGGACCCTAAGAGTGACATGGATCTAAGCTACTTGGGAAGTAGGAAAAGACAAGATCTCTAGAGTAATTTGGAAGCATAGAAATCATGGAAAAGGGTAGAAGGGAAGGAAGAGGAGTAGAGAAAAATATATAGCTCAATAAAAACAATTTAAAAAAACTAACAATCATATATCACTTATCTATTAAAATTGTTTCAATTTAAATAGACAAATATTGATGAGGATGTGAATTAACTAGAACATAGAATATTTGAATACCGCTTGGGAAGGTAAATGATTGTAAACCTTCTGTAAAATAGTTTTTATTATTAAAAAATTAAGCATCTGGGCCTAAAGAGATGGGTATGCAGTTAGGAGAACTGGCTGTTCTTCCAAGATCCAGATTCTATTTCCAGCATTCACAAGGTAGCTCATAAGTGTCATTAACTCAAGTTCCATGGGATATGTCACCTTCTTCTGACCTCCTGGGACACAAAAATAAGAGCCACATACATAAGAGCAGGCAAGACACTCATCCACATAAAGTAATAAAAGAAAAAGGTTTTAAGTTAAAAGCAACCAGCCAGGTGATGATAGTGCATGCTTTTAATCCCAGCCATCGGGAGGCAGAAGCAAGTTGATCTCTGTGAATTTGACGACAACTTGGTCTACAGTAGTTAGTTCCAGGACAGATAGGGCTGTTACTCAGTGAAACCTTGTCTTGAAAAACCAAAAAAGAAAAAGGAAAAAAACAGTGAATTACAGATAAATTTTCCTCATTAGCACAGAGGCAAAATACTAAATTAAATACTTGCAAACTGAATACAAAAATGAATAAAAATTATTATCCACCATGAAGTAGGTTTTTATACCAAAGATGTAACATGTGAAAATCAGTCAATGAAATCTATCATATTAAAAAAACTGAAAGAAAAAGCCAAGAACATGATAATCTATTTAAATGCTGAATATAACTTTGATAAAATCCAGCAATTCTTCATTTAAAAAAACTTGGACAAAGTAGGGATACACGGAGTATACCTCAATTTAATAAAGGCAATTTACAGTAAGCCTATAGTCAACATCAAATTAGATGGAAAGAAAGTAAAAGCAATCCTACTAAAATCAGAGACAAGACAAACCACTACATATTTATTCAATATAGTACTTGAAATTAGAGATAGAGCAATAAGAAAATTGAAAGAGATCAAGAGGATACAAATTGGAAAAAAGAAATCAATGTATTACTATTTGCAGATAATATTATTGCATTTATAAGTGACCCCAAAAATCCTGATAGGAAATTCCTATAGCTCATAGACATCTTCAACAAAGAGGTTGGATGCAAGATTCACTCCAAAAAAGTAAGTAGACATCCTATATAAAAGTGACAGAGAACTAAATCTGGGATATCCTTTCACAATACATAAAAATAATACAAAATATATTGGTGGCAACTCTAACCAAATAATTGAATTGCTTGTATGCTAAAAGCATTAAAGCATTGAATAAAAACTGAAGGTGATTTAGAAGATGACAAGTGTTCGGGTATAAGTTCCATCTCAAGCCCTCTACCCTGGGAGTTGTCTCAACCTAGATTCTACTCTTGAGAAAGCCCATGGAACAATGACCCCTCCCCAGAGATGCTCAAGACTACACCTCAGGGAATTTAAGCTGTACCCCAGAGAACAAACATGTGGTTTCCTGTCTTTCTTCCCTGGGTCCTCTCTAGGGTGTTGGAAAGCCGTCTCGGAGCATTGTTGTATATTAAACCTGGGCTTTTTCCAATTCGGTTTGATTTGGTTGGATTCAAATTATTGTGCTGGCAGAGAGGTTTATCTGGATGCAGAAACTTTTCAACTAAAAGGGCATGTTCTGTGGGATCCCCTTATCAGGAGATGTTCTGATATTTCTCACACTCCTCTGTTTTTATGACCCAAAGTCTACACAATGAACACACTGAGTTAGGCTTCTGTTTTCACATAAGCTTGCAAAATGAATACCTATCATTCAAGGCCTAATCCCCAAATGCTCTTAGGTGGACTTTATAAAATCTTTAAAATCGCAGCTGACACCGTATGTCCTTAATGCCTAATTTTTTTTTTTTTTGCCTGTGTGGGAATTAGTAAAGAAAACCCCATATGCCCATGGCTTCTGAATACTGTGATCCTGCTCCCCACTCCCATCCCCATTCGCCCTTCCCACTTCTCTTGCTTTTTGTTGTTTGTCTATATTCCTGGCATGTAATCTGGTCGTGCTGGGATTCTCTCTACAGGGATCCATCCCCCCTGTTCTCCTACTCTGAGCTGCATAGTTGTTCTGTCCTTTCCATCAATGGGATCACCTGTGTGTTTCCCACAATTTTTAAGTTGATCAGCTGACACAGTTTCCTAGAAAAAAAGTTTTGTTTGTCTGTGAATATATATGTGTAAACAACGTGGCCACAGTATGCTTGTTTTATGTCTGTGTGCTTGGTTTAAAATCTTTAAAACTTGTAACTCCAAACTACAACAGCTCTGGAAAAATAAAAACATATAAATAGCTGTGATTCTTGGTTGAGGTCAAAACAGAAGCCTCAGTGCCATCTTTGGTAAGAGTACACATGTGCAATGGTTCTTCCAAGGAGACATTCTGCCTCCAATATGTTTTGGCTTACTAAAATATCCCTTCTAATTTTCTTGCCTCTACTAACATTGGTAAGCTGTAAGTGACTCGGTAAACTATGTGTCTAAATTTAACGTATATGTCTAATTTAGATATACCTGAGAGATAATGACTCTCAAGTGCCTTTACAGATCTGACAGCTTCTTATGACAGAGACATGCCAGCTCCTGCAGCATCCTATAGCTCCCCCAAGAAGATGCAAGGTTGTAGAAGACCTTCTGCCTCAAGGCTTGCCTTTGGGTATGGTGAAGCCACCCACACAGCAAAAAGCTGCCTTCCACCTCATCAACTTCCTGTACACTACACCGAGGGATTGATTGTCTCACCCTGCCAAGACAGGTAAATAAAACCATACCCTCACAGTAAAATACATCAGCCTCCTGGGCTCAACAACTAAAGGCAAGTACTGCTTCTAAGACTGGTGTTCTCCAAAGACCACAGAGAAATTTGGGATTGCCTGCATAGCTTGAAAAAAAAAATCTGTCTCACTTCTGCTTATTTACTTATCCGTCTCAGATGTTTGATGGCATTTGATGACTTAGGGTACTGATAGCTCATTATTTGTTAAGTTTCCTGTTAAAAATACAGACAGGTAAGCCAGACCCAAAAAGAGGAATATGGTATGTATTCACTCATAAGTGGATTCTAGCCATAATTAAAGGTCTTTGAGCCTATTATTCGAGATCCTAGAGAAGCTAAATAAGAAGGTGAACCTGAAGAAAATCATGTACTTATCCTCCTGGAGATTGGAAATAGACAAGAGTCCCAGGTAACCTCGGGTGCATGGGGGGGGTGGGATGGTTGTTGGAAGGGGAGAGGGTTAGAGAGAAGGGAGTAGGGGAGGAATGGGGAAAACTCGGGGGACTGAGATGGGGGGAGGGAGGAAGGATGGATATGGGATCAGGGAAGAATATATCTCAACTAAGGGAGTCATTTTAGGGTTTACAAGAGACTTGATTATAAATGGGATCCCAGGTCCAAGGAGAGATCCCCAGATTGTTCTCTGGACAGAGGAGAGGGTGCCTGAACCGGCCTTGGCCCAAAACCATACTGATGAAGATTTTGCTTATCACCATAGATCCTTCATCCGACGATGGATGGTGATACAGACGAAGACCCACATTGGAGCACCGGACTGAGCCCCCCATGGTCCAAATGAGGGGCAGAAGGAGGAAGAACATGAAAAAAAACTCAGGAGCGCGAGGGGTGCGATCACCCACTGATACAAGGGGACTGATCTAATGAGAGTTCCCCAAGCCAGTTGGACTGGGACTGAACGAGCATGTGATCCAACCAGATTTTCTGAATGTGACCGGATTCTCTGAATGTGGCTGGTCAGGAGCCTTTCTGAAAAGCCATTGACAATGACACTGGGACTTGTTTCCTCTGCATATACTGGATTTTTGGGATCCAGTCTGTTTGGATACTCACATTCCTGGACCTGGAGGGAGGGGGGGAGGAACTTGAACTTCCCACAGAGCTGGAAGCCCTGACTGCTCTTAGGGATGGAGAGGGAGGAGGGGGGGGGTGGGAGGGTGTTGGGAGGAGGGGCGGAAATGGAAACTTTCATAATTTAATAAACTTTGAAAAAAAAACCCAACCCCCCCAAAAAAATACAGGCAGGTGTTCCTCTTTCACAGGCTTCATATTCCAGTATTAACAGCTTTCAGATGTATCTTCAGAGGTTCAAAATTTCCAATTTCCTTTAATTATCTTCTAAAATGTTCATGCCTTTTAACCTAAAGCCATAGCCTTTAGCTATGATACCAAGATGTAAATATGTTCCAGCTGTCTTACAGATACCTGCAGATTCCTAGGAAAAGTTCAGCTGCTGC
Organism: Myodes glareolus; assembly: GCF_982192425.1. NCBI lineage: Eukaryota > Metazoa > Chordata > Mammalia > Rodentia > Cricetidae > Myodes > Myodes glareolus. Next base: position 111,339,238 of record NC_142030.1, read on the forward strand.
TTCAAGAAATCTAGTCCAGTAAAAATCAACAGTCTCCAGAGCCTATTTTGACCCCTCCACATTTGCGATCATATTTACATACATGCTTTCATCTCATTCATTCACCCTTGCCTCTCCTGTGCAAAAAGGTATTTCTCCATCCCATTCTTTCTGGCAGTTAATTACCCTTCCCATGGCTAACCCCATTCATAGGGCTGGTAATAACAATCTATGTTTTCTCATAGCAACCTACCTTCTTATCTCCCTCAAGAAACAGATGCTTAACGTCTCCAAGATGGCAGTTAACTGGATACCTACCCAGCCACACCTCCTGCTTAGTATGAGTCCAGCTACTCGCAACTCTCTCCTCCCTCACTTTGCACCATGCCTGCAGGAAATAGCAAGACTTGAGCCCACACCCCTATAACAGAAGAGTCTGGGATGTTTGAGTGGAAATATCACCTCAGCCACTGGCATTCATATACCCAGAAAGTCTGGAATATTTGGGTTAAGACCACACTACAGCCCCTGGTATCCATATATCCAAAGAGTCTGGAATATTTGGGTGGATGTTCCATTACAAGCCCCCTCCCCAGGTTGTTGCCTCAGTCTAGATTCCACCACTGAGAAAGCCTGCCAAAAAACGAACCCTTCCCAGATGTTCAAGACCACTGCACAGGTTATTTAATCTGTACCCCAGAGAACAACCAGGTGATTTTCTTGTCTTCCATCCCAGGTTCCTTTCTAGGGGACTGGAAAGCCTTCCAGGAGCATTTGTATCTGTTAAACCTGGGCTTTCTCTAATTCAGTTTGATTTGGATTATAGTGTCGTTGGAGAGGTTTATCACGGTGCAGAAATTTTTCAGAAAGCTCTCTTATGCACATGTAGCAGTAGAATCAACATAAAAAAGCCATTTTACCAAAAGTAATCTACAGATTCAACACAAACCCCATCAGTACATTATCACAATTACTTACAGATCTTAAAAGAAAAATATTCAACTTCATATGAAAAACAAAAATCCCAGATTAGCTAAGAAAAATACTGATCAAAAATGGAATTTCCATAAGTATCACCATCCCTGATTTTAAGGTGTATTACAAATCTATATTAATAAAAACTATGTGGTATTGACACAAAAATAGAGGTGTTGATCAGTGGAATAGAGTTAACAAACCTGATATAAATCCACACACCTATGAACACCTGATTTTCATAAAAAGCTTGAAAGACACTGTGCATAAAATACCTTTGACAACTTGTGGTGGTCTAAGTCAATATCTGTATGAAGAAGAATGCAAATAGATCCATATCTGTGATTCTACACAAAACTGAAGTTCAGCTTTATCAAGGACCTCAACATAAAACTAGACACACTGTATCTGATAAAAGAGAAAATGGGGAATAACTTTGAATGCATTGGCACATCAGAGAACTTCTTGACCAGAACACCAAAATAGCACAGATACTTAAATCAACAATTAGTAAACAGTATCTCATGAAATTAAAAGGCTTTTGTAAGGTGAAGGACACCATCAATAGAATAAAACAGTAGCCTACAAAATGGGAAAAGTTTTCTCCAACTCCATATCCAATAAAGTGTTAATATCCAAAACATATAAAGAAGCCAAGAAATGAGACATAAAGAAAATAAATAATCTGTGTTTTGAAGGTGGTACAGATCAAACAGAATTCTCAGTAAAGGAAATTTAAATGTCTTTAAATAACCTAAGAAGCATTCAACATCTCCAGACATCAGGAAAATAAAAATCAATACTATTGTGAGATTCCATCTGACACCTGTGAGAATGGCTAATATAAAAATCACAAGTGACAGCTCATACTGATGAAAATGTAGAGAACGGAGAGCATTATACCATTGCTGCTTGGAATGCAAACTTGTACAACCACTACAGAAATCAATGTAGTAGTTCCTCAGAAAACTGGAACTTTATCTGCCTAAAGATTCAATTATACCACTCTTGGTCTTACACCCAAAGAATGTTCCATCCTAGTATAAAGATTCTTTGTCAGCAGTATAAATAGTAACTTTGTTAATAATAACCAGAACTTATTAATAACCTAAATGTACCTTAAAAGAAAAATGAGTAAAGAAAATGTGGTACATTTATGCATCGAAGTATTACTCTGCTGTAAAAAATAAATGACACCATGAAACTAGCAGGTAAATAAATGGAACTTAAAAGAAGTCATACTGAGTGATGATTACACTCACTGAGTAATTACACTGAGTGATAAAACACAGAACCAGAAAAGCACACATGGTATGTATTCACTTCTAAGAGGATATTAGCTGTTAAATAAATGATAACCATGCATAATCCACAGACTCTGAAAGGCTAAGAAATAAGGAGGGCTCTAAAGGGCATGCACGGAACTCCCGGTGAAGGAGAAAGAGTGTAGTTTTTGGGGTGGATTGGGGTTGGTGAGAATTAGAGGGGAAGGAATCATTTTGAGTGAAAGAAATGGAAACAGAGAGCATGGGAAGCAGCAACTAAAATTGATTGGAGGGTTTCTGGTGTGATATGGAAACCTAGTGAAGTAGAAATTCCCAGAATTCCATGAGGGTGACCCTAGTGAGGACTCCTAGTAATTACGAATATGGATCTTGCACCAGCTATTCTCTGTAACTGGTCAAGGCTTCCAGTGTTTTTTTTTTCAATGAACACACTGTCAAAGTGCCTTTTCAATACTTTTGTTTATTTTAATAGCCCCATGTTGGTCTAATTATTGGACAAAGAAATGTCTATTTAAAATTTGCAATACAGAGATACTTGTCAAATGTTGAGGATAAAACACTGAGTACTCAACACTGTAGAATAGCTTCCCCTTTACTAAGACTTGGGGAGCATATCAGATGAATATAAAGGAAATATGAGAAGTGGAGGATGGGGAGGAGTACTATAAAATACTGTCTTTTGGATATGACTCAGCTATTACTCTCATGAATTCATAGCATTAGTGGTATTCTAGGTAATCAACCATGCCACAAAACCTTGAACCTAACTTGTACCCTGCCTTCAAGATGTGCTGGGCAATGGAAGGAGGGGCAGAACTTGTTGAACTGGTCAACAAATGTCTGATCTAATTTGAGCCCATGCATGAGAAGGTCACCAGCAACTTGAGGGTAGTAAGTCCAGAGACCTATGATTTAAAAAGCCATGAATAAAATGATTCCTAATGATGTTCTGCTGTACTCATTGATCATTGTCCAGCCCAGCTGAAGTCAGAGTGGATTTCCCTAGCACTTGATGGGAGCAGATTCAGAGACCCATATCCAAACATTAGGTGGAGAGAGAGCTCAAATTGGAGATTTCCATCAGGTCCTCCCCCTTAGAGCTTACGGAACCCTGTGGAAGAGGGAGAGCAAAAATTGTAGGAGTCAGAGGGATTTAAGACACAAGGAGAATAAGTCCCAGAGACATCAACTAGGTAGGCTCATAGGGTCTCACAGAGACTGAAGAGACAATCACAGAACCTACATGGGTTTGTCCTAGATCCTTTGCATTTATGCTACAGCTGTTAACTACATGATTTTGTGGGACTCCTTAGTAAAGGGGAAGCTATTCTAGAGTGTTGAGTACTCAGTGCTTTATTCTCAACAATTGAGAAGTATCTCTGTATTTCAAATTTTAAATGGACATTTTTTTGTCCAATAATAAGAGCAACATGGGACTATGAAAATAAACAAAAGTATTGAAAAGGCACTTTGACAGTATATTCATTGAACAAAATTCATTGAACCACTTATTCTCAAAGGGGTGAGAAGAAAGTTCCTAGTAGAATGTTTTCCTAGGAAGATAGTGGCCTTCCCTCTCCCACCAAGGAGATTCTGAGCACAAGGTCACTTTTCTCAGCCCAGCTAGTCACCTGGTACAGGCTGATAAAGATAGCCTAACTCAAGAACAATGGCCTTGCTCTAAGAACAAGGAGAAAGCTGACTTAACAAAATGGGAGGGAGCAAAATCCTTTTACCCACGCCAAAGCAGCTTCAAAGATTCTCTTTGTAGTTATGCCTTTAAAAGATAACCCTACAGAGGAGATACAACTCCTCTCTACTTTGTTGTAACGGGGATGGAGATGAGTTCCAAACATGTTTGTATTATGCTGATTAAACCTTGCTTATTACAGTCTGGGCCTCTCTGGTGGTCTCACTCTGGGGGTCGTAATCTAGGCACAACAGTACCCTTAATGACTGTCCCACCAAAGGAATTTTGATCAGCATTACATTACTAGGCATGGAATATCCTCCCATGAATCAAATCTTAAATTCAATCAAAAGTGGTATGCTACTCCACAATCATTATGGTATTAATGCACCAGTAGGTGCATCTTTCCTAGAAAGTTAATGTGTGTCTTAGCTGGGTTTCTGTTGTGACAAGAACCAGAAAGAAACACAATGGGAAGAGAAGGGTTTGTTTCAGCTTTCACTTTATAGACTGTCATGAAAGGAAACCAAAGCAGAAAATTGGAGTCAGAAGCTTAAGCAGAGACTATGGAGAAAATGCTTACTGACTTGCTCCTCCTGACTTTCTCATACACCATAATACAGCCTTCCCAGGGATGACATCATCCACAGTGAGCCAGGCCACTTCATGTCGATCATCAATCAAGAAAATGCCCCATAGACTTGCCTGAATGTCAATATAATAAGGACATTTCTTAGTTTTGAATTTCCTCTTCATATGACTCCAGGTTGTATCAAATTAACACAGCAAAAAATGAAAGAAAAACAAACACATCTAAATAACACGGCATTGTAGCAGTCAGGATCAAACACTAAAAAAATAAATAAATAAAAAATAAAAAAAAACCACTCAATAGGACTTCCACATTTATTCCCCTGGGAACAAAAATGTGAAAAAATGTGAAAATTAGAAAGTACTAACTAGAGCTCTCTATTAAATTTCTTACAGATTTGATGGCATGATGTTGATGCTACGAACATAAAGCAGCACAAATACATTTCTCTTTAAGACTATATTTGTGTTGTCTGCCTCACAAGTATCTTATCAACTCTTAGACTACAAACCCCAGCCAATCGATTGCCCTTGATTTCATGATCTTCATAAGCTATTGTTTCTTCAGATAACTTGAATTTCTATTTTATTGTTTTCTGAAGAAGCTACAACTATGTTCAACAAATAGTTCTTATCAAATAGATAATTTTCATTAAACATGATTTTCAACAATTGAATAGAGAATTCTTGCTTATCTGCCACTTGGATGCAACTGTGAACAAAATTTTCTGACAAGAAACTGTGTCAGGCTGTGAACAAAAAAACTCCTGGAAAGTGCTCCTGAATCTACAGGGAGTGAAGAACCAACTGAAATTTTAGTACTTTGAAATTGGAGTCTTCTGAGTTTAGAAGGTAATTCCTTTAACTTGATCTACTTTAAGTTTTCTGGAACAACCTTATTTTTCTTGACCCTCTCTGTATCTGAACTGACACCTCATGTAGTAAATAAACATCTTAAAAGTTATTAGCTTATGATCTCAAGATCATAAATAAAAATCTATTAGATGCTTTTAACTTAGTAGAAGACAATCTAAGAGCTAAAATTCTCATGAGACAGCATCTTGGGCCTACAGAAGAGCTCCTACTCCATCTCAAAGTATTTTAAACGTGTGTGTCTTTTATGAGTTCCCTTGTTTCATAAAACTGTAAATCTTTCATGAAAGTGCTTCCTCGTTGGGACATAAATACTGGAGTAACCAAAATCTGTGTTCTCGGGCCATGGTCACCCATAATCACTCCAGTATCAATTGTCTCTTACTCATTTTAAGATGAGAGCTATGGATTTTACATGTACCATTCTGGTGCCCAAAAGGTTGCACCAGGAATAATCCACATTTTCACCCAATTGTTTTGCTCTATAAAGAAAGCTTGAAAACTGAAGAAAGCTTGAAATATTGAAGCTAGGTTGGTCTCAGGAATCCTCTAATAGGGAGACAGACTCTGATTCAGCATTGATGTACACAAGACTAAAGCTTCATTTAATTTGGTCATAATTTGGGTCAATCATCTTTCTCCTTAAATCTGTGGGGTTAAAATTCATCCACTAGAGGTAAAGTAAAGTAACTCTCTATGCTTCTCTTTCTCTGACCTTGCTTCTTTATTTTTGAAATATAGTGCTCTGGAGCAGCTCTTTTTTCCCCTTTGATTATGCTTAAGGTAATACATTTTTATTATACGAGCTAGTCATAAAATTACTTAGCCTTAAAGTTAAAAAAAGAAATACTCAGCTTGACCTTCATTGAGGTTCCTGTAGTTTAGGGAAACCCTGCAGGCTATGAACCAAATGAAGTCAAGCATGTGTTACTGTGCCCCACATTCCAGGGATTTTCACCGTGACTCATCTTCGAGCAGGTATATTATTTGACTGCTCTTTTGTTTCTGTTTTTCTAATAAAAAATATATTAAATGTCTTAGTGGCACTAATACATACACAAAAAAAGAAAAAAAAAGATAAGATAACAAAAAGAAAAAGAAGTAGACATTTTCCTAGCTCAGACACATGCAGGCTCAGTGATTGCCTCTTTAATTTCTGTGAGACTCTATGCTCTCTGCTTTGTTAATTCCTCTGGCTCCTACATTTCTTCCTCCTCCTCTTCCATGGGGTTCATAGAGTTCCAAGGGAAGGAACCTCATGGAGATTTCCAATTTAAACTCTCTCTTTGACTAATGTTTGGGCATGGGTCTTTCTCTCTGGTCTTATTAGTTGCTGCGGGATACCTTTCTGATTTCAACTGGGCTAGGCAGTGATTTACGAGTATATAAGAATATTGAGGATATCATTGAGAATCGTTTTGAGAATTTTCACTGGATTGGCTTTCCACAAAACCACCTACCTTGCACAGACAATTCCAGTTCTTTAACTCAGTATTTCTTCCCACCATCTGTTTCTACCCTCCCCCACCCGAGTCCTCCTGTTTGTATTCCCAAATACCCCGAGTCCAACAACAAAGTCTGTTACATTCACCATCCCAGGTAGATCCAGGCATAAACCATAGGCCCTCTCTTTATTTAACTTTTCCAGGTTTGTGGATTGCAGCATTATTTTCATTGACTTAATAGTCAATATCCACTTATGAGTAAATACCATGTTTATCTTCTTGGGTATGGGTTATCTCACTCAAGTTGAATTTTTTTCTAGTTCCATATATTTGCCTTCAAACTTCCTGATGTTTTATTTCTTAAACAGTTAAATAATAGCCCATTATGTAAATGTATTATATCTTTAGTCAGTCCTCTGTTGAGGGTCATCTAGGTTATGTCTTGTTTTTGGCAATTATGAATAAAGTTACTGTGAACATAGCTGAGTATCTTTAAGGTAGGATAGAGCAACCTTTGTGTATATCCCCATCAGTGGTATAGCTTGGTCTAGAAGTAGATCAGTTCCCAATTTTCTTAGGAAATACCTAATTAATTTCCATAGTGGTTATAAAAGCTGGCATTGTAACCAGCAGTGGACAACTGTTGCTCTTGGTCCACATCTCAATGACATGAGCTGTCTTTTGAGTTATTAACCTTCGTCATTCTATCAGGTGTAAAATAGAATCACAAAGTAGTTTTGGTTTTTCGTTCCCTTATGACTAAGGGTGTTGAACATTTCTTTCTTTAAGTTCTTCTTACCCATTTTGCTTTCCTATGAGAATTTTGTATTTAGTTCTGTGTCCCATTTTTAATTGGATTATTTGTTTCCTTGATATATAGTTTCTTGAGTTCTTTGAAAATTTTGAACATTAGTTCTCTGGTGAAAAGCTTTTCCTATTCTGTAGCCTATTGTTTTGTCTAATTAATGGTGTCTGTTGCCTTAAAGAAGGTTTTTAGTGTCATGAGGTCCTATTTATTAATGGTTGATTTTCATGTCTGTGATATCTGTTCTCTTCAGAATGTTGTCACCTGTGCCAATGAATTCAAGATAATTCTCCATTCTTCTTCTTAAGATTTAGTGTTTCTGGTATTATATGAGGTCTTTGATCCACTTGAACTTGAGATTTCTTCAAGGTGATAAAAAAGTATCTACTTGTATTACTCTAGGTGTTGACATTCAGTTAGACCAACACCATTTAGTGAAGATATTTTATTTCTCCAGTGTGTATTTTTGTCTCCTTTATAAAAATTCAGGTGACCATAGAAGTGTGGGTTTATGTCTGAATCTCTGATTTGATTTCATTGATCAATATATCTGTTTTATGCCAATACCATGATTTTCTTTATTACTTTATCTCTGTCATGCAGCTTGAAATAGGGATGAGAGTACATTCTGAAGTTATTTTATTGTATAAAATTGTTAAAGCTATCCTTGGATTTTTCCCCCCGTATGTTCTCATTTCAAGGTCTGTTAAGAATTGTGTTGGGATTTTGATGGGGATTACTTTGAATCTGTAGATTGCTTTTGATAGGATGGCCATTTTTACTTTATTAATCCTAGAGATTTTTGAGCATGGGAGATCTTTCCATCTTCTGATATCTTCTTAAATTTCTTTCTTTAAAGATTTGAAGTTCTAAACATAAAATCTTCTCTTACATTTTTAGAGTTACTCCAAAATATTTTGTGCTATTTGTAATTGTTGTGAAGGATGTTGCTTCCCTGGTTTCTCAGTTTTCTTTTGGATCTGTATATAGGAGGGCTACTGATTTTTTTTTTTTTTTTGCGTGTGTGAGTGTGTTTATCTTGCAACCACACATTATGCTAAATGGGTTTAAAAGCTGTAGGAATTCACTGCTAGACTTTTTGGATTTGTTTTTGTATACTGTTATATCACTGTAAATAGCAAAATTTTAAATTCTTCCTTTCCAATTTGTAACCTCTTAATCTCTTTCAGTTGAGTTAATTCTCTAGCTAGAACTTCAACTACTATATTAAATAGATATAGATAAAGTGTGCAGGTAGGGAAATTTAGCTTTAGTGATTGCTATCTATTGAGAAAATTGTCCATTACAGTTGGATTTTCCAGTTTTATGGAGTACAGGTTTTTAAAGTATTGCTTAATTGTACTTTAGATCTCCTAGGTGTTGTTTTCGTTTCTGATTTTGCTAATTTTGATATTATTTCTGCTGTGGGACAATGGTCTTGTACTCTGTAAAAATTTTTCACTTGTACTGGTTTAATAAAATGCTAACTGACCGGTAGCCAGAGAGGAAGTATAGACAGGATGACCAAAACAGGAGAATTTTGGGAAAAGAAAAGGTTCAGTCTGCAGTCCTCACCCAGATGCAAAGGAAGCAAGCTGAGAATGCATCACTGATAAAAGGTACCAAGCCACATTGTGGAGGGCCGGACCACATTCTCCATTGCTTCTAGGAACAAAGGTAGAGATAGACCTCTGTGACCCCAAGGTGTGGCGGCACACGCCTTTAATCCCAGCGCACGTGCTTTGTAACTCTCTACCGCTGCGTCCCTGCCTACTCCCGAGGTTTCACCTGGGACTGGGAGCAGTTAACCAATCCAGGAATGACACGTCCAAGGCAGGGTCTGTTTCCTTTATAAGGGATGGGTTCCATCTTATCTGGGTCCCCGGCCATGTTGGCTTATGCTCTAGCTCCCAAGAGGATTAAAGCCATTCCTGCAGAAGGATCCTAGTGTTCCGTGTGGTTCTTGCTGGCGAGACGGTAGCGCGGGACAACTGGTGCCGAAACCCGGGACGCCGAGGAATCCTGACCACCGCACCGACGGGGATCTCTTGGATTCACCTTGGATTCAGGAAGGATTCAGAACTGCAGGGTCTGCATATTCAGAGAGGTAATGTCTGTTCCTGGATTTTTCGGTTTTGAGCTTGACTTGTCTCCGCATTGGGAAGGTTTCATACAGGCCTTGATGCTTATCTTAGCAATTCTTTTATTTTTCGTCAGAAATTGCTTAAAAGATGAATCTTGCCAAGCGGTTGTTGCAAGGGCGGAGGAAATTCAGGACAGAATATCAGAAACTGAATGCAGTGGGAGGTTAGACGCGCGCGTGAGAAAAAAAATTAAGGAAAAAGGACCCTCCAGGAATTCTAAGGAAGTAAAAATGGGGGAGAACATTGGCCCACAAGGCCAAAAGTTTTCTGCGGGAGAAGAGGAAGGAGAACTGGATACAGAGGAGGAAGTAGAATTAGCCAACGGCAGGGCCATGAGGTTATCCCAAACGGCCCATCCGCCTCATTATAGGCTACGCCCTCCCCCAATTGCCCCTTCGGCGCCTCCTTATGAGGAACGCCTTGGGCCAAAGACCTTTTCATTTATCCCTGATAAGGTCAAGAGAAAGCTACACTTGGCCTTCCCCGTTTATGAAGGGGAAAACGGGCGATTACATGCACCTGTGGAGTACAATCAAATCAAAGAGTTAGCAGAGTCAGTCAGAAAGTATGGAGTGACTGCTAATTTTACCTTAGCCCAGTTGGATAGATTGGCCTTGTCTGCCATGACTCCAGCGGACTGGGAAACAGTTGCAAAAGCATCGCTCATCAGCATGGGTCAATATTTGGAATGGAAAGCGCTGTGGCACGAGGCAGCCCAGGAACAGGCCAGAGCTAACGCTCAGGCCTTAACTCCAGAACAACAGCAATGGACATTTGACCTCCTGACTGGGCGAGGGCACTATGCCGCTGCCCAGACAAACTACCATTACGGCGCCTACCGCCAGATAGCCGATACAGCTGTAAGAGCATGGAAAGCCTTGTCAAAAAAGGGAGAAGGGAGCACTCCGCTCACTAAGATTATACAAGGGACTCAGGAGCCTTTTTCAGATTTCGTGGCAAGAATGATTGAGGCAGCAGGACGCATTTTTGGCGATACTGATACGGCCACGCCCCTAATTGAGCAGCTCATTTTTGAGCAAGCCACGCAGGAGTGCCGTGCCGCCATAGCACCTAGGAAAAATAAAGGGCTACAGGACTGGCTCAGGGTCTGTAGAGAACTAGGAGGACCCCTGACGAATGCAGGTTTGGCTGCAGCCATTATGCAGTCACAAAAACACCCTTTTAAAGGGCCAGACAGAAGAGTTTGCTTTAAATGTGGGAAGCCAGGACACTTAAAAAGGGACTGTAGGTCATCAGAAAAGGAGAGAGCGCCCCCTATGCTTTGCTCACGCTGTGGTAAAGGTTATCATAGGGCAGAGCTCTGCCACTCCGTTAGGGACGCCCATGGTAAGATCCTCCCACCATTAGGAAACCCACAGATTGATGATCCAAAAAACGGGATGGTGGGCCCTCGGTCCCAGGGCCCCCAAAAATATGGGAACAAGTTCGTCAGGGCAACGACCGAGGGACCCTCGGAGGCAGAACAAGAGTGGACTTGTGTGCCTCCACCGACTTCTTATTAATGCCTCAAATGGGGGTACAGCCCGTCCCTGTGCAGCTGCCTGACGCAGCGGCCGAAAGATTTGGTTAAGTGGAAAGATGTGCTTTCTAATGAATGGAAAGGCCCGGATCCCATCTTATTGAGATCCAGGGGAGCTGTTTGTGTTTTCCCACAGGATCAAGAAAGCCCATTCTGGCTGCCAGAGCGATTGACCCGAACAGTGAAGAGTGATCCACAACACACGGATTTGCCTGAGGACCTGGCTGCTGTTCCTCCTGCCATTTTGCGGATGGATGACAGAGCACCGATGGAGGACACTCTCAGCCTTCCTGAAGTTGTTACCAGTCAACCATAGGATGGCTGTGTCTCCCCGATTTTTTACAACCAATAAGACTCTGGGCCCCCTCCCTACCATCCTAGAGATGATTTATAAGCTTGGCCGTAGGACTTCAGTCCTGGGCCGTGTCTCTCATTCCCCTACTTCAAAGAATGGGTGGGGGTGGAAATGTTTTGGAACAGTCCTATGCTATGGATTAGTGTTTTTCCTATGGATGGTCTGCTGATTCAAATCCAAAAATTGTAGGGACAAAGTGGTTATTGCACAAGCGCTGGCTGCCCTGGAACAGGGGGCCTCTACTGATGTGTGGTTATCTATGTTAAAGCAGTAGGGTTTAAGCCTACCAGCTCCTGCACCCCTAGGACTGTGGTCCATTGCACAGGGTGGAGTGCTTGGCTTAGCTAGCCCTGAAGGTTGTCGAGCTGAAGAGCATCGCACAGAGAATGGCCCTCTCTGAGAGATAAGTCGCTCTGCTTAAGGGTTTCCTGCTGTATATTCCCTTTCCCAGAAAAATGGCAGAGGGCAGGCCGGATAGGTTCCAGGTGTCATGAGCCTAGGGACAGATTCCGTGTAAGCCCATTTTTATGTTTTCATTTTGGGAAGTGCGACCTCTATCTTTACCTTCCTAGGGAGTTGCCTTTCTGCAAAGAAGTAAAAAAAGGGGGATATGTGGAGGGCCAGACCACATTCTCCATTGCTTCTAGGAACAAAGGTAGAGATTGACCTCTGTGACCCCAAGGTGTGGCGGCACACGCCTTTAATCCCAGCGCACGTGCTTTGTAACTCTCTACCGCTGCGTCCCTGCCTACTCCCGAGGTTTCACCTGGGACTGGGAGCAGTTAACCAATCCAGGAATGACACGTCCAAGGCAGGGTCTGTTTCCTTTATAAGGGATGGGTTCCATCTTATCTGGGTCCCCGGCCATGTTGGCTTATGCTCTAGCTCCCAAGAGGATTAAAGCCATTCCTGCAGAAGGATCCTAGTGTTCCGTGTGGTTCTTGCTGGCGAGACGGTAGCGCGGGACACCACATGGCTAACACAGACAAGAATTATGGGTTAATGTAAGGTGTAAGAATTAGTTAATAAGAAGCCTGAGCTAATAGGCCAACCAGTTTAAAATTAATGTAAACCTCTGTATGTTTCTTTGGGACTAAAAGGCTGCAGGACCTGGTGGGACAGAAATCTCAGTCAACATCTCTCTATGTCTTTTAGTTCATTTGGATAGGATTTTTCTATATTCTCAAGGAACCAACTTTTTTTCATTGATTCTTTATATTATTCTCTTTGTTTCTATTTTATTGATTTCAGCACACAAATTATTTCCTGATATCCACTTCTTTGGAATGTACTTACTTTTTTGTTAAAGAACTTTCAAGTATGCTCTTACTTTCCTAGTATGAGCTCTATCTAATATATATATATATGAACTTCGTGAAATGAACTTTCCTCTTCAAACTGTTTCCATTGTGTCCCAAAAGTTTAGGTATGTTGTGCATTAGCTCTCAGTGAATTCTAGAAGTCTTCCATTTCTTTTCTTATACCTTCCTTGACCTAGAAGTCATTCAGTAGCCACCTGTTCCAAGCTTCTATGGGTTTATAGGTTTTCTGTTTCTGTTATTCTTGAAATCCAATTTTAATTCAAAGTGGTCGTGAGGTTCAATATGTGATTTATGCTTCAGCAATAATTTGTTGTTGCTGTTTTTGTTGTTTTACTGTCAAATAACAATTTCTTCCTATTTGGAGCATAAATGTAAAGAACTGAAATACTATATTGGTGGATTCTTCTTTTGATGAATATGAAGCTTACTCCCCCATCCCTCTTGATTAATTTTGGTTTGAAATCTAATTTATTAAATATTAGAATGTATCTATTAGCTTGTCTCTTTGATCCATTTGCTTGAAAAACATTTTCCAGCCCTTGACTCTTAATGTCTCTCTTAATGTTGAATTGTATCACAGAAAATAAAAGCAACAATAAATAAATGGGACCTCCTGAAACTGAGAAGCTTCTGCAAAGCAAAGGACACAGTCATTAAGACAAAAAGACAACCTACTGAATGGAAAAAGATCTTCACGAACCCTACATAAGACAAAGGTCTGATCTCAAAAATATATAAAGAACTCAAGAAACTAGACATTAAAATTCTAAATAACCCAATTTAAAAAATGAAGTACTGAACTAAACAAAGAATTGCTAACAGAAGAATTTCAAATGGTCAAAAGATACTTAAGCACATACTCAACTTCCGTAGCCATCAGGAAAATGCAAATTAAAACAAGATTGAGATACCATCTTACACCTGTCAGAATGGCTAAAATCAAAAACACCAATGATAGCTAATGCTGGAGAGGATGTGGAGTAGGGGAACATTCATCTATTTTTGGTGGGAATAAATACTTGTGCAATCACTTTGGAAATAAGTGTGGCAGTTTCTCAGAAAATTTCTGAGTCAACCTACCTCAGGATCCAGCAATACCACTTTTGGAAATATACCCAAAAGATTCCCAAACATACTACAAAAGCATTTGTTCTACTATGTTCATAGCAGCATTATTTGTAATAGCCAGAACCTGGAAAGAACCTAGATGACTCTCAGCAGAAGAATGGATAAAGAAAGTGTGGAACATCTACACATTAGAGTACTACTCAGTGGAAAAAAGCAATGACATCTTGAATTTTGCATGCAAATGGGTAGAAGATTGCAAGGCAAGAATATAGAGCATGTTAGTGAAGGGGGAAGAGGGAAGAGAAGAGAGAGAGGGGAAGAAGAGGAGGGTTGGGGAGAGCTTGGGGGACTGGGATGGTTGAGATGGTGGAAGCATGGATATGGGAGCAGGAAAGGAGATATCTTAATTGAGGGAGCCATTTTGAAGTTGGCAAGAGGCTTAGCTCTGGAGGGGTTCCCATGAGTCAACGAAGATGATCCCAGCTAGAACCCTGGGCAGGGGAGGAGAGGGAGCCTGAACTGAACTTGTTCTGCAGTCTGACTGATGACTATCTTGAATATCACCATAAAACCTTTGTCCAGTAACAGATGGAGATAGAGACAGAGATACACATTGGAGCACTGGACTGATCTCCCAAGTTCTAGTTGAAGAATGGAAGGAGGGAGGATATGAGCAAGGAAGTCAGGATCATGAGGGGTTGGTTCACCCACTGAGATAGTGTGCCTGAGCTAATGGGAACTCACCAACTCCAGCTGAACTGGGACTGACCGAACATGGGATCAAACTGGACCCTCTGAATAGTTGACAGTTGGGGCAGACTGAGGGGGCCAATCATAATGGTACCGGCATTCGTCTCTACTGCTTGTACTGACTTTTTGGGATCCTGTTCTCGTTGGATGCATACCTTCCTAAGCCTGGATGTAGGGATAAGGGCCTTGGATTTCCCACAGGGCAGGGTTCTTTGGCCTCTCTTAAGACTGGAGGGAGTGGAAGGAGGGGGTGTGGGGGAGCCGGAAGGAAGTGGGAGGAGAGGAGGAAATGGTAATTTTGATTGGTATTATTTATAAAGTAATAAAAAGTTTTAAAAACACCATTCTGATTTGAAGATCACGACTGTATCCAGGTACTTCCAACTCACTGCTAGGCAGTGATAAACTTCCTCTCATTAGCTGCATTATCTGAGGGTACATTCATGTGAACATTGAAGATGTTGAATGCATTCATTGAAGTGTCACTGACAACCAAACACACTGGGTAGCTAAGCAATTCTCATCTTTTGTGTTTCTTAAATAATTTTGTGATAACATTTTAAATTCTACCTGATATATTTCTAAATGATAACATATTATTGGTCTAAGTTTTAATAAAATTTCAAATAAAGATAAAATGTTTTTTCAGTGGTCTCACTTTTCTTTCTGTGTGTTTGCACCCAACTGTTGTTTGACAAATACAGGTTTTTCTGTATATGGTCTTATCAACTGATATAATTTAGGTGAGGAAAAAATGTCCAATTGTTGATCAAACTTTGACTCCATTCACAATAAAGATGCTCAGGTATTTTAGTTATTACTTCTTATCCAAATTATATAAGAGGCATCAGGTCTAATAACAAAATTCCTGTTTAAAAGTTAAGTGTTGATGTACAATCTGAAGTGTTCCATACCATAATTAGCCAAGATTAAATACATTTAATTAAATAACACATTAGTAACAAAAAGAAGAACCACACAACAATAACTTAATTAAATGTTCTCTTTTTAGCTAAAAATATTTAAAGTAGCCCATCAAATAAAAGTAACTATATAAAGGGGGAATTGTAGAGTCATTATCATAAATCTTGTTTATTTTACATACTTTTTATGTGTAGTCTTCACTCCGTAAAGTTCATGATTCTGCTTTGACTTTGAAACATGCAATTTGGCATAACCTAAATCTGTGTTGCCAGGTCATGGTAACTCATAATGGCTACTGATTAAAGTCTCTAATCCCTTTTAACATGAGAGGAGTGGTTTTTATGCTGCCACGATACCATGAGATATGATTTATAAATGTATTTACATATACATCTTTAAAGTGGGTTTTGATTTATATGAAGTTTTTCCCCAAAATAATAACAGCACTTTACGAAATAGATAATTGTTATACATATATAAATACTTGACTATCTAAATATAGACATTCTTTCTGAAATTTCTTTTAGTAGCTTAGACCAGTAACATGAATATTTGATTGGCAATATTTGTATAATGATTATGCTGAATGCATCATTGTGAAATGACATGTTTGGCAGTTTGGCTTTATCATATTTTAAAGAGTTTATCTTCTGTGTCAGAATAGTTTCATTCTATTTTAAGTCATTGATGGCATTGCAGTGACACCTAGTGTATAAGTGGACAATATGTACAAATATATATGTATATATATATAATTCTTTGGTTTCAATACTTTTTCATTTCTGTTATTTATTTACTTATTAATCTATTTTTTGATAATTGAATACATGTATTTAATACATTCTAGTTCCTCTCTACCACTACTCCTTTCTCTCTCCCATGTGTATTAACACTCCCTTCTATTCCATTTACAGACTCAGACTTTTGGTTCTGTTTTAGGATTGATTTAGTTTGACCCTTGGATTGCAACTGTACATTGAGACTTGGTGGAGTCACTAGTGGGTACACAACTGAAGACACTGATTCCTTTTTCCCTAAAGATATCAGTAAGAATGAGCTTAGAAGTAATTTTGGGCCACCTGAATATCTCTTGACTCTGTACCTTGATATTGAAGGAGCCACTTTTTACAGGTTCAGTTGAGGTAACCACCATTGTTAAGTCTGTGACTACATTGCCTTTTAATTTCCCAGAAAATGGTATTTCACAACCATCCTAATGTATGAAACAAACCCACAACACTTTGGATTCAAAGGGTTATTTATTTGAGGGGAAAAACTTACAGAACACTGTCCTACATGACAGCCAGGAAAGGAGTCTAGTTGCTGGAGCAAGAGAGCAAGCGGGGGGGGGGGGGGGGGGGGCTGCAACTGCTTTTTAAAGAGGAAGAGACCACACCGCAGGTATTTCAATGGCTATTGGTTAAAGGAGCTCCTGTAGCACTTCCCTGTTTTGTTTAAGTAAAAGAGTTCTAAACCTACTACAAATTCATGTACAATAAGAACAAATATCCTTTTCTAACTAGCTTAAGTCTTGTATAATAAATTACTTGGCCAAGTAATGAGAGGAAAGTAACTACATTTATATAGTCTTCAACCTCACTGAAGACCTGAGAAAGGAAATAATGTTACCTGAGTAATTAGGAAGTACAAACAACTTCCAAAATATGCAACAAACAACAGAAACAACTGGCTACCTGGGCAATCATTCAAAGTCACGTTTGCATCGTTGAAGCAACCAACTTTGGCTAAGGTCTAGAATAACTGACAGTTTATTTTTAGCAGGCAAGAAAAATTTTCAAAACCGTCTTACCCTGTCTTGGCAAGATTTGACAGTTCTGCTTATCCATTTCCAGATACTATGTATTTTGTCAGTAGTTGAGGTATTGGCAGTTCCTTGCCCAGAGGCCGGTTTTGTGAAGAAGAAAACAAGTGGAGTGTCCTTGCTCCTCAACAATCTCTCGGTAATAGATTGGTGTTGCCAGGAGTGATTGTGTCTCACTACCACAGAACTCTAAATTATTTTAAATGCCATTTTCTACAGCTCTTTGAAGAGGTTGAAGATGATTTATACAGAATATAATCTCTATGTATCTAAAGAACCTGATTAGTCTAACTATAAATATGACAGACATAGATGACTGTTGATCTACAATTCTTAATACCTATCTAACTTTAAGACTAGGAGAATAAACAACTGTGCAATAAATGAGGACAATGACCTCCAAATGTAAACAATGTATATCAATACATAAACAATATAGAAGTATCTTAATCAGAGGTAGAAATGTACACTGCAATATGGTAAATATATATCAATACAATATACTTATCAATACATAAAAATGTTTTAACCAGAGGTAGAAGCATGCATACATACAATATTCAATATAAATTAACTTTGTATACATAGACAAAAATCTATGCTAATGTAATTATCTTTAAAGAATAACTCACAAGGTTTTTTTCTTTCAGTTTATTTATATGATGGATTACATTGATAGATTTGCGTATGTTGAACCAGCCCTGCATCTCTGGAATGAAGCCGACTTGATCATAATGGATAATTTTTCTAATGTGCTCTTGGATTCGGTTTGCCAGTATTTTATTGAGAATTTTCGCGTCGATGTTCATGAGTGAGATTGGGGTCCTAAGTAGGACCCCAGCAGCACAGACAATAAGAGAAACAATGAATAAATGGGATCTACTGAAACTGGGAAGCTTCTGTAAAGCAAAGGACACTGTCAGTAAGAAAAAAGGCTGCCTTCTGACTGGGAGAAGATCTTCACCAACCCCTCATCAGACAAAGGTCTGATCTCCAAATATATACAAAGAACAAAATATACAAAGAACTCAAGAAACTAGGCACTAAAACTCTAATTAACCCAATTAAAAAAATGGGGTACTGAACTTAACAGAGAATTCACAACAGATGAACTTCGAATGGCCAGAAGACACTTAAGGTCATGCTCAACCTCCTTAGCGATCAGGGAAATGCAAATCAAAACCACTTTGAGATACCATCTTACACCTGTCAGAATAGCTAAAGTCAAAAACACCAACAATAGCCTATGCTGGAGAGGATGTGGGGTGAGGGGAACACTCATTCATTGTTGGTGGGAATGCAAACTCGTGCAGCCACTGTGGAAATCAGTGTGGCGGTTTCTCAGGAAACTGGGAGTCAACCTCCCTCAGGACCCAGCAATACCACTCTTGGGAATATACCCTAAAGATTCCCTAACATACTACAAAAGCATTTGTTCAACTATGTTCATAGCTGCACTATTTGTAATAGCCAGAACATGGAAACAACCTAGGTGCCCCTCAATAGAAGAATGGCTAAAAAAGGTGTGGAACATATATACATTAGAGTTTTACTCGGCGGTAAAAAACAATGACATCTTGAATTTTGCATGCAAATGGATGGAAATAGAAAACGCTTTACTGAGTGAGGTAAGCCAGACCTAAAAAGAGGAACATGGTATGTATTCACTCATAAGTGGATTCTAACCATAATTAAAGGTCTTTGAGCCTATTATTCGTGATCCTAGAGAAGCTAAATAAGAAGATGAACCTGATGAAGATTATTTAGCTATCCACCAGGAGGTAGGAAATAGACAAGAGTCCCAGGTAACCTCGGGTGCATGGGGGGGTGGGAGGGTCGATGGAGGGGGAGAGGGCTAGAGAGAAGGGAGTAGGGGAGGAACGGGGAAAGCTTGGTGGCCGGGGATGGGGTGGGGAGGGAGGTAGGATGAATATGGGATCAGGGAACAATATATTTCAACTAAGGGAGCCATTTTAGGGTTTACAGGAGACTTGATTATATATGGGATCCCAGGTCCAAGGAGAAATCCCCCAGATTGCTCTCTGGACAGAGGAGAGGGTGCCTGAATCGGCCGTGGCCCATGACCATACTGATGTATATTTTGCTTATCACCATAGATCCTTCGTCTGGCGAAGGACGGCTATGCAGTCGGAGGCCCACATTGGAGCACCGGATTGAGCCCCCCAAGGTCCGGAGGGGGAGCGGAAGGAGGAGGAACATGAAAGATGAAATCAGTACTGTGAGGGATGCTATCACCCACTGATACAAGGGAACGGATCTGATGAGAGTTTACCAGGGCCAGTCGGACTGGGACTGAACGAGGACGTGATCTAGCCAGATTCTCGGAATTTGGCCGGATTCTCTGACTGTGGCTGGCCCAGGGTCTTTCTGAAAAGCCATTGACTATGACACTGGGACCTGTTTCCTCTGCATATGCTGGATTTTGGGGATCCAGTCTGTTTGGACGCTCGCCTTCCTGGACCTGGAGGGAGGGGGAGGGAGCTGGAGCTTCCCACAGGGCAGGAAACCCTGACTGCCCTGGGGGACGGAGGGGAAGGAGGGGGGGAGTGAGGGGAGTGGGAGGGTGTTGGGAGGGGGGGCGGAAATGGAAACTTTTATAATTTAATAAAATTTACTAAAAAAAAAGAATAACTCACAAATACCAATCTATTACCCCATCATCCAATTTTCCCTTTTTATTTCCAAAAAGATCCCTGAGATTATAAAATTCCTCCCCCAATCCTCAACCGCATACTAATTATAATCAACCCCTAAATAATGTCCCTAAACTCGAGGACAAACTTTGTTGGGAGAGGGGACATCGTCCTCTAGAGTTACTTCCAGCTGTCATGGGGGCGACTTTATTTCGGGGGGATCCTGTGGAAGTAAAATGGTGGTTAAATTTCAAGATCAATGTCTTTTAAAATTGCAAACAGTCTCTGAGTATTTTGTGGATGTCTGGCCAGAATGTTGTACAAGATGTGCCCCATTTCAGCAAACCAAGTTGGAACCATCTATGCAGCTGATACCCAAAAACAGGACTTGTAGAAGTGCTATTAGCATCATAACATCATATCAACCAGGTGGAGTTGTTTTTATGGGGCCCCATCTTCTTTCTGGAAACGTCAAAGGTCACTGCAGGAAAAAATCTTTGTTCATTGTGGAAAACTAAAACATTAATTATATAGACTTATACAGACATACATATATTCAATGAGAGGCACGATAGATATATTCAATGAAAGGTATGACAGATATGAATAAAAGCAAAGATGTTTACTAAACTCATATTTCTTTCTGTCTTATATCATGGCTCATAACATGAGACAGAAACTCTGGATTTTTCTCTTATCAAGAGGCTTGGAATTTGAGAGGGACTGAGCCAGAGTCCAACTCCAAAACCAGCTCTACAAATTTAGAAATATAATATAGTATACCTTAGATTTTTATACTTACAGAACCTGATCAGTTTTCTTGAAAGTCCCTATTGGGTAATTATTTTTCCATCTGTCAGTATTCAAACATCCAGAGTCCCTTGAATTGTTCAAAGATTAGTGTTTTCCTGTGGAGATAAGAACAGAATCCTGCCCCCATTCTATATGTTTTTCTTACCACCTGTATGATTATCATCATTGTAGATGAGCTGTCATTCCTCCTTTCCAAGAGGTTTCTCCTCTTCAAATCGAACCTTTATTAATTTTGATGGTATCTACAATTTTTCTTCTCCTGTGGAAAAAAGAGTAAAACCTTTTCCCGAATGTAGCACATCTCCTGGCTTCCATTGAAAGGTCAGCACATCTTTGAAATAAACTGGTTGATTTAGTTCAGCAGACTTTTCCATTATCCAATGTCTTTCTGCTGCTCTTGTTCCTTTCTCATTAGTGTTAAGAAAATTATTAAAAAGCATTGTGTAATCTATTTCTGGGGGTATTTTCTACCTCTTTCTGCTTATTTAACATATCCTTTCTAGTTCGATTTGAACTTTCTTTAACTGCTTGACCGGTAGAATTGTATGGTATACCAGTAACTTGCTTAATATTATAATAAGTAAAAAACTATTTCATTTTCCTAGAGACATAAGTTGGACCAATATCTGTTTTTATTTGTGCAGGTATGCCCATGATGATCATAACTTCTAATTTATGTGTGATTATTAAATCAGCTTTTTCTGAGCTTAAAGCAGTTGCCCATTGAAAGCCCGAATAAGTGTCAATGGTGACATGTACATATATTAATTTTCTTATTTCTGCAAGGTGTAACACATCCATCTGCCAGATTTCATTCCTTTGAGTACCCTTTGGGTTAGTACCTGCAGGTAGCAGTGTTTGGTTATATAAAGAGCAAGTAGAACATCTCTTAATTATCTCCTTAGCTTATTGCCATGTAATGGAAAACTCTTTCTTTAAACCTTTGTTATTGATGTGATATTTTTTATGAAATTCTGAGGCCTGCAAGATGCTTCCAATCAATAATTGATCAACTTTGGCATTACCTTGTGCTAGAGGACATGGCAGACCCATATGGGAGCAGATGTGTGTTATGTACACTGGACAAAGCCTATTCCTGATCATGTATTGTACCTGGATAAACAATGAAGTCAATTCTGCATCATCTGCTATAAATTCAGCAGTTACAATATGCAAGATAACTTTTTCTGCATATTGAGAATCTGTAACTATATTCAGAGGTTCTCTAAAATCCCTTAGCACCATAAGAATGGCATATAATTCTGCCTTCTGAACAGAGTTATAAGGGCTTTGTTACACCTTACTCAATTCATCTAATTTGTAACCTGCATTCCCTGATTTATTAGCATCAGTATAATATGTATGGGCTCCAGTTATTGGAGTATCATGTACAATTCTAGGAAGAATCCAAAAAGTTCCCTATATAGGCTTAAGTCATAGACTGGAAATGTCTCCTAACAATCTTTGAAAGTCATTAAGAGTCCGTAGCTGGTCTCTCCTAATTTGTGCCTTTTGTGTCCTAATTTTCTGTAAAACCTATTCTGTAACCTAGGTAATTAACAGAATCTCCTTTTTGAATCTTTTCAGGAGCAATTTGTAATCCCCATTTAGGCAAAATTATCTTTACTTCCTCAAACATTCTTTCTAAAGTATATGTTTGAATCAGATATAAAATGTCATCTATATAATCGTAAATTATAGACTTAGGGAATTGCTTACATATTATTTCCAATGACTGACTTACAAAGTATTGACACAGTCTGGGGCTATTGAGTATCCCCAGTGGAAGGACAATCCACTGGTATCTCCTAGTAGGCTGAGAGTTATTATAAGTAGGCAGTGTGAAGGCAAATTTTGCTCTATACTTTTTATGTAAAGGTATAGTAAAGAAGCAATCCTTCAACTCAATAATTATAAGAGGCCATCCTTTGGGTAACAGAGAAGGCAGAGGAATTCCAGAATATAGAGGGCCCATAGGTTGAATTACATTGTTGACAGCCCTTAGATCTGTCACTATTCCCTATTTGCCAGATTTCTTTTTTACAACAAACACAGGAGATTTTCAAGGGCTAGTTGACTCTTCAATATGTCGAGCATCCAATTGCTCCTGTACCAATTGTTCTAAAGCCTGTAATTTATCTTCAGCTAGAGGCCATTTCTTAAGCCATATTGGCTTCTCAATTAGCCATTTTAAACATAGGGCTGTTGGTACCTCTAAAGGTTTGTTAGTTGCTTTATGTTATTGTACAGCCTGAATGGCTGGTGTTCTTCGTGCATAGTACCTATTACATCATTTCCAGAATTATGAGTTCCTGGGACTGCAGGAATGTTAATCTGGGTATTCCATTGCTGTAGCTACATATGGTCTTATCATTCCTCTTTGACCTTCTGGCCCAATACAGTCAACCCATTTCATGCTTTGTTTAACTCAAGATATGGTTCCAATTCCTAGTAATTGAACACATGCCTCTTGAAGAGGCCAATTTGGATGCCAAGATTCTGGAGTGATGATTCTCACATCCACTTCTGTGTCTATCAATCCAACGAACACAATTCTATTTATATTTACTCTCAGTTTTGATCTCTGATCATTTATAGAGGTTTGCCAAAATATACATTTCTTATTTCATATTTGAAATTCTGACTTATCTCCAAAATTGAGCCATCATTTAGAACCTTATTATCTCAGACAGAAGCTTCTAAAGGTTGAAATTTTCCTGGTGCTACATGTCCTCCATGGTTACTGGAAATTACTGGGCCACATTTGGCTTGGGGCCTGCGAGAGGCCTCTCAGAGAGTTTCCCAGTGTTATTGGGTTACCTAGTCTGTCTGTTGTTGATCTGCTTTCATTTGTCCAATGTTGTCCTTTACCACACATCCTACAAATACCTGAAGGCTGAGGTTTCCTGTTTCTGCCATTCCCAGATGAAGTGTTATTCCTAAAAATTCCTTGCCTGCAATCCCTTTTTAGGTGTCCTAGTTTACCACAATTAAAACCTTTGGCAGGTTGATGTCCCCTCATCGCTTTGGAAATTGTTTCTACTACCCAAGATTTGTCATTGTAATTAAAGGTCTGAAAATTCATGATATGCTGGATTCATTCATCCAAAGGTGCTGATCTAGACCTTAAAGGCCCAATTATCTTTTTGCATTCTAAGTTTGCATTTTCAAAAGCCTGCAATTCAAGAATTAGTCATCTAGCTTCTGGGTCTGTTATTCCTGTGTTCAGAGCCTGAATTAATCTTTGCAAAAAGTCAGTATAGGGTTCTCCCTGTCCCTGCCTAACTCTGGTATATGACTCTATCTGTCTTCCCAGCTCTGATATCCTACCCCAGGCATTCAAGGCTGCTTTGTGGAGTAGGGACAATACTTCATCATCATAAAGAGCTTGGACCTCTGGATAAGCATATGCTCCTACTCCAAGAATTTGATCCTGCAAAACCTCCACACCTTTTGCTCTTCCTTGCTGTTCCATATGTCTGAATTCTTCTCTGAAATAAACCCCAAACATCAAGGAAGGTCCATCTTCGAGCACCACTGAAGCTAACTTGGAGAAATCATGGGGAAGAGCATGGACATTAGAAGCCCAAGTTATTATCATTTTCTTAACAAATGTAGAGTGCAAGCCATATTTAATGATGGCTTGCTTAATTCATTTAATTCATTCCTACTGGTGTCCAACTAGCTTCTTTGACTCCCTTTGAGTCTTTAGAAGTTGACACTTTGTCAGAATAAATTACAGTGTATGTTGCTAAAACCCCAGGTAAACAAGTTCTTACAGCTGGTGGTGGCATTGTATCCTGCCCTTGTATCTTCTTACCCAAATCATTAGCTCCAAAATTTTCTTCAGTCATTTAAAATCTCTTTATCACTATCTCATGTAAGGCCTGAATCTCCTAACCTTCAAAGGTTTCTAGTGATTTCCCTATGGTATTAATTTTCTGGTCCCTATTCTGCACCTGTGATTCCAAGGTCTTAATGTTGCCTTTCAAAGATAACATCTCCTCCTTGAACTGACCAGGATATCGTGTAAGTTGCCATCCTGGAGGAATATTCTGTCTGTTAACTTATCAAAACTCTGTGATAACTTCTGAAAGTCAAATTCAACAGCCTGGACCCTTTCAGTCAAGTTCCTAGTACCCTTAGATAAGGAGTCAATTTTGCCTCTCATGGTATTAATCCTATCAAATAATGCCATATACTTCAATAATGATATAATATAAAGAAGGAAACTGAAACCTAATAACCAATAAAGTGAGGTACCTCCATAGGCATATAGGCCTCTTGTGATTTCTTCCAAACTGCCAGCAAAAGTTGCGGCTAGAGTCTCATTAAAAACAATCTTGTCATTTTACCTGTTAACCAGCAGATGAGGCTATTTCTGAGTTGGGACTGGAATCAATGGAATGGTGTCAGGATAGATCCTTTGGTACTCAAGAAGTTAGATGTACAAAATTCCAGCAGCTGATAAACAGCACATCTCACCCAGGGAGTCTGCCCTGCTCCAACCCGATACAGGGAGTTGTAACATAACTGTTGTGAGAATGGCTGACTGAGAATGGCTTACTACCCACCCAGTGACCCTAAGCTGTTCTGCTGTGACAAAGGTCATGGCACAAATGCAAATAAATGATGTGGCAGGTATTTCAAATAGTGTTTCCACCAATGGGCTTGTGCTCTGACTTGTGCTGCCCAAGCACTGTACTTAAAACCAACTCAGACTGTCCAGGTCCATGGATCCCAGGAGGCATGGAGTTTCCATGGCTGAGGGAGCGCACATGCCAAGCCAAGCTAGCCAAGCCGAGCTGGTGGCAGGCAGCTGAACCGGTGGTTGGGGAGTGCGGGGTGGTTCTAAAACCAAATGCTGGGTGCCAGATAATGTGTGAAACAATTACATACCAGTTTGGATTTAAAGGGTTATTTATTTGAGGGGAAAAACTTACAAAACACCATCCTACACGATATCCAGGAAAGGAGTCTAGTCACTGGAGCAAGAGAGCAAGTGGAGGGCTGCAGCTGGTTTTTAAAGAGGAAGAGACCATGCCCCAGTTGGCTGGTATTTCAATGGCTATTGACTGGAGGAGTTCCTGCAGCACCACTCTGTTGTTAAAGGAGCAGCTGGTTGTGTTCCTGCCGCCTGGCTCCCATCCAGTCTTTACCCAAAATAACAACCTGCTTCTTTGGTGATCTGGGCAGGAATGGGCGGAATCAGCTTTATTCTTCCCCGAATTCTCTTCTTCTCATTGTATCACCTCTACTAGCTATATGGTTTTCCTCCCTATATTTCATGCCTGGTCAATCAGCATTTATTTGAAAAATGATTGACAGAATACAGACAATTCCCCCGCACCACTTCCCCATCTTTTTTTTTTTTTAAAAAAAAAGAAAAACATCTATGTTTTGAGAATGTGGGCATAGTATTCCAGGCTACTTTCATGCTGGCTGGGAGCACTGATAATCTTATGGGGACCTAAAAAAATTTAGAATTATGATCAAGTACTGACTGAAGCATCCTGTGAGTCTTGATCATCTCAGGCAGCAGTCTTGAACCTGTTCTGGATGAAGAATTCAGACATCTGGGCCATCTATTCCTACCGGGGATTTCTCAGGTGGTCTTCCTTGATCAAAGTTGATTTTTCTAAACTCTGAATAAATCCAGATTCTCTGATTTTCTGTGGAAACAAAAGCAAAATCTCTTCTCCAAAGTAACATACCTTTTGACTTCAATTTTGAAATACAAGTATTTTCAAAATACCTATCTTGGATTAATTCTGCAGCATTTATAAGCAAATATCTTTTAGCAGCTTTTTCTCCTTCCTCAGAATTCAAACAATTCAAAAAACAGCATAATAGCATACAGTATCAAGATTCTCTGTGCGTTTTTCATCTTTATGTGTCTTTATATTAACCTCTATTTCTTTTATTTTTACTTTTAATTTTTGAGACAGGTTCTCTGGATATCTTTGTCCTGAGATAACTCTGTAGACCAGGCTGTCCTTGAACTCACAGAGATCTGTTGGTCTCTGCCTCCCTAGCAAATCCTACTGGCATGTGCCACCACAACCTACTCTCTTTCTTTCTTTTCTTTTTTTTCCTTTGAGAACTTTAACCTTTAAACCATTTAGAGGTTTTCTTCATCTTTGAATCTCTCTTTACTATATATCTCTATTTTACTGACCACATGGGTCTTTAATTTGCTAAGGAATATGGAGAAGTTTTTTGCCACAATTCTATGGCATTTTAAGGTCCTTGCCAGGAAGCAAGCTACAACAGTGTGTCCATAGTCAGGACGACCTGATTGAAAGAGTCAGAGTTTTCCCTGCTGGAATAACCCAGAAAGCTGGCATTTTTAAACAGAGCAACTTTTTTCCTGCTATGTCTGAAAACTGAAATGCTTTACTCTAGTCTTTCCTAAGATTTCTCAGGCTTTCTGTGAATTCAGTTATCCACATGGGCACCATTCTATAACAAGAGGGGGGCCTGCTTGTTGGGGTTTTCTGTCCTGCTCAGTACCCCCAGATGTTTAGCCCCAAGGAAAATCACACGAAGATCTCTATAAGTTATAATGCTGATTTGCCTATTAGGTCAGGCTACTTATTAGCTCTTGGAGCTTATAGTAACCCATTATTTTGATCTATATTAGCCATGTGGCTCAGTACCTTTTTTAGTGGGGCAGATCACATCCTGTTGCTTTGGTGATCTGGGCAGGAGTGGGCAGAATCAGCTTTCTCCTTCCCAGAATTCTCCTGTTCTCATTGCAACACCTCTACTTCCTGTCTGGTTTTCCCACCTATACTTTTTGCCTGACTAATCACCAATTATTTACAACATGATTGACAGAATACAGACAATTTTCCCACATCACTGTATATCACCATGTGACTGTGGCTTACCAGTAGGAGTCTAACCCACGTCCATCTTGGAGAGGAGAGCCATGGCATCTGCCTCACTCTGCCTTATTTCTCCCAGCATTCTGTTCAGTCTATTCCACCTATCTAAATTCTGCCTTATCAAAAAGCCCAGGAAGATTCTTTATTTGACCAATGAAAGCAACACATAGAAAGAAGATTCTCCTACATCACCATCCCTTTGTTTTAGCATGCTCATATTTTTTCTACCCCTTCACAGCCTTTCATGAGCCTTTGAGAATAGAATGTAAATGACTACTTTACAACTCAACACTGAATTATAACTTATTTTCAGCATCTTGTGGAGTTATAAGTATCTCAGTTCACAAAAGTCCCTGTATATGGAGCTTTCTCTGATTAAGCCTGAGAAGGGAAGATGTCTGTGAGTATAAACAGTTGTATTTACAGGTTTCTTCAATGCTATTTCAGTGTATCTGAGTAATAGACTTAGACTTCTCTCAGGAGAGGACTTCTGTCTTCTATTCCATTGTTGTAAAGAGACACTAGAACCAAGGCAACTTTTTAAAAATAAGCATTAATGTGGGGGCTGAGCTACAGTTTCACAGGCTTCATCCATCATCATTATAGCAGGGAGCAGACAGGAGATGACATGAGAGCTACATCCTGCTCTGTTAGCAGAGAGAGAAACCTCAGAGTCTGACTCCAGTGATGTACTTTCTCCAAATGACGGCTTATCTAAATTCTGCCTTATCAAAAAGCCCAGGCAGTTTTTTTATTTGACCAATGAAAGCAACACATAGAAAGAAGTTTCTCCTACATCACCGTCCCTTTGTTTTAGCATGCTCATATTTTTTTCTATCCCTTCACAGCAATGTTCTTGCTCTTTCTAAACATTTCAAAGAATTCTACTCTCTGGTGACTAAGTATTTAAATATACGAGCCTGGGAAGTCATTCTTAATCAAAACTTTTAATTTTTCTTAGCTAGAACCCTGGGCAGTAGAGGAGAGGGTGCCTCAACTGGACTTGTCCCATAGTCAGACTGATGACTATCTCGAATATCACCATAGACCCTTCATCCGGGGACAGATGGAGATATAGACAGAGACCCATATAGGAGTACTGGACTGAACTCCCAAGGGCCAGTTAAAGAGTAGAAGCAGGGAGAATATGATCAAGGAAGTCAGGACAACAAAGGGTTGATCCACCCACTGAAACAGTGTGTCTGAACTAATGGGAGCTCACCAAAGCCAGCTGGAATGGGATTGAATGAGTATGGGATTGAACTGGACTCTCTGAATGTGGTTGACAACTGGACAGAGTGAGGGACCAATGATAATGGCACTGGGATTTGTCTCTACTGCATGTACTGTCTTTTGGGGATTCTAGTCTATTTGGATTCACAACTTCCTAAGCCTGGATGGAGGGGGCAGGGCCTTGGACTTCCCACAGGGAAGGGTTCCTTGCCCTCTCTTAAGACTGGAGGGAAAGGTGCAAGGAGGAGTAGGGGAGTGGGAGGGAGGTGGTGGGAGGAGGAGAGGAAGTGGAAATTTTGATTCCTAGTGTTAATAAAGTAATAAAAAAATAAAGAAAAAAGATTTTATTGTTATGTTTGCACTATAGTAGTTCCCATTACTAGGCAAACTAAACACTGAGGGGAGGTCAAAACATCAGGAAATTGAAGCGGTTGCTCGTACTGTGCCCACATCAGAACACAACGAACAATAAATGAATATATTTGGATGCTGATGTCTAGGTCTGTGAGTCTCTTGCTACCCAGGGTATTGTTGACCACTGATCTGGAAAGAAAGAGGGACCAGAAGCAGGGAGCAAGGTTCAGACATCGTTAAATATGATGAAAATAACCTTCCAGGAGTCAGCCTAAGTGAGAGAGCACAGTGTTATTCCAGAGTGAGGGGGTGATATGGGATGGGGACAGGAGCTGGGGCATCACCTAATTTGTTTCAGCAGCATTGTTCTTTCATACTATTGCAGCATAACACCTAACAATCATATGGATGACATTTGGGGAGCAGGGAACTGTGTCAAAAGTCCTATTTAAGGTAAGTCATGTAATCAAACTCTGAATCGCAAATCTAGCTATTCTTATCAATTAAAAAAAAACAGGAGTCAGATATAGAGGTAAAAACCTGGAAGGTAAAAGAACTGGGAGCAGCCACCACTTCCTTCGTCTCTCATTTCTTGTCCAAAACGTTGAGATTCTGTATACAGAATCTGTCTCTACTTCCTCAGTGCTGGGACTAAAGACATGTACCACCAAGGACTGACTTCTATGGCTAACCAGTGATTCACTCCACCCTGTGATCTCCAGGCAAGCTTTATTTGTCAGAAAACAAAATATTACACAACAAAGCTCAGTGAGAGTTTCCAAATAAGAAGGGGCAGAGATCAGGAACCCCCTGCCCCTGGGGGACATTTTGTTATTCAGAAATGATGGACTGCAGCCTTAAGCAGCAGGGTTTTCCAACAGAGGTTCATATTACCTCACAGGAAATCGTACCACCACAGTTGGCAGCACTCTCAAGATGATCTCCCACAGACACAACAAGAGGATAGCCAACCCTAACTGGATATTCTCAAGTGACTCTAGATCATGTCAAGTTGGTAAGTAACCTAACCATCCCAAGATCTAAGTGCAAAAGAATGATTATTAGAAATGAACTTGTGATGAAAGAGAAATAATTATTTATTCTGGAATAGACATAGTTGTACTTAATTTGTTCATGTCTCTCAAAACTGTAAAAGCCATGTTGGCAAAACCTACTCCCCCTTCTGCTTGCCTGTCAATTTTCCGATCCAACATTCTGCCTGGTACCCACACTATATGGAGTCTGATCATAACAGCCAGTAGCTTGTGGACATACTTTCTTTTTCTGCCAAAAGCCTCATCCTTGTCTTTGCCAGACACAGGCACACTGTGAAGCCTTATCTGAAGTGCTCCTAAGCTGAGTTAACTTCACACACCCAATTCTCTAGTCAAAATAGAGTGAATCGAAGAATAAACACTAACTAATACACAGTTGGTCTACAAACCTTACAAGTCAGAGCAGTACATGGATCTAAACAACCACTCAATAAAGGAGTGACCAGATACCTACAGTATAAAACACCAAATAGACTAATTCCAAATGTTTGGGTCTAATTGTAAAACTCCAAGTAATATTGGTAACCCAGACAATATATTTTCCCAAGGAATTATTAACACAGTGCACTCTATGAGGCAAGGGACTTGGTTAATACAAAAACAGTTATTTAAAAAATAATGATTACAAATATTTTCAATGGGAGCAAAGAAAACATGCAAATAATGATATGAACAGATGTCCACTTAAAGATCAGTGTAACACAAACAACTGAAGGAAATAATGAAAGCAATCTAAGATATGCAAATGGAATTTAATGAAGAAATTTGAAACAAATCCAAAATAAACTAAAACTCAAAAAAACTTGAGGAGACAAATATCTCAGGTGAAGGTGTCAACAATGGATTGAATCAAGTAGAAGAGAGAATACTTGGTCTTGAAAACAAGGGAGAGGAAATGGATCACAAAGTCTAAGAAAAGGTCATCTAAGGAATACAGCATGCACAAAACCTGGAACAGCATAACACCATCAAAACTACAAAAATAGGTATACAGGATGAAGAAGAAACCAAATCAAGGGCACAAAAATTCATTTCAATAAAACCATAGAAGAAATCTTCCTAAATATACACATAGAAATAAACACTAAGGTACAAAAGGAATATAGAACAGCAAATAAACAGAATCAGAGAGTAATTTCTTATGTCACATAATTATTAGAAAATTAAATGTGCAGAATGAAGAAAAAATATTGAGAGCAACAAAAGATAAAGAATGTTACATACAATGGCAGAACATCAGAATGACACCTGATATTTCAATTGGAAATTTGAAAGTCAGGATTTGGACTGTTCTTTAAGTTTTAAAGGACCACAAATGCCAGTCCAAACTACTATACCCAGCAGCAAAATTATTATTCATAATAGAAGATGAAGGAAAAATTTTCCGTGATAAAAATAGATTTAAGGAATTTATGCCCATAAACCAATTCAAAAAATTTTTGAAATTTCCTAAAATTAATATGAAAATACACACCTAAAAGAGAATAATAAAAGTCATCCAGGTGGAGGAGCTACTTACAGTGCTTAGCTGCTGGAAAAGAGGGGGTCACATGTCTCTAAGAGTACAGATCCTGAGAAATCAAACATACACTAGTGGAAGGTCACATATCCAAGACTATGTGGACAGCACATATGGGCCTTGGCTTGGGTGAGGGGAACACACAGTTGGGTGGGAGAAGGAGTAAGGGTGGATCTGGGAAGACTTCAGGGAAGGAGTCAATATGATCCAAACATGTATAAAATTCTCAAAGAACTAATAAAATATCAAATATTTTATAGTAAAATGAAATGAAATAAGAGCATGTCTCTCTTTTTGTTTTAAAAAATGAAACAATAATGGGTTATTAAGATGGTTCAGCAGGTAAATGTTCTTTCTTTTAAAGCTGATGACCTTGGTTCAATCCCAGGGCTCTATATAGTGGACAAGAAACCCTAGAGCTACAAGTTGTCATGTGATCTTCATATGCACAACATAGCATGCTCATACTCACATGAATGCACTCAAGAGATACATATAAATAAATATGATAAAAAATTTAAGAAAAGAAGTCTCAGAGTGCATTTCCTATTAAAGATATTATCATTTTTTCTTCATTGTAAAATAAACAGAATTGATATCAAATAACCTTAAACAGAAAACTATCTATATCCCAATTTCCAGGACTGATAATTTTATCCCCATGATGAGATAGTATATAGTTCAAATGGCATCTTACCAGTTTGTAGCATTTACTAGTTCCTTAAGTAGACTTAGACATGTGTGTGTATATATACATATACATAAATATACACATACATATATATCCATATATGTGGTGTGTATATAAGCATATATATGTGTGTGTGTATATATATATAGTTGATCTCACTGAATTAGGTAAATAAATTATTTTTGATATGAGTGTAATATTCTATAGCATAAAGAGTTTAAAACTTATTTTTATTTAGTGCTGAGAAACATAAACCACAGTAGAAAAGTAGAAAACCATAAATTTTAGCCATTCATTAGCCTTTAAATATTTCTGTAAACTTAATTTTCTAAATATCATTTTAAAGGAGATCTTGTCTTTTTCTACTTCCCATGAAGATTAGATCTATGTATGTCTCTCTTAGGGTTCTCATTGTTGTCTTGGTTCTCTGGGATTGTGAATTATAGGCTGGTTTTCTTTGCTTTATGACTAAAAGTCACTTATGAGTGAGTACATATAATATTTATCTTTCTGGGTCTGGGTTACCTCACTGAATATGGTGTTTGCTGGATCTCCATTTGCCTGCAAATTTCAAGATGTCATTATTTTTTCTGCTCCATTGTGTAAATATACCACGTTTTCCTTATCCATTTTTCAGTTGAGGGGCATTTAGGTTGTTTCCAGGTTCTGGCTGTGACAAACAATGCTGCTATAAACATAGTTGAGCACATGTCCTTGTGGTACATTTGAGCATTTTTTAGGTATATACCCAAAAGTGGTATTGCTGGGTCTTGAGGAAGGTTGTTTCCTATTTTTTTGAGAAATTGCCACACTGACATCCAAAGGGGCTTTACCAGTTTGCACTCCAACCAGAAATGCAGGAGTGATCCCTTTACCCCACATTCTCTCCAGCATAAGTTGGCATCAGTGTTTTTGATTCTGGCCATTCTCATAGGTGTAAGATGGAATCTCAGAGTTGTTTTGATTTGCATTTTTCTGGTGTCTAAGGATGTTGAACATTTCCTTAAGTGGCTTTCAGCCATTTTAGATTCCTCTGCTGAGAGTTCTTTGTTTATGTCCATGGGAGAAGGTAAAAGGGAAGGGGAGACGAAGGAAGGGGAGAAGAGAAAAACGCATAGCTCAATAAAATCAATTAAAATTTTTTAAAAATTTACATAAAGAAAATTTATCAAAATCTAATAGAAGAGATATGTACTTGTTAACATAAAGTAAAACAATTAACAATGTACGTTATGGTAGCTATATATTATGTAAACATCATGTTTTTAATGTATCTATTAATTTTGTAATTATACACTGAATATGCTCATAAACTTTAGTTTGTATATTGGCGAAAACAAGTTGAGAATAAGAAGAAGAAAGAAAGCTTCAAAATTTTTAGTAACTAGTTTTAAAAAAAATGGTAAGTTCTGAAAGTTAAAAATTATAAAATAAAAAATATGATGTTAACAAATAAATAAATAGATATCATTTTTTCTGTTATAAACTTAACTATCTAAATATCATTTAAGTAAACCCATCAGAATGTGTTTGTGTTTAAAATCTATAATTTGTGGCTATATCTAATAAATGCTACAACCTATGTAATTTCTAGGAGTTTCTATACACCCTGAAGTTTATTTGGATGTATCAGTGAGTTTTAATCTGTCATATCAGTGACAGATCTAAGATGGCCTGCCTGTTCCCCAAGGAAGAGGTAATTGTTATGATATAGTCAGTGTGCTACACTCAGTTGTTACAGCTTGTCACTTCTAAGTCCATTTTCCCTCAATTATGGAGACATATCAGTAAATTCCAATATTCCTGTGTAAGTACATCATTTGGATGGAAGATCCATCCAAAAGTAAAACACAGTCTGCCCAGACCCCAGTCTGGTGTTGCCTAGGTTAAGCCATTAACATGATCACACACACACACACACACACATACACACACACACACACACACACACACACACACACACACACACACACAAAGACTTCCTGTTCTGTCTTTTGCACCTTACAGTTGGAGCGATCAGATGTCACTTCATACAGTCTTTGTCAAAAGTCGGCTATTGACATTCAACATTCCCACTTTGAGCACTGGCTAACAAAGTCTGTAAAATCCATATTTAAAAACAAACAAACAAGCCAGTCATAATGGCTTTGTGCAGTGGAAGCAGAGACAAGTGGATTCCTCGTCTCCGGTGACACTGGCCATCCACCCTAGCCTACATGGTAAGTTACTGGCCAGTGAGAGAAGCTCTCTTTTGAAATGATGTTAATGTCAACTGAGAAACAGATTTTCCTATGATTTCCACATCTATAACCACTCATGTGTACATATTCATAGGAGGGGAAGGACAATAATCCCTGCTGAGCTGCAGGAAATTCTAAAAGATGTCACTAAGTTTCGTTAGTGGAAACTGGGTAAAGATGGTCTTAGTGGCTATCCGTGGTGAAAGGGTGGGGACACCCTTTCATTCATTCATAGGCATCTCAGTGCTGTTTTTTGAAAAGGAACTGACAACTCCAAATGCTTCATTTTCTCTTTAACATATTTAACTCAATCACCACTTTAATGTTGAATTTGTGTCATGTACACCTTTATTTTGTCCTTGAGAAATGTCAGTCTTTTTTTTCCCAAAGATTACTGCTTCCTGACTAGACAGAACTTGTGTAAGTAGCATGCTTATCAGTCACTTGTCCTTCCACTCTGCTTGCTGATTTAGACCTCGCAAGGGAGTTTAGACATTGGTTAATATGGTTATCAGTCTCAGTCTCCTTCAGATAGCACCCATTTAACTTGGAGGTTATCATTGTCTCCAGTTAGTATAGTGTTCATTTTAAAGACAGTGCTCATGAACGTATCTGAATTTTGAAGGTTCAGGAGATAAAAAGAGAGTTGATTATCATTTAAAGGTACTGAGTTTTGTTCTCATAGACACCTAAGTCTCTAGGATTATACTGAAGTGTGTTAAGCATGCTTTTTATTTTTAATCATGGTAAATGTTATCAGTTTTAGTTTAATTCTATGGCATAGGTTCCTTATATTGGAGCTTTCCCTTCTGTCTTAAACTCTTTATTTTTGTCAAGTCTCAGTTGGATTTCCCAAATACTCAAAAGACTTTTCCATTCAGTCATGAATAGGAAACCCAGTTGCAGTAAACTTCATGGCACCTGTTGTCTCCTAAAGCTTGCATGTTTTCCCATACATAAGTCCAGCTAGCTGAGGTGACTGATGCTCAAACTACATCAACTCCATAGCCTCAATTTGCACAGACTCTCCTTCTGTAAACACTGTTTGGATATCCTAACTGCTTTATCAACCAGAATGTCCACAATACCTCTAAGTCTAGCAAGCTGGATTAGTCTTCTTGTCACTGAAGCCAATGCCTGCTCCAGTCAGAAAGTGACTATCTTCTCTTGCTGACTAGTTCTCTAAAATCTTTCTTCAACTACTTGAAAATATTACCTCCTGCATTATTATTTAGTTATTCAAGTCTAGAGGGTGAGTCTAGCACCAGTCTGTCTTTTGTAGCTAAAACTGGATGCGCAGATATTCCTGTGATTTTAAAATATAGTTAAGGTTCAGTATATTTTCCTGAAATTTCCAGCAGGTGTCAGCAAAAGACAAGTCAATGCCAGTTGTTCAATAGGCTACCAGATACCTAATGACCACAGTCAGGATTGAGTCAACAGCTTAATTTTGTAAATAGATGACTTTCTCAATAGCTCCCTTTAAAGAAGCAGTTCTGAACCTGTGGGTCATGACTCCTTTCACAGTGGACACATATCAGAAATCCTGCATAGTAAATGTTTATATTTGATTAAAAACAACAGCAAAGTTACAGTTATGAAGTAGCAATAAAAATAATTTTATCGTTGGGGTCACCAAAACCTGAAGAACTGTATTAAAAATGGTCATAGCATTAGAAAGGTTGAGAATCACTGCATTAAGGGATAGATAGTGAGGAAGGTGTGGAAGACAGATTATTTAGAGCAGAGATAGTTCTGAGCTCAACTCTGAGCTACACACAGAGAGAACTTTCAGGGTTTCTATAGTTCCATCTTGAAGAAGACAGTAGCACACTATACTGTACCTCACCGAGTGCCTTCTCTTAGCTTGAGTGAACTAATAAGTAATTTATTTTGTCTTTAGTTTGATCTTCTTTCACTTAAAGAAGTTTAAAAAATATCTATGTTATTTGTTTGGCTCTTTGGCATATATAATCTTTAAATTTCTTTTTGTAATTAAGAATATTCACAGATATTTATGTGGTAAGCTGGTGTTTTGATTCAAATTTATATTAAGTGAGAATCAAGTCAGGTAAATACATAATTTAGCAATTGTTTTTTGTGGATACTTTTAAAATCATCTCTTCTAACTCCTTTGCATTGATAATGTAATGCTCTTAGTTATATTCATTCTATTGTTGTTCTCTAAGTTGTTGAGTGTAGACACTAAAGAGAATAGGAAAAGAGTGACCAATAGGTCACAGCAGAAGAATGTCCTAGAAAGAAGGAAAAGTAAGTTCTAGTGTTTTATGGAGACAGAGATAGTTTCAAAAGCTTCTGACTGATTTTACATCTCAGGGCTTTCTCTTTTGAGGGTTAATCAGAAGAACAGGTGCCCGAGGTGACAGTTCCTCTGCCAGAAGGGAGCTTAACTTGAATGATTTCATCACAAAGTACATCACTCCCTCAGACAAGAGGATTAGGGACTGTTACCTTTCCTCTTCCTGTGGACAGTCCCACCCTTAGTATAGTATTCTCATTGTAACACCAAATTATCCATTCTTTAATACATTTCCTAGAAAGGAAAGCATCTCACAGTGTATGTACATCATACATGAAACCATTCTCTTAAATTTTCACTTCAAATGGAAGGATTTATTTTTTTAGATTTATTTTTCTTTTACATATATGGGTGATTTGTCTGAATGTGTGTCTATGCATTAAGTATGTGGATTTCATTGTCTGCAGAGGTAAAAAAAGGGTGTCATATTCCTGGAACTGGAATTGTTGATGGTTATTTGTAGAAAAAATGATAAAAATCCAGAGACAAATATTGGGTTTAATCTGAAGAACAGAAAATCAAAGAAGCCAAGGTAAGAGAACTCTTACCTCTAAGATATCCTCAGATGGAGGGAGAGTTCCTGTCTCATCCTGCATTGTATTCTTCTCTAGTACTGGGATTAAAGGCCTGTGATTTCCTAGTACTGGGATTAAAGGTATGAGCCACCACCACCTGGCTCTGTTTCTGCATTGATCTTGTGTAACCCAAGGTAGCCTTGAACTCACAGAAATCTATCTGCCTCTGTCTCCCAAGTCCTGGAATTAAAAAGTGCAATACCACTGCCTGGCCTCTAGTGGCTCAGTTTTACATTCTGATCTTCAGGCAAGCTTTATTCATAAAGCATAAATAAAATATCAGTATAGTTATTAGCCAATATGTGGGGACTGAGAATGAAATCTATGTCCTCTGGAGCAATAGTCAGAGCTCTTAACTCCTGAGGTACTTCTCAGTTCCAGGAAATGGAAGTTTTATGTTTCTGTATTAATGTTTTAACTAGACATGCATAGCAGAAAGAACTGTATGAAATTATGTTGCTTTATATTCATTATTTTTCTAAAATTTGTTTTGATTATCTGTTGGGTCAAAATTATCTCAGAGCCTTATACTTCATGCTTCAGACGGAGATACTTCCTGAGGACTCTTCTCAGATGCTGGGACCTGCTTACAACCTAATGCCCATGGGGAACATGCCTGTATATATCTCAACTTTACATACCTCAACCCCCTCACCATCTACCCCTAAGGTATTTTTTACCAAGCCACATAGAGATATAGAGAGATTAGAAGCCTCGCTTTATTTGATGGGGACCATTAATATGGCCTTTATGACTTTAAACCTTATCCACACTAAAGTTACAGAGACCTGTTGGCTTTGCTTATAGTCACTACCCACCTATTTTGAAGCCTTTGGAGTAAATGGCTGTTATGAAATACTAGATAAAAATGATATGTGTAGAAGGGAAAATCCCCAAATGGGAGACATGCCAGGACTGACTGTCCCTCTTTGGCAAATGTCAAATGCAACTTGTGTCTCATACACCAAACACCCTTGTCTTAACCTCACTTGTGGTGAGGCTAATGGGTGTATAGCTTCATGGAGGGTGCCCAAAGGTCATGGGTACTTTTGGATCTGCCAAGAGACAGGGGTTACTCCTTGCCTGTCTGACCCACTGATTATTCAGCATAATGATACTTGTCTGCTTGCATTAATTTGCCCTCCCGTGTTTTTACCACATGCAAGAAGAATTCCTGGCCCAAAGGCATAAGAGAGAGCTCCTAATTGCCCTGGCTATCACCACACTGATGGGACTAGGAGTGCAGGACTTCCTTGGGCACTTCATCCCTGATGATTTAACAACAAGAA
This sequence comes from Myodes glareolus, assembly GCF_982192425.1. NCBI lineage: Eukaryota > Metazoa > Chordata > Mammalia > Rodentia > Cricetidae > Myodes > Myodes glareolus. Next base: position 111,378,440 of record NC_142030.1, read on the forward strand.
ATGGGACTATTCACTGACAGTGACCTTAGAAAGACAGAGACTGCATTGTGTTATTTATAAGTCTTTGGATTCCTTAGCAAAGGTAACCTTACAAAACAGGAGAGGCTTGGACTTGCTGTTTATGGAACAGGGAGGAATTTGCAGGGCTCTTGGGGAAGAATGTTGCTACTATGCAGACCATTCTGGGATAATTACAAGAACCTAGATGAGTTTAAAGAGATATTGATTCATTCAAGTTAAGGACCTTCTCTGAGACCTGCTTTAATTGGTCCCTATGACTTACCACACTCATCTCTTCCCTAATTAGACCGATGGCTATTTATTTATTGATCTGTCTTTTTAATCCATGCGTTCTCCCAAGACTGAAACAAGCATTCCCAAAACAGATACAACAGGTACAACTCATGACCCTTTGAGTACATTATGATAGGCTTGATACATCTCACCCCTTGAATGAACTCTCAATGTGAGGGTATTCAGGCTGAAACTCCAGACAGGGGTGACCTTGACCTGCACTTTCTCCCCAGTAGGCTATTCTGGCTTGGTGACCAGGCTAAGGGGTAGGATACAAAACAAAAAAGGGGCATATGTTGGGCCAAAATTGTCTCAGGAACTGTACCTTGATTCCTGAGGACAGCAAAAAGCCTGGCTTGAGTTTGAAGGATTGTCTCAAAGCTACCAAATGGGGATGAGATAGCAAAATCTAGGTCGATGCCCCTCCAGTCACAGGGAGGGCTTGGCTGTCTCTCATTGGCTGGAGATACCCCTACATCACACGATGTCACTTAACCTATATGAGCTGATACTCACAGTAATAAACTAGTTCCTGCTTTGACTTTATTCTCTATTGTGTCTGACTGTCCTGTGTCATAGCGCTGCAGAATGAGTGGATAGTGCACTCAGCTTTCCCTGGGGAATAAGGCTAAGAAGGCCTGGCAACTGTCTACATTATATTATTTATTCTATGAAATGAATCCAGAGGAATTTATATTTTTCAATATTATATAACACACATGTTCAACTTATGCCACCTATCTGCTGGGTTTCATGCTTGACTGTCTATTTTAATCTCCTTATGATGTCATGTAGTGGTTTTTTTTTTATTTGTTTGGCTTTTTTTTAAATTTATCTTTCTGTGGTTGACTTACTTCGTCATAGTCTCCATATTCATTGATGTCAGTACAGATCACTGCATTCCTTATTTTTCTGAGAATTTCATACATGTATACAATGAAATATGGTCACAAGCTTTGCCCAATTCCCCTGTCCTACTCCACCATATCCCTCCCAACACCTACTCTGAAATTCAAGACTTTTTTTTTTCATAATCATCTAAGTCCAGTTAATTCTCCTCATATACATGACAGTATGGAATTATTCACTGGGAATCTGACATCTAACATTGGCCACACTTTCAAAGAAGAATAGTTTTCAGTGATCAATTGTCAATAACTCTTCAAACAGAGGTAAGGCCTGGAGAGTACCTCCTTACCTATAAAGACATTTTGGTTGGCCTGATTGTGTGCAGGTTTTGTACAGGCAAACAAGCAGATATGAATTTTTGTATTTTAAATAGGGTAGCCATGCCATGCCCACAAAGCAATTAATTTTACAATATAACTCAAATCTTCCAGTTTTTATTTATTTTAAAAAATAGTTCTTATTCATTTTAATTATGCACACATATATGACTGTGTCTCTCTGTGTGTAACATGTACACACATGAGTGCAAGTGACCACTAAGGGCAGAAAAGCATACAAGATCTTTTTGGCCTAAAGTCCCAGAAGTTTGCTGGGAGCTACAATCTGACCCTCTGAAAGAACAGTAAGTGCTTTTAACATCTGAGTCATCTCTTTAGACCAAAGCCCTGATATTCTTTATGCCTCCTTTTCAGTGATGTTTGCTGAGCCTTGGCAGGGTGAAAGGAGCTGAAAAGACGGTTCTAGATATAACTGAGCACTCAGTATATTGTTGTTTATACTGACCAGTCATGCATCTATGAACTGATTGCTGCCTACTCAAAATAAACTGCTCCAACCAAGGCTGAGAGCTATCGCAGTCTGTGGGAATAAGCATACATATTTAGAAGGTATTTTGACAGCATGACAATGTAGATCTATAATGTATAATCTAGCAAAGTAGATTATATTTTAGGACATTTGACATCTTCAACCATGGGCAGTTGTCCAAGATTGCTGGAAATAAGATTATCTTCTTTGGAGCAAGTCTAAAATGCAATCACAAATCAGTGGCTTTGGAGGAAGCCGCAGATTCAGGCTAGGGAACCAGATATAAACTAGGGTAAGCTTACAGGCACAACTGCATTTTTTTAAGGGCCAAATAGGATTTAAATATTCTACATTTTCTAATAGGCACTCAACTACTTGCAAACAGTAAGATTAAAATTTCTTGTCTTTATTTCATAAATAATGTTGTGATGAATGGACACACATCTTCCAAAGCAAATGAAGCAAAAACGAAACAAAACAAAAAAAAACCTGGTCTTTACTTACATGAGAATTTAGAAGAAAAGGAGATAGTGTTGGTTTTTAAACAAAATTCTAATCAATGCTTATATTTAAAGCTTTGACAAATTGAGAAGAACCACTGCTGCCCAACGCCTAATATATTTTTAGCCACTGCCCTTGATTTCTCACTTTAAAAAATGTGAATATTAATTTACACCTTTCAGTGTTGTCTTGTGAAAATTACCTCATATTATATACTCAAATTAGCTAAGGCTCAGATAAATTAAGTAAATTCTTTAAATTTATCCCCGATAAGCGACAGATGAGGGACCTGGTACTATTTATAAGTAGATCTAGTTAGGTATCTGTGGAGATGCTATTAAGCATGTTTTTTTCTTTTATATAGGTTTTCTTTAAAAAATACATTCAGTTGTATTTTACTTTAAAGTGGTTTCACTCAACACAATTTACAATTTCACAGCTTTATTATCATAAAAATGCAACACACACACACACAATTTTGAAACCTTCCTTGCAACTATTTATTTTCTCCAGTAGATGGCACTATATTCCACAGGTTGTCATGCACACCTAGAACAATTCTTGTAAATATTTATATTTGTTATAAACACACAAGCAAATCTATGCCTTAACCACATTGGTTTCATATATTTTGATTTTTTTGTTGACATTCTCAGATAATATATCACTGAAAGACTCCAACAAGTTAAGTTGTTTGAACCACAATTGCCTTAGGTAACAAATGGTGATATCAGACTTCAAGGGACTCCAGCAACTAAGAGTTCTACAGTTCTCTGTTTTCAGCTCCCTATAAACACAGCCGATGGCCAAATCCAAAAGGATATGCTTAGGTGGTTCCGTGGACATCATCTTTGCTGTGCTTCTGTTGGAATAGAAGAGGCTAAAAAGTGTTTCTATGTTGGTAGACTCTGGTCTTAGAGGAAGTCACCGATTTGCTGAGTCCTGGGAAGATAAGTGTTTCTTTTTTTTTATAAAAGTTTATTAATTTATAAAAGTTTCCATTTCCGCCCCTCCTCCCAACACCCTCCCACTTCCCCCACTCCCTCTCCTCCTCCCTCTCCATCCCTAAGAGCAGTCAGGGTTTCCTGCCCTGTGGGAAGTTCAAGTTCCTCCCTCCTCCCTCCAGGTCCAGGAAGGTGAGCATCCAAACAGACTGGATCCCCAAAATCCAGTATATGCAGAGGAAACAAGTCCCAGTGTCATTGTCAATGCCTTTTCAGAAAGATCCCCGTGCCAGCCACATTCAGAGAATCCGGCTACATTCAGAGAATCTGGTTGGATCACGTGCTCGTTCAGTCCCAGTCCAACTGGCCTTGGTGAACTCTCATTAGATCAGTCCCCTTGTATCAGTGAGTGAATGCACTCCTCACGGTCCTGCCTTTCTTGTTCATGTTATCCCTCCTTCTGCTCCTCATTTAGACCTTGGGGGCTCAGTCCAGTGCTCCAATGTGGGTCTCTGTCTCAATCTCCATCCATCAACGGGTGAAGGTTCCTTCTGGTCTTGCCTTCTTTGCTCACGTTCTCTTTCCTTCTGCTTCTTGTTTGGACCTAGGGAGTTAAGTCCAGTGTTCCAATGTGGGTCTCTTTCTCTATCTCCATCCATCGCCAGATGAAAGTTCTATGGTAATATGCAAAATATTCATCAGTATGGTTATGGACCAAGGCTGGTGAAGTCACCCTCTCCTCTGTCCCGAAAACAATCTGAGGATCTCTCCTTGGACCTGGGATCCCCTTTGTAATCAAGTCTCTTGTAAACCCTAAAATGATTCTCTTAGTTGAGATATATACTTCCCTGATCCCATATCCATCCTTCCTCCCTCCTCCCCATCCCAATCCCCTGAGCTTTCCCCATTCCTCCCCTACTCCCTTCTCTCTAACCCTCATCCCTTCTAACAATCCCTCCACCCCCCCATGCACCCCGAGGTTGCCTGGCACTCTTGTCTACTTCCAATCTCCAGGAGGATAACTACATGATTTTCTTCAGGTTCACCTTCTTATTTAGCTTCTCTGGGATCACGAATAATAGGCTCAAAGACCTTCAATTATGGCTAGAATCCATTTATGAGTGAATACATACCATATTCCTCTTTTTGGGTCTGGGTTACCTCACTCAGTAAAGTGTTTTTTATGTCCATACATTTGCATGCAAAAGTCAAGATGTCATTGTTTTTTTTACCACTGTGTAAAACTCTAATGTATATATGTTCCACACCTTTTTTAACCATTCTTCTATTGAGGGGCACCTAGGTTCTTTCCAGGTTCTGGCTATTACAAATAGTGCTGCTATGAACATAGTTGAACAAATGCTTTTGTGGTATGATAGGGCATCTCTTGGGTTTATTCCCAAGAGTGGAATTTCTGGGTCTTGAGAGAGGTTGTCTCCCAGTTTCCTGCGAAACCGCCATACTGATTTCCACAGCAGCTGCACAAGTTTGCATTCCCACCAACAATGTATGAGTGTTCCCCTCATTCCACATCCTCTCCAGCATGGGCTATCATATCCTATCCATAGTATATCCTATTCAGTATAGCTAATCTGACCGGTGTAAAATGGTATCTCATAGTTGTTTTGATTTGCATTTATATAATAAAGGAACTTCTGGAGGTATAACCATCCCTGACTTCAAACGCTATTACACAGCTATAGTATTGAAAACAGCTTGGTACTGGCATAAGAACAGAGAAGTCGACCTATGGAATTGAATAGAAGACCCGGATATTAACCCACAAACCTATGAACACCTGATTTTCGACAAGGGGGCTAAAGGTATGCAATGGAAGAAGGAAAGCATCTTTAACAAATGGTGCTGGCATAACTGGATGTCAACCTGTAGAAGAATGAAAGTAGATCCATATCTATCACCATGCACAAAACTCAAGTCCAAATGGATTAAAGACATCAACATTAATCTGACCACTTTGAACCAGATAGAAGAGAAAGTGGGAAGTAGTCTACAAGACATAGGCACAGGAGACCACTTCCTAGGTAGAACCCCAGTAGCACAGCCAATAAGAGAATCAATGAATAAATGGGACCTCCTGAAACTGAGAAGCTTCTGTAAAGCATAGGACACTGTCAGTAAGACAAAAAGGCTACCTTCTGACTGGAAGAAGATCTTCACCAACCCCTCATCAGACAAAGGCCTGATCGCCAAAATATACAAAGAACTCAAGAAACTAGACACTAAAACTCTAATTAACCCAATTAAAAAAATGGGGTGCTGATCTGAACAGAGAATTCTCAACAGAAGAACTTCGAATGGCCAAAAGACACTTAAGGTCATGCTCAACCTCCTCAGCTATCAGGGAAATGCAAATCAATGCAATACAATCAGTGTTTCAAGAGATGATAGGGGCAAAGCCTGGGCTCTGTTGGTCCTAACCTCCATGTCTCAGCCACTGTCAGTCAGCTAGGAGAAAAAATATTGAAGAGCAGAAAACGGAGATTCCTTCCCCCGCCTTGCCCCGCTTTCATGTGACCAGGTAGGTGGGAAGAATAAATAAAAATTTCCAATAATCAACTCCTCTTTCCTCGCAGTACCATCTTCAGGGTGTTGACATGGCTTTTAGGTTTAAATGGACAGCATTTATGCTGTCTCTGGGTCCTTAGCAATGAGGTCCTGCTTAACAATTTCCCATCATAGTCTGGGCTCAGGTCTCTCCTGCAAGGTGGTCTAACAAGTTGTCATTACTATGTGGAATCCCTTTATTAGTGATAAGTATATCTAGTAACCAGCACCAGATTTCAGCCTTTTCTTTGTATAGGATAAGATTCTTGGGGAAATTCTAATTTCATGGGACCATTGTTTCTAAAATCTGTTAGTAGTCAACAGAAGAAACAGATAAAATTCCTCATGCCCTGCCATCACAGTTACAAGGGGAAAAAGATCCCGTTTTAAGACAGAGAGCTCTATATGATTTTCCTCTGAGTGAAATCTGAATACATTTACCATGAAATCAGAAGGTTGCATGATACTGAGTGCCTTTTTGGTTTTGTTTTGGTTTTGCTATCTATGTGTCTGCTGTTTCTCTATTCTTGTAGTCTTGCTCCATTTTGAGACACTTCATAGAGACCCAGGTAATGTGGCCACATGGAATGAACCTGTTTTCTCTGCCTTTGTGATCACTTGTCTCTAGTTGGGAGTGGTGGCTGAGTCTAGCTTGTTAATGCTACCAGGGTTCAGACCTTGGTTTGAAAAACTCCAGTGGCACAATAATCCCTAAAGTAGTAAGTCTAAGAAATTCTGACAGCAAATATGGAGCTGCCTTCACCAGGCCACAGTGTAGGCATGGAAGGGGTGAGCCATCCAGTCTGTTGCTGTGGTATTAGCTTTGTATTAAGCCAGTGAGCACCTTTACCCCCATGTTTAATTTTGTTTGAGTAGAAAATGTAAAAGTTCTACTGCATAGTACTTCCTCTGTTAAACAAAGATGCTGAGTTCAGAAGACTACACAAAATAGACTGGACGAGTATTGAGGGAACTTACGTATGCATGATTAATGAAAAATTTAACATAATCTAAAGCAAACATTGTGTATCTTGATAGAGAAAGGATTAAAAAAGATAAAGGGTCCTAAAAGTTCATAAAAAATAGGACAAGTCATGTTGCTTCTTAAATTGGAAACTGAAGTCCGGGAGCATTTCAGGACCTCTATTGTCCCCTCAACCCCTTCTAAACCAGCCAGTGCTCTTACCCAGGACAGAGTGAAAGAACTTCTGGAACAAACGTCTGCTCTGAAAGCTCTCTTGACAGTGTCACTCCGTACCCACCAGCTGTATTGACCAGGTCTGTGCTTCTGAATGGTTGGATCCAGCAGCATGGCATCAGAGGAGGGCAGTGCAGTGGCTCTTTTGGCCGACCAGTGGCAGGGAAGAGGTCCAGAAGGCCTCTTGACATTTGACAAGGGAAAAGGCCAGAAGGCCTCTTGGCCAGTGGCAGGAAAGAGGCACAGAAGACCTCTTGACCAGTAACAGGAGAAAAACCCAGAATGTCTCTTGGTCAGTGGCAGGGAAGAGGCCCAGAAGTCCAGCAGTTTGACATCCAATTCCAGAGAAATAGAAAAATGTGAATGACGGTGCTACACTGGAGAGAAAAGAAGGGAAACATCACCACATCCTACCAATGGACCAAGAAGCAACAAGACAAGTCCAAGTGGGATAAAATCACTTACCACTTCCAACAATTAACTGAAGGAATAATTGTATTTACATATGCGAAAATAGGAAGCTTTTAGGATTATTACTTTGGCACTCATTTTTTTTCTCGTGTTTTTATACTGAAACACAATAAGAATTTATTTTTCTTTAAATTAAATGTTTCATGTTTTACAAGGAGAGTTATTGATTTAGGGCTAAATTGTATAGATTTACAATTCAAAACAATTTATAGCACACAAAACTTTTCAATGTAAGAGTCTGGGAAATCTCATTTTGTTTACACGAGCTTTATTTGCCAATTCTTTGTAAAGGCCACTTCCCTTAAGTCTGCCCTCTAGTCATTTCTATTAGAATATTTAGCTTTTATTATCAACACAATTTTATGGCAGTTCTTCCCAGCACTGTCCGCTCATCTTCTCTCTCCATGGCCTAGAACACTGCATGAATTGAGAATGATTAATACTTTAAATAAAGGGATGAATGAAAATTCATATTTTGTTCCTCTGGCAAAGAATTGGGAATTGGCTCAAATACCATTATGAGACTGTGATGGTTAATGGGCTTCAGGGTTGCAGCACTCTGTCCCATAATTCCACAGGTGATCTTGACCAAAGAGAAGAATGGTCAGCCAGGGACAACAGTCAACAAAAAGCAGCTAAAAATACAAAAAGAGCTCTATTTAACCGACCATAAAAACATTGTACTCAAATTAAAGGACAATTAATAATTAGCTTGTGAAAGATAAATACAAGAGAAATTTTCTCAGATTGTTCTAAACTTGCCTAATGATTTAGAGGCTCATGTTCTTTGATAACGGTTTAACAAGTTTTACATGCTTCTGAATTTTTTAAGTCATCTAAAGATTACTTATGATGCATATTCAGAATAAATGTAAATATATTTCTCTATATTTCATAGAGAATTATGAAAAGAAGGTTTAAAGGTACATGGGGTTTATTCTCAATTATCAGCCATCCCGGGTTTGTGAAATTCACATGTTTAACCCAGGGATGCAGAGAGATGAATGCTTTTTTCTAGTATTTTCCATCTTAACACTTCAGTTAAGTCTCACAATTCAATTTCACACTATGGAATATTTCAGTTATTTAAAGTAGCTTTGTGTGGTTATACTTGAGATTGTGGTTCTTGTTAAAATTCTTATTTTACCTTTTTAATTTATCTTCTTAAATGAATAATGAATGAGCAAATCCAAGAAGATGGCAAATGTATTTGCATACCTAATTTGTTTCACTGGAACTGTTCCTATGGATTGTAGACTATGGAGAGAAGAAAGATTTCACTATTGTGAAAATAAATGCCAGCATAGAGTTAGGAAATCCTTGGCCAAGAAGGAAGAGAATGTTTTCAGGAGTAGAAGGCAGAGGACAATGCTGACTTCTGAGCACATTGTAAAAGAGCATATGCTTCTTTAAGAACCATTTTCTGAGGTTTAGCATACTGCTCTGAGGTTAGGAGAACTTCTGAGTCTTCCAGAAGACCTAAGTTTGGTTCCCAAAATCTGTATCAGACTGCTCACAACCACCTGTAACTCTATTTCCAAGGATTTCATGTCATCTTCTGGGTTCCATTGGCTCTGTATTCATGTGCACAAATGAACATCGCCTCTCACATACCTATGCACACAATTTAAAAATAAAAATATAATCCTAAAGAATGTTAGTCAGCTGGGAAACACAAAGATAAATCAGATGCATAGCATTTCTATTTTATACCATCAATTTCTCAGAGCACCTGTGATAATGTTTTATCATTAGCATAATTTTACAATAATCATAATATTCCTTATACATTATATAGAGATTTTCAGGTGTTCAGGCGTCAGGTTGTCTCATTTCTTTTCTATATTGCTATTTCTATAATAGTGGATTGTAAGCCTAGCATATTCATTGACTTTGTGATCAGGCAAAGGGAAAACTGTAAATTTACCTCTTGAAGGGCAATAATTCTGTGTTTGCAGAGTGTGATCACCTTTCCAACACTCACAGAAAATTTTCATTAAAGCACTCTCTGTAGTGTGAAAAGGAGTAGACATCTGATGGGCCTGTCTCCCTCCACGGAATTGAGAGACACCGGAAGCTGTGCTGACATCAAGCACTCCTCTCCTGCTTTGAGATGATTTTCAACTGTTGCTCCTATGCAAACCATCTCCAAGCCTTCCAATTGTTGATTAATACCCTTAGTCAAACTGACACATACACCTTGCATTTTTACTTAATTGTTTATCTATCTATTCATGTATGTTTTTGTGTATGTGTGTAAGTATGTATGTATGTTTGCATGCATGCATGTATGGGCTTTTCGAGACAGGGCTTCTCTGTGTAGCTTTGAAGCCTTTCCTGGAACTTGCTCTGTAGACCAGGCTGACTTCGAACTCACTGAGATTCATCTGCCTCTGCATCCCAAGTGCTAGCATTAAAGATGTGCACCACTACCACCAAGTTACATTTTTATTTTTTAAAAGCATCACCACAAAGCAGACAACTATTGGGATTTATAGTTTTGATTTCTTAGGTTTCAATAATGAACTCAAGATCAGAACTGACATTGGCAATTGATTTTTTTGAGTTTTCTTCAATTTGGTAATAAGTTTCCAATAAAAGCATTGCCACGATGATTTTTTTATCTTATAAAATAAATGTATCTTATTTAAATAGTGCAAAAATGTTACTACTATACATAACTTTAAATTAGAGTATTCCAAGGAGAAAAATCTAATCAAAGCAGGGATCTAAGGGTATTGATTTTCTGCTTTGTGTACCATGAGGTCAGGTATAATGTGCAAGCTCCTTGTATGAATAAAATTTCTAGCAGCAGCATTGCAAACTGTCACTTTTATTGATTCCTGTTTATAAACTCATATCTGTTGGTCTGCACCCAAAATGATTACTATCTACTTGCAATGACTTGATATCAATGTTTGACCTGTTGAATGGATATTCGTAATACTGTACCTTATGCTTAGCCATCAAAGTGCCCAGTATGCAAAAATGATGCAATTAATTTGTGGGTGGGAGGTACTTTTTAGATTGCCTGTCATTAGTCATACTTTGATGGATTATCAGGGGTTGTACATATCAGGCAATGCATCTCCCTGAATTTAGACAGCAGACACTGTGATATGTGAGTGCTGTCTTGAAAGTATCTGGAATTTTCATGAAAATTCTAAGTCCTTTAATAAAGTTACAATACGAAGGACTCTGGATATCTTTTTATTTATTTATTTGTTTATTAAATATTTCCACCTCCTCCCCGCCTCCCTTTTTCCTCCCCCTCCCCACCTTCCACTCCCTCTCTAGTCCTAAGAGCAGTCAGGGTTCCCTGCCCCGTGGGAAGTCCAAGGTCCTACCCCTCCATCCAGGTCTATAAAGGTGATCATCCAAACAAAACAGGCTCCCACAAAGTCAGTCCATACCATTGTCCTTGGCTTCTTAGTCAGCCTTCATTGCCAGCCACATTCAGTGTCCAGTCTGATCACATGCTCCATCAGTCCCAGTCCAGCTGGCTTTGGTGAGCTCCCACTAGATCAGTCCCACTGTCTCAGTGGGGGATGCACCCCTCATGGTCCGACTTCCTTGCTCATGTTCTCCCTCCTTCTGCTCCTCATTTGGACCTTGGGGGCTAAGTTCAGTGCTCCAATGTGGGTCTCTGTCTCTATCTCCATCCATCGCCAGATGAAGATTCTATGGTGATATGCAAGATATTCACCAGTGTGGCTATGGGACAAGATCAGTTCAGGCACCCTTTCCTCTGGTGCCCAAGGAACAATCTGGGGACCTCTCCTTGGACCTGGGAACCCCTCTAGAGTGAAGACTCTTGCAAACCCTAAAATGGTTCTCTTAATTAAGATATTTACTTCCCTGCTCCCATATCCACACTTCCTCCATCCCACCCATCCCATTCCCCCAAGCTCTCCCAAATCCTCCCCTTCTCCCTTCTCTCTACCTATCTCCCCTTACACTCACCCAAAAAGAGGAATATGGTATGTACTCATTCATAAGTGGATTCTAGCCGTGATTAAAGGACATTGAGCCTATAATTTGTGATCCTAGAGAAGCTAAATAAGAAGGTGTACCCAAAGAAAATCATATAGTTATCCTCCTAGATATTGGAAGTAGACAAGATTGCCAGGCAAAACTTGGGTGCATGGGGGTGTGGGGTGGTGGACTCTGGATTTCTATAGACAACCATGGAAGTAAGGATTCCATTCAGATGAAATAAGAAGAGTCTGAATGCTGACAATTGCGCAGACTTGTAAAGTTATATTTATGGCATGGGATGTCTATTTTCTATCATTGATATTGATATATTTTCTTCTGGCAATGGTCTTTCTGCAACACAGATATACCTTTTAAAGTGACTTATGATTCTGTAAAGAGTGAGAAGAACCAAATGCATTCTAAGGCCCTGTGATGCTTGCTTTTGATTGTCAACTTGATTGGTTCGAGAGACAGCTAAAACATTAGTTAAGCATACACCTAAAGGAGACAGCGAAAGTGTTTCTAAAGATAATTTGCATGAAGGAAGACCTACAATAAATGTGGACTGTGAAGTCCATGTGCTTGGAGCCAGGGCAGAACAACAATGCTTACTGTTAGTAAGAAGGAGCCAGCCAGGATATGTGCAAACCTGACTGTCCCCAAATGAATGCACTTGTTATCTACCATAGGCATCAAATTCCATCTTCTCTAGAATTCCTGTAGAGGTCCAGGCAGCCTTCACTGTATCAACAGTCCTTCCTGTTCGGAGGCTTCTGGATTCTTGGCCTGAGCAGTTACTACTGGCCTTTATGAAGCATATAACTGGCCATTGTAAAACCATTTTGTCTCTGATTTCATAAGCCATTTTATCCAATCCTGATTTATAATTATATATCTGCTCTGTTATTTCCATCCTTCTTGTAGATACTAACTAATGAATCAAACACCTAAAGGTAATCCAAAGCACTGAGCATATTTTAAACCTCATGGCTCCATTAACAGTATTCCTACACTTGTTTTTTTTTTTTTTTGGCTTCTCCAGGGCAGTGTTAATTGGAATAGAAAATTCACTGATATTAAACAAGTCTCTTTGACTCCTAAGATTCTGATCACTAACTAGTATAATAATGTTTTTTATTTATGTATCTGTGGAGTTCTATTCCACCATACTAATCTATAAGCCACTGCACAGCGTTTGTGAGTAGGCCAATACATTTCACTGTGAATTAAGATTTCCAAACTTACGGTAGCAGTCAGTTTTGAATCTTGAAGCACTTAAGTATCTAATCAATATACACTCATATTTGTCCTGAATTTCAATGCATTTTATTCTCAGATGGTTAAGAATACTAAATATAATTTTTCTTCATTGATTTTCACTTGAGGTATTTCAAACGTAATAACATTCCTGGTTGTGTACCATGTTAATTTGAATGAGAATCGCCCCAGGGTTCATATATTTGAATGCTTGTTCCTCCGTTGGTTGAACTATTTCAGAGGAATTCGGAGATGCGGCCTTTTTTGAGGTTTGAAAAGTTCACATCTTCTTGTGGCTTTTGTCTTCATTTTGAAGCTCTCAGCCACTGCTCCAGCACCATGCCTACATGTTCTCTGCTATGATAGTCATGTGCTTGCCCACTGAAGTGTAAGTAACCCTCACATAAACTCTTTCTTTTACGTCTCCTTAGCCACGGAATCGCTTCAGAGCAATAGAAAAGTCACTAAGACACATACTGAAAATGTCATTGATTGTTTAAAAAAAATCACAAGACAGATACAAAGATTTTGATCTACACATTATATTCTGCTGTTCAGAAGACAATTGGAAATTCAGGTCCAGCTAGGCACTAAGGATTTCACCATATCATTCAATTGTTTTAACTTTTTCCCATGATTTTCAGTCTTTCCCCCATGTACTAAATAAAGATAGCAAGAGAAGTAAAACTAAAGTAAAAAAATTGCATATTGTATTCACAAATTCATATAAAATGTTTATTTATAACATTATCCTCATCTTTACTATTATTATTAATGTGTTTTTGCTGAGAGTGGTTTAATATTAGATGACTTCAATCTCTCTTCTTCTTACTTCCTCTTTACCTATCTTACATAGGCTCTCACGGAGCCCAAGCTGGCCTTGAACTGCTGACGTACACAAGATTGGCCTTAACTGCTGCTCTTCCTGGCTCTACATTTGAGATGCTGGGATTACAGATGTGGGCCATCACTGCCAGCTACAATTCTCTCCAGTCTATTTTTGAAAACTCTGAAGAACATTGACGCTTTGAGTTACTCTGACTTACAGTCGAAATTGACAATGTCTCCATAGAGCATAAAGCTGAGCAGGCCTTCATAAGTGCACCAAAACAAATAACAAAGCATTGACTGTGCAGGTCCCCCGATGGCTATGAATGCGGCCCCATACTTTTATAGCTGACAATATCAGTAATAGGGTAGAAAGGCTGCACATCCCTGGGAGACTGACTGTAAAGCAATGTGTGATCCAGATTATGAAAGTGAATGTGTTTTCTCCTGTCACATGCCATTCATTTTTTAGTTTAAATCCTTCTTTTCTTACCCCAAGCTTTCTGTGTCACAAGTGCCATTAGAGCACAAACAGATTTTCTCCTCTGGATTTTTAAGTTTCAGTTAGGTCTTTATTCTAACTTGTATTTTTTTAAATCTCAAATTCCTTGTAGATATGGATCACATTTATTTTCTTATGGAAAATAACCGAGGCCCCCCACCTTCTTGCTGTTCTGAGCAGATGTATGATAAGCAGGCCTGTGGCCACCTCTAGAATGCCCTTTGTCTAGTACAGGTCACAACCTTACCATGTGTTGCTATCTAGCCCAGAAAGGGCTGCTGCTACATCTTTCTTTCTTTCTTTCTTTCTTTCTTTCTTTCTTTCTTTCTTTCTTTCTTTCTTTCTTTCTTTCTTTCTCTCTTTCTCTCTCTCTCTCTCTCTCTCTCTCTCTCTCTCTCTCTCTCTCTCCCTCCCTCCCTCCCTCCCTCCCTCCCTCCCTTCCTTCCTTCCTTCCTTCCTTCCTTCCTTTCTCCTTTTTGTTTCTTTGAGACAGTTTTTCTCTGTGTAGCTTTGAAATCTGTCCTGGAACTCTCTCTGTAGATCAGTCTGGCCTCTAACTCACAGAAACCTGCCTGCCTCTGCCTCCCAAGTTCTGGGATTAAAGGTGTTCTCCACCAGCTCCCGGCTAGATTGTCTTTCTTAAATCTTCACCTGATTAGTTCACATAGACAATCTCCTTTGATAGATTTGTAACCATTTCATAAGGTACTTTAACTGCATCTTTGTTCAAATAACCTGCACTTGGCAGGAAAGATTATCCCATCATGGCCACAGGTTTTGTCTGCATCCAGGTGACATTAGTACATAGGCAACGGGAAGTTGGAGAGCTAACTTAGATTTCTCAATTCTACAGTTTTGTTTGAGTAATTGGCATTGTCTGGATTCTTAAATACTCCTTTTGTGAAATCAACTTAGTAAATTGCCATATTCCAGAATCCTGGAAGAAGCCTATCATAAGGCTATAGAGAGAAAGGCAATATAAAAGCTATCCAGAACAACCAAAGATTCAGGACTGAAATGGATAAAGACTGAAGATCAGACTCGAAAGAAAGAGAAGGAAGAGAGAAGTTCATAAACTAAGTTAAAGCTAGCATGAGGATAGACACTTGTAATTCCAGCACCTGTGATGTTGAAAAAGGAGGATCCAGCATGGGAAGCCAGCTTGGGCTATACTCTGAGACCCAATCATAAAACCAATCAAAACAAACAAAAAACACATAAAAACGAGGTTGAGTCAGTTCCTAGAAAACTATTTCTGAGTGCTGTGTGATATTATTCCTGGGAAAATGTGGCCAATGATCAGCTCACCCCAGAAAGGAACCAATCACAGGTCAAAGTAAGAATGTCACCAAAATACAGCTTGCTAAATCCATGAGTTTTATCAAGTTTGTTTACTGTAGTATGGGTGAAGGGTTACTTACAAGGTTAGAAATGACTCGAAGACAGTTATATCACTCAAATTACCCCTCCACCATAAGTGATGGCTCATGAAACTTGGACACATGGAGCTCAATACACAATCTACAGACAGTTGAGAAGTTGGAGTGTGTCTTGTTCAGGTATACCAGGCAGTTTGAGCTTCTTCAAGACAGTTCAATTGTCCTACGAGTCTTCCAGGCAACTCTTATAGAATGATCATTTTCCAGGAAGCAGGACTTGTCTGAGAGTATCTCTCAGCATCCCTTACTGTGCATACATACATGTGTATATATGCATGCATGCCTAGGGGCAGAGGGGACTGGTGTGTCATGTCAGTTTTAGAGAGTTTCCAAAGTCTTTGATTGTTTACTCTTAGGGTAAGGATCTTCTCTGTAGGATGAAATCATGTACCCCTCTTTCAAAGCATCCTATGTCTTGATGAGCGTCCCATCAGTGTGGAAGTCTTTATCTCAGAGGACTTGCTATACAACACTTACCTAAATGCTTTTCATCAGAAATGTGTGAAAGATGTTTTCATGTTTCCCCCATGTCCCACACAGACAACAATATTTGAAAACAAAATATTCCTTAATATAGATTTAAATGGAGAAGCCCATTGGATGGTCTTTTAAAATTTTCTTGCACGTTGTTTAAAGACCTCAAATGAGCACACAAGTTCAAAATATGCCATGACTAATTAAATTATTTCATGTTTTCAAACCTCAGGTTATGAGTGAAAATGATTTTTAAGCTTAGAAATGTTAGATAAAAGGAAAAAAACAAGCCCATTTAAATATGTAAACATTCTGTATGAAACAAAAGTTCACGATTAATAAACATTTGCTGAAAATACATATGACAGATAATATGTGATATAAAGTCATCATGTAGAACATAAAGATATTAGATATTACTTTTTTAGAGTTAGCGCATATTATCTCGCGTAGCTACACTGAGCGTGAATTTTATTATCTGAACTTTTATCCTAAGTCAAGTGCTTTATCACAAGTACCTCAGATTGAATGCTTTAGATACATACTAGCGTCTCAGTTCTATGAATGATGCAACTATTTCTGAGAAGAGAATTGCACGTGCTCACAAGACCAGTCCCCATCTGCAGCTATAGAGAAGAGACTGCAATGAGATATGAAGTAAGAGGCACTGGTTCCTCTTTCTGTCTGTCCCCTATAAATGAAAGGATAAGAGATAGCTCACGCGTATAGAGTTTATAACCTAACCTTTTAATTAGTAAAAGAATAATAATAAATTTACTAGTGAACTTGCCATTCTTAAAAATCACAAAATAATTTATAATTAAGATACATTTATCAATTTATAATTTTTAAGAATATTATTTGCATTTACCAAATTATAAATGACAATAATTTTAAAATGGGCTTCCATTGTCATTTATCAAATTCATATAAGTTTTGTTTCTTAACTTTAGTTAGTATCTTTCTTGCCTTGGATCATTCTCCAGTGGCAATGACCTCAATATCTTGAAGCATCTAATCATCTTACTTTATGTTTTGAAAATATCAGCAGAACATAAGCTAATAGGAGTTCTGAAGTTCAGCATTCTGTATTTTTTGTCCAATTTGCTTTGGCTATCAAGGAGTTTAAGTATAATTTTTAAAATATTTACAGTCAGAGCTAAAGACACAGCTTGGGTATGATCTTTATCACTGCAAAAGCTAGCTGTGGTGGTGGATGCCTGCAATCTCAGAACTTGGGAGGTAGAGGCAGGAGGATCACATGATAGGTCAGCGATTCTCAATCTTCCTAATGCTGTTGCCCTTTAATACAGTTCCTCATGTCGTGGTGATCCACAACCATAAGTTATTTTGATTCCTAATTCATAATTGCAATTTTGCTCCTGTTATGAATCAGAACGAAAACATCTAAGATTCAGGGTATCTGATATGCAGCCTCTGTACATGGTCACTAAACCACAGTGGGCTGCAACCCACAGGCTGACATCTGCAGTGTTAGCTTATCTTCTACGCGTGTCTGGTTTCAGGATAGTCTGGACTGTGTGAAACCGCGTCACAGATTTTTTTACCTTCATAATTCTTAGACGTATGGTGAGCATATTAGAATATGAGAATTGTTGATTGCCTAATTAGCACAATGACAGGAAACACACTCTGGTTTTGAGCACACTGTATTTATTGAGAAGGAGTTTACAGAAAAAAAAAAAACCTGAACTATTCTGAAAAAAAAGAGAGGAGCAAAAGTGCTAGTTATTTACTTTGACAACTATCGGCCATTGAGGGAGAGCAGTTCCTTAAGGATGTTTGTTCTCAGGTGTCTTCTAGACAACACAGGAAATGTTCAGAAGAGTCTTGACACCATGGAACACCTCCATGTCAAGAAGACATATGAACACTGCCCGATGAATGACATAAACAAAAATAATAAGGGCAAGAGTTACTACTTGGGTGCGGAGTAATAATTTTTGCAACATTTTCCTGTTTTAAGGTTGCTTTTCTACTGTGACCCATTAGTGCAGTATGTATGTAAAGATTGGCATATAATCATAAGGTAATGTATTAACATTGATATAATATTTATAAGTATATGTTAACAGAAAAACATGCTTATGTTTTAAAATTTTGAAGCATAATCCTAAATATATTTCATGTTTGTAATAACTTTGCAAGTGTGAAAACAAGAACATCTATAGAAAAATCTAAAAAGAAAATGCATTAAAATATGCATAGTTGTTAAAGTTGAGAATTAAATTCCCTTGTACCTTTGGTACTTATGTTTTCTGAAAATTGTAGCCATTTATTTTACATTAAAAGGGAGAAAAATCAATTCTTAGTGTTCATTATAATGACCATAAGTGAGCAGTTTTCCAGGTACAGCAATGTGCTGAGTCTTGTCTTGCAGGATGCTGCATTACGGGGCTAAGGAAGTGAAATAAACACCGTGGTCAATGGCTTGGAATGTTTAAGCATTATCATCTGAGGTCACATACAATTAATCGAAACACATCTGTTGATTTGATATGTACTAATCCAAGATA